>NC_143436.1:71816000-72122500 GCF_987193195.1 Phasianus colchicus | reverse complement strand
AGGAGAGGAGAGGAGAGGAGAGGAGAGGAGAGGAGAGGAGAGGAGAGGAGAGACCCAGCAACACACTTCTTTTGAAGTAGCTAACTACAGGATTAAACAACAAAGCAAAAATACATATGTAGGGATAAGCAACTTAATCTCAGTTTTTTGCAACAACTGCACAAAGGTAGTATTGTTCAGCTTTCATAATGACAGGGAAATTAACATTAAAGTTACTTGGTTTTTTTTTGTTGTTGTTTGTTTTCTTAATTTAGAACTAAATAACGTGATCAAAATCTACAGCTCAATGCTATTACATTTCTTGAAAGAGCAAGTTGATATAAAAATAAAAATGTTAAGGTTATATTAAGATGAATGCCTGAGGATGGTGACGTTTTAGTTATTATATAATGCCAAGTCCAAAATAATTTATAATCCCACCACTTCTTATTTATTCATACGACTCCATCATCACAGAAAAATACTCTTATGAACGTGTTGTGCACTTTCATTATTAGAAGGGCTGTTCACAAGGGCATTTTGCATGCTCCTACATCCTAACAGGTTGCCAATATACAGCTTTGTAAATCTCAAAGCCTGCACAATGCAAGGTTAGATACAGTACACTGGCTGTATATACATTTGCATATATAGTAAAATACAGCTAACTTGCAATCATATCAACACTGCTGTATTCATAGACATGTTTATTCATGCAGAAATCTTTTTTCTGTAAACTGCAGAATATGAGGCATACCTCTCACTATAATGGAACAGTCTGGTATACAACACTGACTTTTAAACACAAATATGATGATGACAGCACTACCATGCCATTATTTTACCTGTCTGTAACAGTCACCACGTGCTAGGCCCTCCCACTCATACAATCTGTGTCAGAAAAGCACACTTACTCTAGACTTCCTGCATTCATATCTACAAAGGTGCTCTACAAGAAAAGGAGCAAACAAATCCAAGAGTTAACGGAAAAAAAAAACAAAACAAACAAACAGCAAAAAAAACTGAAAACACAAAACCCACCACAAGCAAAATCCCTAGTCATAATGAAGACCTTGCAGGAAAAATAAAACCTCCAGCAGATAAGAGCCTAACAAAAAACAAACAGATAATTGAGAGACCCAGCAGTGCCTGGATACAATCTTGGGATTTAAGCAACTCTCGATTACAAGGACTATTCCCTTGAAAACCCAGCCTACAGTTCCTAAACTGTTTTCTACCAATAACGCATCTGAACTGTGACTAAACACCTCTTTATGCTTCTCTGGCGCTGTCTGAAGCAAATGTATTGTACAGTTTTATGCAGCACCTAAAAGCAGAGATAAAAAGAAGCTGTTTTCCTTACAGACAGCACAGGCTTGCAGGATGACTGAATACCTCCCTCCCCCTGAATGCTTTTCTGCACTAGGCAACAGGTGGTAAAATATATAGCCCTCAATCTCCCACTTTAAATAAGAAAATTTACTTTATCTATAAGACATCTACAGTATGGGTTGTTTGTTTTTTTTTTTTTTTTTTTTTTTTTTTTTGTCTCTTAATAATTAAAATTGAGAGAAGAGGCTTAATTGGGCCCTTATGCTGGTTTCACAACTTAACTGCCTTTCTCAAACGTTCATTTGCAGACAATAGACATTTCATTTAAAGAAAATCCAGCCCTCCCAGTTACAAATAATAATCGGCGACTTTAGGTAACAAGACAGTACAGACAGAACTTACAAGAGAAAAAGCAAACTCTTAAAGCATTTTCAAAGGAACTGTATGCCTCAAATACTTCACTACAACCTCTTTCTCCATTTACTTGCTAATTGATCTTAAATACATAGATGAATTATGAGGCAATAACCTCCAATTTTCTTAGTCTTACTCCAAATCAACACTACGTTCCGATTTATTAATATTTGAAATATTTAATTTGCTGTTTACGGCACTTAAATAGTTAATCTAATTTACAAAAAGAATACCACATGAAGGATTCCTGCTATTTTCTTCTTTAAGCCTCACCACTTGAAAAACATTTTTTCCATCCATTATTATTATTTAGAAGCGGTCTTCCCCTGTGAGCTGGACATACTAACACAGTTCACGAGGCCATGTTGGCAGCCCGGTTTCTTCTCCAGTCTCCATGTTGTTCATTAGGTAATTTTGCTCCGATACGTACACAAGCAGCCGGTCAAGTGCAAGAGATGACTCTCCACACGCAGTTATGTCTCGCACACTTCAGTCAGAAGCCCTTAGGAAAAAACGCAAGGCTGCAAAATACTCAGTTCCTATCTCTGGCCGTTTCTGGAGCTTTACAGTGCTTGCAGTGAGAGCATTTCTGCAGCGCCGGCACCCTGTCCTCAGCAGTACACCTGTGCCCCTTTTAGAACCCCCCCCCCTCCCACCCTCACCCGGCAGCACGTTAAGGATGGAAAACGCTTCGATTTTGCTAAAACCTATTTCTCAATTCGCAATTAAAAGGAATCTGGCTTTAAGGGTGCTATTTCATGAAATATTTAAACGCTTCAATGCAGTTTTGCAATTTGAAAGCTCTGCAGGTCTCCCCTCTGCGAAAACACAGATCCGTAGTACCAGTGCGGAGTACCTGGTGCAGCAGATGGTTAAAATTCTGCATCATTTTTAATAGCCCTAAGAGCAAGCGCTGCCTTTTTTCCGTCGGGGGGGGACTGGGGGTGGAGGAGAGAAAAAAAAAAGCTGAGGACAGCAATTTGCAGACTTTTTTATCCTTGACAGCAGCTAGCCACGCCTCGGTCTGGCCCTTCCTCCAACCTCTGCTAACCTAAAAACCAGCGCCAGGCTGGCAGCGGGCCACATATTCAAAAGTAAACATTGTTCTCCTGCCATTTTTCAGCGTTGTTTATCGCAGCCCCGATCTTCCCGCCTTCCTTCCTCGCTGGAGCTCAGATCCCCGTCCTCTCCCCGGTTTTGTTTCGCTCTGCAGCCGCACCGAGCTCTCAAAGCCACGCAGTTACCCGGCACGGCCCTGGCAGCCGCGGGCTGAACCGGGCACATCTCTCAATGCCGCAGTCCCACAGAACGAGGCGGCGCGTCCTCGCCACGACGCGTGCCTCCCGCTAAAGCTGTAGCTGCCATTACAGCGCGGCTTTTGCCTTCAAGGCGTTTTTATTTCCTTATTTCACGGCACCGGGGCCGCAGGAAGAACGGAGCGGCGCGTACGCACGGCTGGCGAGCTGCACCTGACCGCCAGCCCGCGCCTCGGCGGCTCTAACAGCTCCGCACCGACACGACTAGCCGCCGAGCGCTGGGATTTTATTCCGTTTTCACCTAACCGTTCTCTCCATCGAACGGACAGCCAGGAGGCCGGGAGTAAAAATGCCAGAAAAAAGGGACTCGAATACAAATAGGGCGGGCGGCAGGCCCCGGCGCGGCCCCTGCGTCACCTGGTGCCGGCAGCGCGCCCCGCGGCGGCCATGTTGCGCGCTCACAGGCAGCCCGCCGCGGAGCCGTGCCAGCACAGGGCGAAACCTGCTGCCAGGCCTCCCGTTTGTGCCCCCAGGGCCGCGAAGGGGCGGGGCGGTCCGGTCGCCGCAGGTGGGCGGCAGGTAACGGCGGGGCCGGCAGGCTCGTGAATAATTGCGAGCAGCTCGCTCTCTATTTCCATATTGAAATCGCGGAGCGGCGGGTGATTAATTAAGAAGACAAAAAAAAAAAAAAAAAAAAAAAGCCAGCCAGCCGCCTTAACCCCTTCTTCCCCACCGGCGGGCCCCCCCGCAGTCCGCCAGCGCTCGGCGTGAATGCTAATTGCCGCCGGCCGGTCACGTGGGGCTGTGCGCGGCTCCGCGCAGCCACCCAGCGCGGCAGCGGCTTTGCGTAGCGGTGGGGGGGGGAGGAGAGCTATCGTCGACCTTAGCGTGGTTGTAGGCTAACGTATTTTCACGTAGAGAGGTTAAAGGAAGGTTTAAGGGCTCACGAAGTTATCTGCATAAAGAAATATTGTAATTGAGATCCATTACGATGTGTAATTGGAATTCTTCCGAGCGCTGCAAAGAAGGGAAAGCAGTTCGGATTCGAACGCTGCGATTGACGTTGCAGGCGGCAGCTGGGATGCTCGGGCTGGAAGGAAGACGCGGGATAACTCCGCAGTGCGCAGCAGTCAGAAGGCTTAACAGCTTAACAGCTCGACTCCGCACGGCTCTCGTGCTCCCGGTTACGCTGCGCTTCTGGCGGCCGCGCTCCACGCTCGAAGGTCCCACGTCAGCCTGCTGCTGCCGCCGGGGTGCTGGGGTCCCTGTAGCCCTGCTTCTTCGAGGTGTGCTGTGCTTCCTTTGCCAAGCAGATGCACGTGCACTAAGCTAAAGCTGTCGTGCTTTGATCAAACCAAGCATGTTATATTGCAAATTATTAAAAAACTCCCCCCCTCCCCTCCAACCCCCTCCGCCTCAAAGAATGAGTTCCGGATGTTCATAGAATCAGAGAATGGCTTGGTTTGGAAGCCTTAAAGATCTTGTTCCAATCCCCTTGCCATGAGCAGGGCTGCCAGCCTTTAGATCACACTGCCCAGGTTCCCCATGCAACCTGGCCTTGAACGCCTCCAGTGATGGGGCATCCACAGTTTATCTGGGCAGCCTGTGCCAGTGCCTCACTGCCCTCTGAATAAAAAACTTCCTCATAATATCTAACCTAAACTTCCTCTCTTTTAGTTTTCAACTATTCTCCCTTGTCATATTCCTACCGGGCCATGTAAAAAGGTGGTCTCTCTCCTGTTTCTAAGCTCCCCTCAAGTACTGAAAGACCTCAATGAGGTCTTCCTGGATCCTTCTCTCCTCCAGACTGAACAAGTCCAGCTCCCTCAACTTTTCTTCGTAGGAGAGGTGCTCCAGCCTTCTGATCATCTCTGTGGTCCGCATCTGGACCTGCTGCAACAGCTCCACATCTTTTTTGTGCTGGGGAGGCTCCAGCTAGCTGCATCCATCCAAATGTGTGCTAGGCCACATTTGGCTGATCTCCTTGGGGTGGTCAGCAGATTTGCACCAACAATCTGTGATCCCCTTGGGATTGCTCAGTGTGTTAATAAATGTCCTAAGCAGGGATGGAAAGAAGAGGTGAGATGAAACATTGTCAGGCACCGGTTTTTGGACCCTGATATCATCCATGGGCATGTCTTCCAGTCCCTCAGCCCACTGGGCAGCATTTGGTAATGACTGCAATGGCAGAAACTGGAGAGCTGAAGCACTGCTGCTCTGATCAGCAAGGACCAGATTCTGTCTCTGCATCCCATGACCAGCCTTCTGAGGCAGTGTTTACTGTGTGTCAACTTTTCTTCTGCCTTGGCTATACGAAGCCCCTTTGGGCAACTCACCAAAATCTCTGTAACTATCACCACCCAGAAAATTTTCATTGCCTGAACATGTCAGAATAAAGGACATTCTCATATGCAATGTGGAAAGCAACTTGTTATATATATATATACATATATATATATATATATATATATATATATATATATATATATGTTACAAAAAACAAATATTTTGCTTTTGTATTCAGTATCTAAAATTAAACAACAAAAAGCGTACTGAAAAATCATAGCCCATAAAGGCAGGCCCAAACTACTTAAATATGTATTTGTTTTTAGAGGCTACGTAATATTTTGAAGGATTCAGTAGCTATAAATAGTGTTAATAAAAACTTAGTTAAAAATGAGTAAGAAGCTTGCTGTTCTCTCCTGAAGTTTGTGAAGAGTAGTCACAGTAGCAAATACCAGACATTTCATTAAAAAGAGATGAAAGCTGCATACATGTGAATGTTGCTCATTATCAGTGTTACTGTGTGTTCCTTGCCTTTTTTCTCATTTAAAGTAGCATGACACTGCCAGAGCTAGTGCTGCCCAAACAGCCACCAAACCTGGATTAAAATATCACTACGTCTTTAGTCTCTGGTTTCTAATGTAATTCTTGGAACATATAAAAATATAAAAAAAAAAAAATAATAATTTAAGGTATGCTGCAGGTATTAAATCTGCAAAATTTAATTTTTTAAATTAAATTTTGCAGATTAATTTTTTTTTTTTTTTAATTTAAAGCTGTGTGACTGAAAAAGTCAGTGATGGTTTTAGTATATTTTCTCACATTTCTTACAAACACATTCAATTAATTACAGACGTCCCAATATTCTGAAGGTTATGTTAATTGGCTAGTGATTGCAAACATACCATGCTCACTTAAAATGATCTCTCTATGCTTTGTAGCTCAAAGCGCTATGAGGAAGCTGCACTTCTGTATTTGGCTGAATTTTAATGGAAAAAAAGACTCCATTAAAAACCTTAACTGCATTATTAAATGATCCAAAAATATTATAGGTGGGGCTGGCACAACTGCCAACTGTTAGGATTGCCAGATACCTCCTGTTATAAGACTACGTTTTCAATTGCTTGTAAACTTTGCCAAACATAAACTGTTTGGCTGAAAATTTCTCTCACCAGGTGTGTGCCTCAGGGATAACTTATCTGCAAATATTTAAGCCCAGTGGCTTAGACCTTTCCAAGCACAAGCCCATGGAAGCACCAGTCCCTCGGTCCACATTGCAAATCACAGAAAACTTTTCTCTGCTTCCCTGTGCTTGGCACAGAGATGAGGAAGGGAGGGAGCCTGGTAGGAAGTGCCTTTTGCCACTTCATTTCAGTCAGGTTATAAACGTTTGAAAATGCTAGTTCACATACACTTGCTAGAGACTTGCTGAAATTTAAGAGGAAAAATTCCCAAAGATTCCACCTGCACCGAACACATTGCTTCCTCTTGCAATGAAACTGAGCTTCTTGGTCAACGGAGCAAATGGGAGCAGGCAGAAAAGTGCCAACAGACACGAATGCTGAGAAGCCAGGACACTGAATTGCCAACATCTTCATTGCTCCTCTAAAGAGGTGCTTTAAATAAAGAATTATCTCCTTATTGTCACCAGCTTGAGGAGCGGAGCACTGTGGGATGGCTCAGGATATTCCACTCCTTCTGGTGACTCATTTGGATGTTAGCAGACTGCTACAAGATATAATCTCTGTTTATGCAATTTGCTCTTCATCTCCCCCCAACTTGCAAAAAATTACATGCGCTAACATGTGCGTTCACAAAAACGTGTGCATGCATACATGTGTTAAAATTGATTAAAACAAGGGTTAATCTTGTTCAAACAGGATTAAAGGGTGCAGAATCTAACTGAAAAAGTAGGAATAAAATCAACTGTGTGGAGACACTTCTTATACGCTGTCTTTGTGTGACACAATCCTCAATCTCAAGCCTGCATTTTATCTTTTCTGTTGAGTCCTTGCTTTTGTGAAAGAAGACAATGTCAGCATTAGCAGCCCTTCAGTATTTTGCATTCACACCACTAAACAATCTGAAACTGCAGGCCTTGCTTACTGGATTCTCCCCTTGAATTACATCCCAAACTACAAGGTTTTCCTGTGGCAGTTCTGTCCCTGAGTGCTTCTCAAAGGTCTATTGCTTTATCTTCACAAAAATCTCTTGAGCTGGATGAAGGAGAGATACTACCTCCATTTCAGAGACTAAGGATTTGGCACAAGCACCCATCCATTCCAGGCACCCAATCTGAGAGCTGAAGAACTTTGCTTTACAAGTTAATTGGCTGTCTGCAGTGCTCTATATATTGGCATTGCGTGTTGGAAGCACTTTTCTCCCCAGATTTCACTGGCAGTGGCAAATGCTTGCTATAGATCACAACCAAATGAGAAAATAAAGAACCAAACCTAACAGATCTATAATTTATTTGGAGTAAAACAAAAAATACCTGTCCTAATGCATTTCTACCAAATACACACAACTCTTTCTTAAAAAACAAAAAACAAAAAAACCCTAAACTCCATGACATAATTTGCTTTACGTAGCATTTTTCATTCTGTCAGTTTAATAGAACTGTTCTTAGCATTAAAGAAACACAACATCAAACTGGTTTTAAAAAATATTTTCGACCCCTAGAGATCTTCATTAAGTATTGGGATCTGAGGGAAGTTTGACTCATAAGTTTCCAACAGTAGACCTTGCAGTACCAATAATGCCTTAGGATGAGATGTAACAGGTTGCTGAGCCTTCCACTTTTTGTGTCCAAGCTGAATGCAGTACACATTAGCTACGACTCACAGTTGCTGTAACTGAGATCTGTTCAGTGGTCCACGTCAACCAAGTGCTCTGACTACACAGTGACCACGGAAAACACTTTCCGGGATAAAGTGACAGGAGCTTCACTAGTAATTTCCCTCCAAAGGAATGACTGAAAGACTGAGAACAAACATTTATTTTACATTTCAGCAGCATAAAGCCCCTAAGAGTCTTGCTAGAAAATCAGCCAATACCAGTTTGTTGTTATTTCAGACAAATGTTATTCCAGTAGCACTTTGTTGAATATGTTCTGCATCTTCTGAAATTTCATCCTCACTTATTGAATATTTCAGATGTTTTGAAGAATTCCTGAAGCTGAAAATCATTAGTTACAGAAATCTGTATTAACATGAATGCGAATATTAACTTTCAGGGGTGTCTTTGAGATATTCTGACTGCAGTAGTGCTTTGACCTTGCTCTGGAAGGAAAACTGTTAAGTCAGTTAAACCTCAAAATCATGGATAACATGCTGTGAAGTTAAAAGTGAGGATATTCAAAAACAAAATTGTTTTGTGAGGTCAGTGACCCTGTACAAACTCTGCAAAGAGATCTAACCATCAATACTCTTTTCATAGTGACAGGAAATCTTGAGTACCAAAAGGCAGGTTCAGTCTTTGTCAGAACCAGCTTCTACTTTGTCACATAATGAATGCCAATACCAAAGATCTTGAACTGAAGTGAGCTCAGATGACAGCTTCCAAAAAGAGTAATTGCATGCTTTAGTGAAGTAGCAAGCAGTTGTCTGAATGTATGCTAGACACAAATTATTCTAAATCTGCGATGATAATACACAAAATTTTGATAACATCATTTCCAAAGTATTGACCAACATCTTCTCAATGGAATAGTGCTGATTGCTTGGGTTAAATGTTCTTAGTACAGTTCTACAACATGAAACTAACCTTGCTCAGGGCAAATTTGACAAAGGCTAAAAAATTATTTCAAAAGATAAAGAGTTCAGATGCTCCAAACAGAACTGTAAAGGACTCAAGTATACTTATGAAGGCACACTGGTTACTGCATGGATATTTTCAATGAAAAAATAAGCTTGAATGTGAAAGCATTGCATTACGAAACATTAGCATGTGTCTGATAAAATTTTTCATCTTAAAAAGTCTGTTTATTTGAAAAAGGTACAGTTCCTTTCTCTGCACTCTTGTAATTATGGCAAAAATTCAATCTGAAAAGTGACTGAAAAAAGATAGTAAAACTAAGAGTTAAAGTTGTTATGTTTATAAAGCACAGTGTTAATTTTGGAAGGTTAAAAGGCGAGTGAAAAAAAGCAAACGTGTAGGAGATGAGAAAGTGCTGAAGCTTCCTTCTTTATGTGGTTCCCAACCACACAACTGCAGGTTAAATTCTGAATAAAAGTCGTATTATTCTTATCTTTACCATCTAAGAGCAGCCTTTATGTATTCTCGAAAAGGCCACACACTACTGAGAAGTAAGGTTGATACCTAAGTGGAGTAACAGTGGGAGAAGTGGAATCCCTCCCTGTGTGCCCCCTCCAATTCTCTCTTCACTGAATCAATAAGTCAAAATCAACCAACTAGAAATTTAAACTGATCTAGGTGTGTTAACTTATTTTCTATCTTTTGTTTATTTTTCTCACAACACTGATTGCTATTGAGACGTGTCTTTTTGTTTACGAATTTATGTCCAGCACAAGACTGCTTGACAAGCAACATTTATGCATTTTGTCCTGTCTTTAGTTTCTTCCACATAACTATGCATGCTGACACTATAAAGGTATCTTTTACATTTGTTTTAGTCTAAATAGATTAATTTTTGAATTATTTAAAGTAAAATAATGATGACAGTGGAGTAATGAAGTCAATGCTAATTAGAATGCATTTTTTCAGGTTACTTTATCTTTTGAAAAAGTGGCCAAACACATTCTGCCTGCTTGTTTTTATACAGATACATCTGTCAAACTCATGCACAAGCTTATGTGGGACTCCTAGTATTATGAACATTGTAAAATAAATCTGTATTGGTCTGCTTTCAACCTGAATGTATAAGGGCTGCTGTGTTAGCTAACAATGCCTCCTCTTTGATTATGTGCTTGTTCACAAAATCATAGGTGGATGTTGGTGGTATGGCAGTAGAGTCTGAACCTTTCCACCATGGTGTTCCACCATTACGTTTTGTTGCTGTGTGACAGATGGCAGCAGATGGGGTCGTCTGACAAAATGGTGTCTGATGTGGAAGTGCGTATGAAGCAAAGGTGTGTCACTGAATTCCTCCATATAGAAAAAATGGCACCTACCAACATTCATCAATGCTTAATGGACATTTGTGGAGACCAGACGGTGTGGGTGAGCACTGCAATTTGGTGGTGAGTTTCAGCAGTGGCGACAGCAATGTGAAAGACAGACCCTGTTCCATACAGCCATGCAGATATTTACAAGCACAGCGTGCAAGTTCTTGTTTGTTACTGGTAAAAATGCATGGCTAATGGTGGTGACTACATTAAAAACTAATGTTTTGTAGCAGAGAATGTGGTCTATCGTATAGTCTTATTGTGTTCTTTGTATCTGCTGTAGTTTCCATGGAAATAAATAGGAGGCATTACTTTCAGAACAATTTACATATTATGACTAAAGTTCTCCCGTGTAGATATAAATCTAGCAAATCAAAAGTTGTTTCCAGGAACTGAACTTACTGAATTTATTTACAAAAGCTACTGGTGACTAAAAAAAAAAAACACCATCAAAGACCATCATAATACACTTCTAACATTAGAACTCATTTTATCAAATGATTCATACTTTGTTGGCTTTTCTGGATTTTCTTTCACATTTCTGCTTTTTTAAGATTATTTTAAGATTTTTCATCCCAATACTGCTCTTCTACCTACACCAATATAGACAGAAATTTTCTCCCATGAAATCTCATTGAATGGAGAATCTTTCACAAGGCAGTCAGGCAGTGCGCCAACCACAGCACAGCATAATCCCAGAAAGTCTTCCACACTTTTCACCTGCATAATATCAAGATTTAAAGCTAGAAAATAGGAGGGATTTGGTTTTTTTTCTTTCATAAAGCAAAAATAATAGAGGATAGTGCTTTGTGTCCAGCTCTGAGGAACAGTGGGTTTTCCTTCACAGCAGAAAGCAGAACAGATTTCATATACTCACATATCATTTGTGATACGGCCAGATCCTCTGAAACAGCGAGTTGGTTCTGCAGAAAGATACCAACAGGGATACAGATCTCAGACTGGAAGGGGTTACGACAGGACAAAACTCATCTGGAACTTGAATGCTTTGTAAGAAATTCTCCTATTTAGAGCCACCACAGATGTTTTGCCCGAATCTGTCTGCACATGCAATTAGAAGAAAATGAACAGAAAATTGCAATCATTTAGGAAAGGCCAGGGCAATTATTTAAAAAAAATAAGTCAAAGCTTTTATATCCAGAACTTTCTGTTCACTTAAGATACACCACCACTCCCCACTTAAACATGAAAATAAGATTCTTCCTTCATCATTTAAAGGACACCGGAGCATACTGTGCAGTTTGAAGATTTCAGAATTACTGAGCATCTACATTGCAGCAGTGTACAGGGACAGTAACTGGGCCTGATCGTGTGTCAAACAAAGATGAGGATGCTCTAAGCCTTCAGGGTAATGGCACTTTTTAGAGAGTAAGTAAAGGCAGCCTTACTGATCAGTAACAATCAATTTGAAACTTCACTTGAACAAATGAGACTTCAAAGTATTTTTGTGTAGGTCTAAGTACTGAGCAGCTGCAAACAATTAAGTATTAATTTGAAAAACACTAACTTCACCACCTCATTGGCTGAATAAATTAAACTTTTTCCTTTTTTTTTTTTTTTTTTTTCCTTTTTCTTTCTTTAAATGTTTGTTACTCTGGAAATTTCTTCTTAAATTCCATTTTAATGCATGATGATGATAATAAAAATATCTCAAAATGTTTTTTTTCCACAGTAAGAAGTTTGAAAGATAAGAGTCTCTTGAATACCTTTTCTTACACAGATAATAAAATAACAAGAGTGAGGTACTTCAGTTTGGTGCTTGCATTTTTTAAGTTGAGCACTTCTTACATAGAAAGGAAAAAAAGATCAACATATGTTTGAGTTTTGTTTACAAAAAAACAATCTAGTTATTGCTTGTAATTATTCTTTTTATGTGTAGCTGGGGAACAAGTTCATGTTCCTTTGAAACAATGGCTTTTTTCTTAAGAAATGTTTTAGAGGTAGAAAATTTCTAGTTGCTGCTGCACAATGAGTTCTTGATATATAGAATAGTAGAGGAAATAGTCTCAGAAACTATGTAAACTGCTTCCAGCCTGAACTTAGCAGGCCACTTTTTGCCAATATTTCAAAATATGTTTAGCTGAATAAGCATATTTTAGACATTACAACAGTATAATCATATTTTTCATCTGATCTGCTCTACGTATGTGCTTTATTACAAAAAGGTGGAAAGTTATAATGGGGAAAAACAGGCAAAATAAATTTAAAATAATAAATTACTCTAAAACATTCCCCTCCCCACTGAAGTACATGAAAAACCTCATGTGAATAATAAATGCATTACTCATGGTGGAGCCTCATGTAACTTTCTCTTCTACCACAAGCTTTCATAGGATTTTTCTCTCACTGGCACTAGCTACCATATGGTGGATGGATGTTTCTTGAGATGTTTACTTTCACCTGAACTGAGCTAAACAGCTTGAGCACCACCTGAGAAATTGTTCCTTTCAAGGTGCGGAATCTGCTCACAGAGATGGGTGAGGATTTCTCATGTCCCCACAGCCCAAGCAGTCTCCCTGAAGCTGCCAACCTGAGAGGTACTGCAAGGTACATTTATCTCCAAAGCTCAGGATACTGAAGGCAAACATACACCAGTATATGAATGCCACAGGATTACATGCCTGATTCCCTATTCCAGGCCAAAGACTTACTCCGTCTGACTGTGATGACTCAAGATTTCACCAAGTGCAGCATTTGTTTGGCTTTATTGAGAAAGGCTACTAAAATGGCAAAATAGAATCTCTGTCTATAAGAAGTAAGCTGCAGAAAGCAGCTTCCCCACTGCTCTCTTTCCAGACTTCAAAGGAGACGCCTTGGCTGGTGCACACCCTATAATTCAACTGCAATAAGATTGTTTCATGTCAGCTCTGAACTTTGGCTGTACACGGAGAGTTAGGAGGCCAGTACCTTCGTGAGGGCAGCCTTTGTGTTATTCAGTCTTCTTGCTTGAGAAAGACAGTTCCTGGGCTGAAGATATCACTATGTTTAGTCATTTGGCATGGAATAGCAGAATATGTGGTTAAGAAGTGCAAGCTCATGCTCCTGTGTTTGTGATCTCTGGCTAATACCTGGCTTCAAGCTCAGTGAAGAATATTTGAACACTTACACAGGCCAAGTGCCAAAGAAAGGGATGGCGGGATGAAAATATGGTTGTGTGTATGTGGGGAAAAACAGGCAAAAGAAACATTTAGAGATTGTGCCACTTAAAAGAAAAAAGACAAAGATAATGGTCAAGATATGAAAGAGAGAATTGCAAAGTGCAGTACACTATAGAACTTTTCAACTTCATTTTTTGGAAGTGAAAAAAAAAAAAAGTTTAAGTGGAAATATTTGACTACATCCTGCTCTCCAGAATTCTCTATTGACACTAATTAGTGCTGTGGATGTAAGTTCAGATCTCAACTTTGTTTTAAGATACTGCTGCGAGAGGGTCTGCTTTGGAAAACTTACAGCATTCATATAGATACTAATGAGGAGGAATATAATGCAGAGAAAGGCTAGGAACAAGAACAATGATTTGAGGATATTATAATTGGTCCCAGGCAGCAGTAACAGTTGCGCACAGAAGCATGAGCAGTGCAGTGTTAGGGTGAAAACAGGAGAAAAAAGCTGAGAAAAAAGTATGGTGATTGTGTACCAAATTAAAGAAAATATATTGCCCATAGATAATCAATAATTATGTCTGAGATCAAGAGGATGGTCGTTCAGTGCCATTTAGTACCAATGGATGTAACCAAACAGAAGGGAACAACTGCCTTTGCTCTGATGTAGCAATACCTGTCTGGTTGAGTTTACACTTAAACACAGATTCAATTTATTGTATTTATTTGTCTGTTACTGCAGCTATTTTCATTCCTATTGTTTCATGTTCAGTATAGCAAATACCAAGGGTAAAGCCTAATTAAGGATGACAGGACTGAATTAGGAATGTGAGGAAGGGCTGTGTGGTCTTACAGACTCAAAGATTTTGTATCAGCAAAGTGAAGAAGGAGAGATTTAGACGTAAGCATGCAAAAAAAATGTTATAGTGCTATGTTTAAAACAAGCTCTGTAGACAAGAACTGCAAATATGGAAATCAAGTTGTATTACTAACCTTGGGTCTTAGTTTAATTCTAGAGCTGTAAGTTACACACATGGGGGACAGAGTGGACAGGAGGAGGGGAGTGGTGGAGCAGAGCTAAACAGATGCAGATAACGAAAGAGTGCTCACTCAAAATATGGAGCCTGGTCTTTACAAAATTTAAGTAAAACCTGTGAGAGTAGGACAGACAGCACTTTCAGCACAGTTGGGCACACAATGCCCTCTTCTGCTGTTTGTATGATGTCAAGTGATATCAATGTTGAGATTTGCAACCATAATTAGAGCAATTGAGTTTGCTTGGGATGAGCAGGAGCAACTATTTGAGAGAGAAACCCACGCAACTCTCATCAGTCAACTAATGGGAGGGGCTGTCATCTGTAAATGTTCATCTGTTATTTAGAAAGGAAAATGCAGTACAGTGTTTTCCTCCATACAACAGACTGTTTCTTTAGCTCTGGAGGGCTGAATATTATCATTTATGAAAGGACAAAAATACCTTTTCAAAGATATCATGGTGTTTTCCATGTTACGGACAGTCTCCGTGAAAACCAAATTATGCCTCAAAACTCTACAGAATGATGCATCAAAAACTATGGAGCTAAGGGCAATTTCCACTGGTACAATGGTAATTCTGTTGGAATACATTACCCATTACATTTACTTGCTATTTCTTGTCTAGGCTACAACCTATCTACAGTGTCTATCAGCATAAGTTTACCAGAGAAGGCCCTAATCTCTGCAAAACAATTAGTAGAACTATAGTTTTTGTTTAGCTTAGAAAAACTCTGCAAATCTAATGTTTCATTAACTTCCTTGGAGACCGAACCAGGGGTGATCTCTCTGCAGTTAAGTCATTTTTAACTTGTTTCCTACCTCTCCTTTGCTAAGCTGAATTCAAACATGCTGAAGGATGGTGAACTGCACGCTGGATTCATTTAGAGTTTTTGCAGAGCAGCCTGCTAGAGAAGAGCCATCAAGCATTCTCTCAGAAGAGACCCAAATCTCAGAGTACTCTCCCAGCCGACTACTAGTTGGAAGGCAGAAATTAACTAAAATACAGAAGTTTTGAAGGCACATCAGATGGCTAAAAGCATGCTGTGTATTTACAACTTTTCATTCTGTAGGTTGATTTACCAGTTTTTGTGTGCCAGAGAGTATTTGTGTATGCATTGTTTACAAAAGAACATACTACAGCATCTTTTGCATTTAGAATGCTCCAAAGGCATAAGCATAGTCTATTTCTATCAAGATTACCTTTATAAATCCATAAAGATTTATAATACAAATATTTCCAATACAGTCCTGGTGATTTTGCCTGAAATCCACTAATTATTATTGTATGCAAAGGCTGTAGCCAACAGCTATTCAGAAGCTTTCAGAGAATGTGTTAGGAGTTAGTGAATTAATTTTTCTGTTTTAAGATCCTTTCAAGAAACGAATAAACTATGATGACAATAGAATCTTTAACAATATTACTCAGATAAATGTTTGGACATCTGACACACTGGAGTGAAGTGCGATTGTCTCTATCACCAGCTGATGAGGTATGATCATACAGCATTTCCACACAACCAGAAACTGTGTCAGATCAAGATGCCATGCTGGAGAGTTAGACAAAAAACTTCCTTACAGAAACATCATCACACAATCTTCACAGTCTTCCCCTGCAGACATAGGAAAGGAGGACCTCGAACAAGAATTTCAGGTGTGCAACTGGCAGCACTGAGGAAGTGGCTTTCTCTGACTGTCCGTGGGAGTTGTGCATATGAAATTACCTTTTGGATATTTAAGCACATATTTAAGCACTTATGTTTAAACATAAGAAGACAGTTGTGACATAGCCAAATTTATGGATATGATATGGATATCCATATGGATATGGATCTTCTTAAGTGAGTCATGCAATGCTGACAGAAATGCTGATACAAACATAAAATCGTGTCTCCATAATATGCTGAAAAAAAACACCACTATTTTAAGATTACACTAGGGCATTCCACATTTTTACTGGGCACTGCTTTAGCTCTAGTTTTTTAAAATCAGTTACTTTCATTAGCAGAAGTTTTGCTGTGCAAAGATCAGAGATCTGGAATTTGTTAAACTCCCTAAAAATATTCTAAATGTTTCTTACGCAATGGAATGCCACAGTTTTCCAAAGACTGATATCTGGAGACTATTAAAGGCCTGAAGCCATAATTTGCACTCAAGCGAGTGCCACTTGAGGAATAAAATACCCTGTTTCTATTCCACCAAATTATCGGATCTTAAAAGTGTGCCACTGATCTGAGACTGAATACCGCAACTACTGTGCTTCTTTATTTAGGTAATGGAACACATTTGTGATACATGTTGATTCCTGTTACATTTCTGTTGTTCTGAAGTAACAGAAAATTTTGGATGTTAGAAAAAAGTCCATGAAAGAATTGAATTAATGATAAAAAAGAAAAAAAAAAAGCCTAAAAACCAGTGTATCAGATGGGTATCACCATATTGGTAGACAGGGTAGTAACACAATGAATCCGTGGCATGCACTTGACACAGATATATACTGGAAACTTATGTAATCTGTATATAAAACTCCATGCTCTCAGAAAAGGTCAAATTATATTCAGCCTTATTTTTTAGTAGCTTATCACTTTATTCAGAAGTATACATTTTTAGGTGAAGCACTAGAAAATGCTAAAATAATTACTTCATCTCTGTCTCATGCAACTTAACTTTTTCTGGTAATGCATGCACGCACAGAAAAAAAGAAAATGGCTGCAGAATTAGACTCACTGTCGTTAAAGTAATCACAGCATGTTACTGATCTGTAACAGCAATTATTATTTTGATAGCCCCTCCAAATTACAAGAAAAAGAATAGGTAGAGCTTTCCCTCTGTGAGCAGCACTCAAACCCCACCAAGGGAAGAAAAGTACTCCTTGCGAGGCCTGCCAGAAGGAGCCCCAACCAAGCATTGCATCTTCCCTTTCCCAGACACCCAAAATTTACACAAAGCGGTCAGAACTGGCCACGCTCCAGGCCAACATTCCCTGCAAAGTGAAAATCCTTTGGTTATGTCAAACAAAATCCCAGAAGAACTATATACAATACCTAACTCAGTTTAATGTCTGGCAAATACAAGTCTGATAAAGGCAACTAGTGCAAATCCTTCTTTTTATAAGAAACAAATCTTTCATGGCAGTGCCTTCAGTGACTTTTTAGCCTACTTCTATACCATGCATTTACCTACTCATTTTCAGTTTGTCGTGCACCTTCTCCCAGGCCAGTCGGAAGGTAAAGTAGTTCATACAAATACAATGACAACAGGAAAGTCTGGGGGGGGAGCAGGCTGCTACAGACCTCCCTGGTTTTCCACTCTGGTTCTCCTCCAGGCCTTGCCCAGTGACCTGCCTGCTGCACACCATCCCATCCATCCCACAGCAGCTGCCAGCTCTTACACACATTCAGAACCGAATGCTGTGTCTCACAAAACAGTGAACTAGGATAGGAAAACCATCCTCACAATAAAGACTCACTGCATTTACTTTTTTTTTTTTTTTTTTAACTACAAAGAACAATTCCTTATTACATCACGAATTTTGCTGTGAAACACTGCAGAGCAGTAAAATTAACAGGGAAGATATTTCTAACATGGGGCAAATTTGGGCTCCCTTTGGTGACCTTTACCACGGTAAGGTAATTTGAGATGTCATTTTTCATATTTAACTATTACTACAACTGCTTTTGACTTGAAATTGGCTAAAAAATAGACTAACAAGTGCAAGTCTCACACTGGCAATCACAAGGAGACAGTTCTCCTAATCCTCAAAATAACTTTTGCATTAATGACCTTTGTCTACACAAGAAATATCCTTAAACTTGATAAAAAAGATAAAAAAGAGGATGATCAAATAGTGCTGTGATTATTTCTACAACATAATTAAATATATTTAAAGCGGTATTTTGTAGAGTACCCATTTACTTACAAGTTCCATTTCATTATGCAACTGGGCCAAATTCACATGCACCAAATACTAAAATACAATGAAAAAGACTGCCCAGGTTTAGGTTTTAGACTGATTAAAGTTGACACTGATGCTTCGTAAATATAATTCAGTCTTTAACATAACTGTTCTTAAAAACTTAAGACTAAAACCAGTATTCAGTTTTTAGAGCATCTGAATTGAATGAAAGCAAACGCTTAGAATTTCCTAATGTAATAGATCAATGAAATAATGCTGAGATGAATAAATCTATACCTAACTGCACAACACATTTTTGTTCTGAAGCCCACACGTACAGGAACAATGATTAAAACTTTTCACAATGAAAAGTAGTTTCATTTCACTATTAAAATTAGAATCTTCATGAATCTTCATTCACTTCAGGCCTGGTCAGGTCTAATTTTCTCAGTATGAGCGAGTTACTCTCAGCATGTCCAGAAGTAGAGGATATTAGAGGGTACACTAAAGTTAATCAGAGCAAGAGTTTTTTCTGATCTTTCAAAGATTTGACAGGAGGAGAATAAGTCTCCTTTGCAGGGATCCAAGTTCTGTTTGTCAGCTGAATTTGTCCTTTAAGTTTCCCACTGTGCCTTAGTCATAGCAAGAGGTGAATGAAGAAGATGAGACTTCCTGACAATTCTTCTGTCACAAGAACTAAAACCTTCCATTAGGTCTTCTACTATCCACCACAGAGAAGTCCTAGCAATTGCAAGCCTTTGCAGACCCTACTTCCAGCTCATGAACCATAATGTACGCTTTTGGACTTGAGTTTGGAGGGGGGGGGAGGGGGGGAAGGGGAATGCAAAGAAAAAAGTTAAAAAAAGAGAACTTAGGATCAGCTGGCATCTATGTGAGCAAATTGCAACTATAATATCCCAAGGGGCAGACAATGACAGGCTGTCACGGCTCTACAGGGAAACTGTGGAGGACAGAACACAGGGCTGAGGAGGAAAACCCCGCAGTGGCGGGGATGAGGCCTCTCCTGAGGCAGGGGTAGCAAGACTGCAGAAAATGAAGCTCAGTAGGCTGCTGGCAGTATCAGAGCATGTAAATACGTGTCATGTTCACTGCCTTTTCTTAATGTCTATGAAATGCATAATGACACAATGAGGAAAACCATCATTTATTCTAACGGTGAAACATCAAAAGCATCCTACCTCCTCAAAGCAAGGGTATACATATTGCCGAAGTCTGGACATAGATAGCCATCAGTCCACAGACAGAGCTAGTAGGAGACAAAAACTGTGAGTCTCTCAGAGATAAAAATCAATGTTGAGCAAAAAAAAAAAAAAAAAAAAGGAAGAAGTAGAAAACTGAAGATGAAAAACCAGGCAAGAAAATCCATATCCCCATCTTTCCAAACCTTAAAACAAACTGTCTAAGGATGATTTTTATCTTTTTTCTTTCTGGAAAACTGAGAGCTCACAATAACCCTAACTATAGGATCTCTGTAAATGTCCACACACTGCACATACCTAATCAAAGGATTTGTCTTCATCCAAAATTACTGCAGATATCAGTATTCTACTCACTCTGTTTTTGTGGCACAGGAAACTCAATAACCAATTCAGGTCTTTTCTCTCCCCAGCTCACTACCAATACCATAATAAAAAAATTAAAGAAGTCCCTTGGTTAGGGCTGCAACCCTCAAAGGATAAGCAAAACTGGAGGGTACCCAAAGGCAATACAGGCATACAAACTGTGCTTGCAATTTTTGCTTTCATTTGCCAGAAATCCAAGGGTTTTATAACTGATCGAATCCACCTGAATAAAAGCATGTGCGAACACAGTGGCTGCTTCTCCTACATTAGAATTGTTACAAATAAGGTGTCTTTCGTGCTAGGCTAGAAAGCAGTGTGTAAAAATGAATCTTTATTCTATAAAACAAAAATAAAAAATAAATCTCTATTCTACATCATTACAGAAAATAAAATCATTCAGCCTGTGTGCTTCTTAACCTCCTTAGTTCTAAAAACCACTGAAGAGCACATGCCCGTGCGCACACACACACACACACATGACTTATAAGGAAAGAATAGTGCCAAGAAATAGTTTCATAAATCTGATGTAATATGCAGGGTTTTAAGAGTAAAATAATTGGCAAAAGAAAGCTACTCTGAAGTTGTATGCTGTGTTAGCGCAGTCAATAGAATTGGAGAGAAAAATATGATTTATAAAAGAATTATTTTTTTTTTAGTCTAAAATCCGACTATATCTACATGCTTATAATGTAATCTAGTTTTGTTTACTCTGTTTTCAGAACTAGCTATCAGGAGCTTCCCATGTGCTGAACTGAATCCATGATTATAAAAATACTTCAAACCACAGAAAGGATCTATGTGCAGATGTGCTTTCTGAGTTAGCAAATAACCCTTTTATTGCACTGAATGCTTCACAGACAGGTCACTACTCGCATGCATGCAGAAGTTATTGCTAAATGAAATTATTAGTAAATGAAAGAACTGTTTTTTTCCTATGCAAATGCATGCCTTACAAATGGTTAACAAAAAAAATCAGGTGAGTGTAATAACAACAAAAAATCACTGTTATAATTACAGTATAATAGAGCTACTAACAAAGGTTATCTATTTATCAAATAGTGTCATAACTGAGAAGCCCACACATATGAAGCATAGGAGTATATTGTAAGTTACTAAAGCAAAGAGTAGCAGATATAAAACTTCTGAATTGCATTTACACATTTCTTTGTCCATATCCAAACCTCAGAAGTGACTGGAATTGATGGGATTCAGCCTATGTTTCCATTGTGTGAGTGGTAGCAACCCACATCACTGTATTAAGTGTTCATTTGTCCATTTTGAAGCTAAGACTCAAATTTGATTTCAGAGCATGACTACATTTACAGTTAGTTTATCATTGCTCCTTTACTAAACATTAGAGCTATAAAGCAATATGTATCCGATTGCTGAAAACATTCTTAATAAATCAGTCATGCTACTGCTTCTAAAATTGAATTTCTGTGTGTGGCAAATTATGTTGTCCATCAAAATATTCAAAATTGAAATATTTGTTTCCTAAAGCAATCTTGTGATGGAACTGAAATTTTAAGAGTTAATTTTTCTTTTTAGTTTTTTAATAAATTTATTCCCCAATGAATTTTCAACTCCTGGCAATTTTATGATGTTTGCACCAGGTTAATAGTTGTACATTTGCTACAGCTTAAGAAAGGAGACTCCTAAAAATATATATATATTTGCTTGTTAGTATATTCTTTCTAATTGTGGAATCTTTTAAAATGATTCATCTGTTAAATGCTATATCTTCCTAATACTACATTGTATGATATGTAGAATGTTTATTCTATGAGTAGTTTTTTGCATTAAGCTTTAATATTTGTAAACACATCCATTTAAAACTTGCTTTTTGCTATTTGTGTGTGTCTTATCCAATATGGCATTTTAAAATAGCATTCTCAGCTGTATTTCTAAAGGGTCAGATGCAACTTGGCATGGACAAGACAACGAACTGCTTATACCTAAGCATTTGTTTCGGGTAATTGTTTGCAGCTAGTGCAGCTGAAGAGTTAAAGCCATGTGCTGAATTTAAATCTATAAACATGAAAGATGGTGCCAACTTGGCAGCAAATCGTGCATTCAAAAGTAAACGGGTCTCCCCGGCTGTTCCAAATGGAGGCATCAATACGAGGTTTAGCTGCAGCCTCTCTAGTTTACAGATGCAACCTTCCCTGTCTCTGTCGCCTTTTACTCAAAACAGCTCATATTTTGCAGAAAGACTCTTTAAAAGAGACCAACAAAGGTCACAGTTTGCATTTCAATGAGAATATTAAAAGGAAATCTGGCATGTTTTATGACTTCTATAAGAAAAATCTCAGAACTCGAGATACAATTATAAAAACAGAATTTTTTTTGTAACCGATTTTTAAATAAATCAAATTCAAATAGAAGTTACTGTTTTCAGAGTGATGGGGAGATGAGATATCAGCTAATAAACCTGCACCAGTACCTTGCACAATGTTTTCAGGCACACCACTTAAAATTCAAAATGCAGTTTGGAAGAAATCAAATTATGGATAAATCTATATTTCATTTTAATAACTGCAAAAGGCCAAACCTCTTCAAAAACTAAAAGTTGAAAAACAAAGGTAAGGAAATGCTTTCTTTGGGAAATATGTTTTTTTTTAATATAGATTTTAAGCTCAGCGAGCAAGTTATCAAAAGGCCAGGTTATCAGTAATATCCCAAGACTGTTTCCCTTGTGTATCTTTATATGTGATTACTACAGCTATATCAACAGCTTTTAAGTCCTGAATTCTGAAGCATGCCTAGCCTTTGTCAGTCTGTGTATAAATGAAGATCTCCACATAATCTCTGCTTGCATTTAAGCAGGAAACATCTCAGAACATAGTCCAGAAGTATCTAAATGAAAAACGAAGGGGAAAAAAACCACCAAACAACACCTCAAAACCCAAAACAGAAGAAAGATTAAGCTAATGCAATGTTTTCTGTGAAAGGACGAATGTCATCTTTTATTCAGCTGGACTCTTTCTCACAGAAAAGGAAAAAATAGCAGCAATACAGTGCACTGGTGAGCACTGCCCTCTCACTGTCTCCAGATGTACTGACATTTGATTTGTTGCTGATTAGTATGGGCAAAAGAAGAGAGGGGAAAAAAAGCTGGCATCAAGTCACGTCCTCCATCTTAGTCCCAGCTGGTACCAAGCTCCAGAGAAACAAAGCGACTTCAGACTGTGCTATCATATATTCATGACCAAGAAGAAATATAAAAACCAGCACGTTTGAATTCCTGACAACCATAGAAGAATAGTGCATTGGCATGTTGAATTTTTCCAGCCAGCCTTTGCTGACCTATAAACCTTTGTGACTGGAACAAATGCAAATAGAGCTGACTTGCCTCACAAACTACTGAAGGGTATTCAAACTGAGTTGTGTCTAACAGGCTAACAATAACCCACTGTCCCACCCATGCAAAACACACAGTCTGGGAAAAACAGCTTTAGAAAAGCACTTGACGGAGACATAAAATGCAGACCATGCCAGCAAAAAAAAAAAAAAAAAAAAAAAAAAAAAAAAACCCAACACGTTCTTTCATATTTCTTTACCTAAAATGACATAATAAAAGAGCAATTTGGAGTAAAATTATCTGAAAGTGAAATAAAGAGTGAGCAATTTTAAAAATAGGCTGGGATGCAGGAATGGAAAATATCAGGGAAGGCATTGCCTAATGTCATATCGGGCTACAGCCATCAGATTTCATGGCCTTTTAAAAGCAAATCTACATTAAATAACAATGTGTAAATAATGATTGTGTGTTAATGAATTACAAAGTAGCACTGAGCTAAATTACACTTTGGGAAGGCATGTATCCAGAGTAAAATGCCTGCTCCACTGCAGTCCCCGGACTATATTACTCTTTGAATGATCATTCTTCTTGTATTTTTACTCAGGGAAGTGAACGATCTGAAGGTACTGACTTTTCCAGCAGTAATACGGCCCTAGTAATAGCTACAGATAAGGAAGATCAAACTTAAATAGTAATTTAGCAAAACCCTTTTATTTCAGAGAAAGGAAATAAGGCACCAACTATAGGACATTTATTCAGCGAAACAAACAGTTTCTTTTTGTATGGAGTTAAAATAGGAAAGAAGTGGCTAGCTCTTTTCTTGAGCATCTGCATGCCCTCACTATCCTTTTGTTTCACTCTGCACAGCCCTGTGACCACATGGGCCCAGGCAGCCATCTCCTGGTCTGCTTCCAGCAAGGGCTGAGTGAAGCAGCCTCCCCCTCTGTGCAGAGAGGAAAGGAGGAACAAGAGCAGAGTAATACAAGGGAGAATGTGGTGATGCCTCAGTGCTCCTGCTGTTAGGTGGTCGTTGGCGCACTGCTCTAACCCTTGCATTCATCCTGTGCTTGCACTGCTTCAACATTGAAAAGGAATGTTTATCCATACGGTGTGTTGTATCATTTTCATGTTAAACTGACAGACAAGTTCAGGATTTCACTCACTTAAATTCATGAGTCGAGACATCTCATTTTCAGAATGAGGATTCTATCATTTTCAGAAGCTGTGTATGTAAGCTCTGAAGAAAAATGGGCACTGCTGCCCAGAATTCAGATCTCTAACCTGGAGGCCTTGTCTGAGCAAGCTCATAACCTGGTACTTTAATTTAGTTCCCAGGCCTAATCTCCCTGAAGCAAGAAGCATCAGAGCCCAGCACCAGAGCCAGAAGCAGCTGCCACAAGACTTTGTGCAATCAGTAAACTACATACATGTAGAAAATTGGCTGTGTGGAATTTATAGACTCTAAGCATTACAGATATATTTTTAAACCTTTTCAACATCTGGCCTTTAGGGGCAGAGTGATAAGAGAAGCTGAGTAGATTTGTCTCAATTTCCATTAAAATTAGTAAGATATACAAGAATTTCATAAACATCCCCCCATGTTCTTACAAACTGTGGAAGCAACTAACACTCCAGATAGCTTAAAAGGAAGCACAAAAAGAGACAAATGTGTTTCTGTGACTTATTAGCAACACGTAAGGCATAACCCTTGTGAGAGACTACTGAATGTGAACAGGAAGGCAGAAATCCCTGCGGGAGCGAACTGCCATGTATACACACACCAGAAGGTTTAAAATGGAGCTTAGTAGCATGTGAAAACACTTCAGAATAGCTGATGTATATGTGGCAACAGATGCAAAAACTGTCTAAAATGTAACAAAAAGGTAACATATTTGTGAGTAATTCTCACTGACGGATTAAAAACCTGCCCTTTTGCCATGCTCCTTATGAAAGGAGACATCAACTTTCTTGGACATTTGGGAGATTTGGGCCTGTAGTAGTCTCCAGGCTCATTTAGGCTGAAATTCATCCCACAAGTTGTGCACATTAGGTATTGAATATAACATGTTGGCAAGTATGGTCAGTGGAACAAGGCAAGATGATATTTGCCTTCTGAGGTGACAGAAGGCCCCTCTGCCTCTACACGTAGTACAGCAGGATCTCTGTGACCTCAAGAGATAAGACACATCTGTTACAAAGCAGCCATACTGCACAAAAATTCATTAAATTCCACCATGCTGAAATAAGAAATGTTAAACAAAAACTGGTATTTCATTAAAACTCTGATATTCACCTTTTCATGGCACTGCTGCATGTATTTTTATCTTTTAAATTTATTCCATTTTTAAATAATTTTCCAGTGCCATTAGAATTGATTACAATATTGATCCTAATTTGGCTGGATTTTTGGTGAGCTAAAGCATGCAGAAAGGCAAAGATGAGAATTGGAAAGATGTTGACTAGCTCCCTTTGTCTTTTCTATATTAGTGCTTGCTAGAACAGCATTAGTGGTGCAGGGAGTTAGTGATATTCTGCCATGTGATGAAATGAAGGGTGAACAGTGAAGCCAGATTACTCCATATTCTAGCTTAGAAACAGCTAGCAGATAGTTTTGCAGAACTACAAAAGGGCTCTTTTAGATTTAATAAAAATTTGGCAAATTCATTTTATGGATTAAAAGAAGTTTACATTAGAAGTGTACATTAAAATACGCAGAGATAAATTTAATGAACTTGTTCCAGTGTGAAAAACTGGTCTGTCTTTTATAAATCTTTTCCAAAAAAAGTTTAAGAACTCAAAATGTTGGATGAATTTTATAAGTATATGATATAACTTCTCCAGAACTCTCATTCTATCCTATGAAACTGGAAAAATTAAATCAGGAAAAGTATGTAAATAACTAAAAGCTGAGTTCCCAACTCTGGTCTCTGGCTATGATGTTGTCCTGGCATGACGTTTCACACATTTTTTTATCATTAAATACACAGACCATGTTTCTCCAAAACAGTGAAATTATATACCAAATAAACTCCCTTCATTTTCCTGAGTTCAGGGTACTGCTTAGTTAACATAACATACAGCCTACAGGTTTTAAGATCACATAACATTCAGCTATTTAATCATATTATTTCTTACTATAAACAGCAGTGTACAATGTATTTTCCAAAAGGTCTGCTACATTTAACAGCTCCATCAGCCAGCTAATTACAACTAGAACTGCTAATTTGGTAGTCATAAACAACTCAATTCTCTTCACCCTATTTTTCTGCCATTGCTCTTTATAAAAGGCACTTCACATTTTTACTGCTGGCAAAGAAAGATACAACACATTCATTTAGGTTTTCAGGCAAGATAAGTTAACTTGGGTGCTTACAGTGGATGCTAAAAACACCCAGCCAAAAGAGTATAACTTTCATGGTACTTCACACATATGTCATGTCTGACAGAAAGCTCAAGAAAGGAGGAAAAAAAGAATTTCATAGCATTTTTGGAAGCAGTAGATTCTACCGCACAGTTGCCTAATTTCTCATTCTGCAAGGAGAATACTGGGTGTTTCAGTCCATTCAATTTTGAATACTGACAAAACAGCCTTTGAAGTCCAAGGGTTTTTTTTAAATAAATTGCTATATATCAGATGGGGAAATCATCAGGAGCAGAGATCAGATATAAAAAAAGTATTAATGAGAATGCTTTGAATACTGTTAACACCTCAGGAAGCTAAGAAGCCCGTGGGTAAGACAGAAGCAAAAACAGCATTTTCAGAAGGACACCCTTGTTGAAGATGAGCTCACATACCTTTAAGTGTGAGAATACACTCAGAAAGACTACCTTCTAGGTTTGTTATTTTCAAATTCTTGGCCAGATGTTCTCTAGCAGACTTTCACTCTTTCCTGAAAAGCACTTCATGTTAGAAATGCTAATGAAGAGATGCTTGAAAAACATCGTTTTGGAGAATGAAGAAAGTTGTTTGCAAGGGAGGCAAGGCAAGGTAAGATCAATTGGGAGAAATATACTAAACAGCTAACATATCTTTTGAAGCAAGGCATGCATGCCGAACATTTCCAGGGACTGTCCATCCCTACTTGCCTGTGATCCCCTGTGGTTCTAGAGTTTTTAACCTCTTTAGGCAATGCAAGACCTTCTCAGACAGGCTGTAGAACTCTGTGATCTCTGCTGCCAAGCAGATCTGGGGAAGTCCCAGTCTGGAAGCTGAAAAAGTTAGTCCAATTTTCCAGAAGGTAAAGAAAAAAGATCCTGGTAATAATAGGGTGGTCAGTCTCACTTTAGCACCTGGCAAAACTGCAAGAGAACATTATCCTGGGTGTTACTAATAAACATCTGAAGGACAACACAGTTACTGGTTACTGACAACACAGAATCACAAGCATAATATCCTGTCATATGAACTTAATCACCTCTTATGACAAGTTTACCCACCTAACTGACCGAGGGAAACCAGTTGATATAATCTTCTTGGATTTCAGCAAAGCTTTAAATACTGTTTCACACAGTATCATTCTGGACAAAATGTCCAGAACACAGATAGACAAATACATAATGCAATGGGTGAACGATTGGCTGACAGGTCAGACTCAGAGTGTTACAGTAAATAATAGAGTTCAGGCTAATGGCCAGTCACTGATGGAATCCTGCATCCCCTTTAGGGCATATTCTTCAGTGTTTTCATAAATGACTTGGATACAGAACTTGAAGGTATACTAAACAAGGTTTGAGAAAAACACAAAATTAGGATGAGCTGTAGGCACCCTCACGGGTAGAGACCTTACAGAGATTTCTTGACAAACTGATGACTGAGCAATCACCAACCACATGAAGTTTAACAAGTGCAAGTGCTGTATTCTCTTCCTGGGACTGGGCAATCCTAGCTATATATATTTATTGAGAACAAGAGGCTGGAGAGCAGCCCCACAAAAAGGGACCTAGGACTTCTGGTTGATGGCAACTTGAATCCAAGTCAGCAGTGTGCCCTGGCAGCCAAAAAGGGCCAACAGTACTGGGTTGCATCAGGCCCAGCACTGCCAGCTTGGAGAGGGAAGGGATTGTCTCACTCTGTTCTGCTTGGGGTGGATTCACCTTGAGCACTGTGTGCAGGTTTGGGTTCCAAAATAAGAGAAGGACATAATTCTATAAAAGGGAGCTCAAAGGAGTTGTACAAAGATAAAGGTTCTAGACGGCAAGGTGTATGTGGAGTGGCTGAGGTCCCTTGGAGTGTTGGGCCCAGAGCAGAGGAGCTGAGGGGAGGCCTGATGGCGGCTGCAGCTCCTCACAGGGAGCGGAGGGGCAGCGCTGAGCTCTGCTCTGTGTGACAGCGACAGGGCCCGAGGGAACGGCATGGAGCTGTGTCAGGGGAGGGCAGCTGGGGGTGAGGGACAGGGTCTGCACCACAGGGTGATCGGGCCATGGAATGGGCTGCCCAGGGCAGTGGGCACAGCCCTAAGCTGCAGGAGTTCAAGAAGCATCTGGACAACACTCTCAGACATAGGGTTTGGATTTTGGGTGGTCCTGTGTGGAGCCAGGAGCTGGACTCAGTGATCCCTGAGGGTCACTTGGGATACTCTATGATTCTAGGATTCTATGAATAAAATGGGAAGACAATTCTCTGTATTGTCCGTAATATACTCAGGCAAAATTTAGACCCTTCTTAGGAATTTTTTTACTTAGTATAATCAGAATAATTACAGACTGTACATAACATCCTTCTAAATAACCTACTCTTCTCATCCCCTTTCCATTTTACCATCTTATTTCCTCAAAGTAATGACTAATGCGTGATAGGTGTGCACAGAAACAGATCCTTTGAGAAGTATTTATGGTCTGTGGTGATAGAAGAGAAAGAACTTTTCCTTACAAAGAGGGTTATTCCTACTAGACAATTTAAATATGCCTGATCAGATAAAGTGAAAACATAGCCATGTTCTTGCATTGCTGTGAGCTGACAATTATTCTCATGCACTGCTCAGTTCTAGATTCATCATTATTTGAACAAGGGAGCATTACCTCACATGGGGACAGAAAGAATAAATCTTGCTCTCAACAAAGTATTCTGTCTCAGAATAAAAAAGTTCAAATAATATGTCTCTAAAATCAGGAAATGCTGTTCAGATATTGTTGCTTCCAACAAATGAGGTTTGAATTTTGCATCTAAAATCATGCAGACAGGTTTGTTGAAACAAGGCATAAAGAACAAGCTAAACAAATAAACAAGGACTGTAGAAAGGATTTTGTTCTAAACAGAAATGGCCTCAGACTCTGAATGGAAGTTTTTTATTGGGTTATGGGCAACAACATGATTGGAATTCAGTTTTCTGTTTTAAAAATATGGGATCTTTGTATGAATTCATCCTACAGAATGGACATCTCCTCACATAAAAATCATAAGGAATTTTGTAAATTTTTCTAAAAATTTAAATGTAAATACATAAATCTGTTCCATGAAAGGAACGACCGAACTTGACATTATTTTTCTCAGGATATTATACCAGTGGATTTAACCAGTAAAACAGGTGACTTTGATCACTTTAATTTTATAAGGATGGCACAGAAGGTACTATTTCAGAATGACAGTCATAAAAGACTTTTGCTACGGGATTTGGGATGAGCAGGTATTCCGAAGGAAGCAATGTCAGTGAAGTTCTGCTGGACCAAGTCACACAGTTAGAGATGTAAAAATACAGTTATAGATAGTTTTTAAAAGATCCTTGGCAGGTGCAGCTGATTTAACTGCAATAATGACCATGCATTTAAACAATAAAACTTGGGGGGGGGAATCATTGGTTTGGTTTTTTGGTTTGTTTTTTTTTTTTTTTTAGATCATCAAAACTTACACCTTTGGTAGTTCAAAAAAGTTCTAATGAAAAGCCTGCTACAGACTTGCTTTGAGTTTGCATTGGAGCAACTCCTTTCTTTAAATTTTCAGTTTAGCTTAGCATATAAGCCTTCAGGAAATGCTTTTCCCAGTTACATCTGCTAATATTTTTCTAAGATTATTCTTCATGGTGTTATGCATACTGTATCCCTTGGGTTTTCTGTCCTTCTTTTGTGAGCCAAAAGGGACAATAGAATTCTTCAGAAAAACAAGTTGCAGCATTTCCTTGGAAAAAAAATTACAGTTCATTTTTTTCTTTTCAACATAGCAGTGTGGACAGCAGCACAGAGATCCTGTTCCACTTCAGTCAGATTGCAGGAGATTTAAAGGATCTTCATCTCAGTGATTCTTTTTGAACATAACATAAGCATCCCTAATTACTCCACCCAAAAGTCAAGTTTGGGAATGGTGCTTCAGTGCAGACTTGTGGGTGCTAGGCCTAGGATCTGTACAAGTCCCAGATCTACTACGATAACTGATCAAATTGAATTTAACTACTAACATTATAGATGCCACCACTGCTGCAATTCACTGCTTGAATTACACTATGTTGGGAGAAAATATATGGGAAGTGGTATATGCTGAAGATATTGACAGATCCCGAGGAATATTATATTGTCCTATGACAGTGAAGTCAGTTAAACTTTTGCTGTTGCCTTCGATGAAAGTAAGATCCATCCTCTTCACTTCTGGTTTTTGCTGTAAATCAGGTTGTTGTCATGAATTATAGATCAGAGCTGCAGGAACTTATGGGTAAATGTTAAGAGACTTGCACAATTAGCATGAGACTCACATACGTGTGACTAGGGAGACAAATCTTTCTGATTATTCATTTCATTAATTTAAGATGCTTTCTTGTGCTCAGATACTTTCTCTAATATTCCCATAAGTAAGTTTATGACTGAGGTAAAAGACTGCTCCACATTATTTTTAGAAATAGACTCCAAAAAAGCCTAACAAGAATACTATCCATAATAAGACAAAATGGGAAGCAATGCAAGGCTATATACCTACCTGTACAAATGGGTTGTGTGGCCAAAACATTTGGAATGGATCATTAGGAAGCCTCCCAGTGCTGAATTTAATAGCCAAGCAATACAATTACACCAATTTCTCTGCACTGAGGCAGTCTGTAGCGTGCCTGTGCAGTGGGAGGCATTTCCCACCCTGGTTCTGGGCTATGGTAGATCACCTGGGTTGTTCCATACCACCATGAGTCTACAGTTTGTCACAGTTCTACAGGTGCCACAATGGAGGGTGGAGAGTGTGCATCCTATATGCCTCATATCCCTGTCAGAGATGACAGTTATGGGAATTCTCTAAATTAATCTCATCTTTGAGATAAGCATTTTCATTGTTAGGCTGTTCATTCACAGATGATAATATAGAATAAATTTAAGTTCCTACACTAAGACCATTGTAAAAAAACTCACACATTAGCTAAACTGGGAACAACAGAATGAACAGAGATCTACTTGATATTCTCCAGCACTCTCAAAAGCTCCAGTAGTCTCAAAAATCATTCCACACTAATGTCAACACACTCTCTTTGGTAATCTTCTGTTTCAGAAAGTGCATTTGTCCTGTTTTTTATTTTTATTTTTTGTGTAACATAATAGCAACAAAGCATTGCCTTCTCTCCTAGTGCTGATTACTTTTGTTTAACTCTCTATTCTGCTCTTTGTGGACTGATTTCAAATTATTCTGTTTGTTTTCTCCTGTTTTTTATTTCAAGAACAAAAACAAAAACCACATGGATCGATGAAGCAATTCAAAGCTGTGATTAAGGAACACTAGAACAGGCTTTGGACTAGCCTCTTTTTTTACATATCTGAATACACTGCGCACGTATACCAGGTCCATGCATGCTGGTGAGTTTTCCAGATGTAGTCTCTCTCACCTATCTACATTGCACATCAGATACCTGGATAACAGTTGTTTAATAATGAAACACAAATTCCGTTCACTGCACTAATAACAGTATTTAAAATAAACTGCCACAATATTCTAACATCATTCATTCACAGTAAAACCTTTTGCATTGTAGGCTCATGTTACTGACGTGAGGGAAAGAAGCACAGATAACTTTATCTCAGACAAGAATATTACAAGAAGTTGCAAGAAGGGCAAATATGATTTCATTAGTCTCTTTTTCATTTACAGTCTCAATCCGAAACATTTTAATGGCCCTCTATTTCATACATACCTATCATGCTACTAGTGAACTTCATTCTTTGGTCTAAAACAGATGAGGAAAAGCAAGGCAAACAAGGTAAATGTCTAACATTCTTTTACAGTACAATTTCTTCCAGCAGAAAGCAGCATCAAGTTAGGCCAGAAATATTCCTATCTGCCCTTTTTCAGATGATGGAATGCACTTTATTTTTATCATCTCAATGCCCTTTTTGTCAGGCCTGCTCCCTTGGGTAGGAGGGGCCATATCCCAACACAAGAACAGACAACTCAAGAATTCGAAGCTCTATGGTCTCTACATGGAACAGATACTGCCAAGCCCTTGAGGGTCACATTTGTATAAGGAGATCATCTCTCTTCATCAAGGCCTGCTCTGCGGAAGCACCCAGATCTCACACACACACAAAACAGAGGGACTAGAATTTTAAATCACTGAAAATCCCGTTCCAGCTCCAGGTTTGGAGTACTGTAGATACTTTCCTCTAGTCTTTTAGGTTTTAGTACAGACATGACATAAAATCTCAGAGTCCTGGAATGTAGATGAGGACCAGTCATGTGGGACTAAACATATACATACCAGGCGAAAAACAGCAGGACTGAGCTGTGCTGTCAGAGGTAGCTATTGCTATTAGATGAGCATACATCCCAGTTTTAAAGAAAACAGGGAAGATACAGACTGATACTCATTCATCAGAACAACTCCACGAAACTGCTTTTGTAGCAGCACAAATTATATACAAGATCTGTGAAATCCTCTAAGGACAACGGGGAGGAATACAAAAGGGAATACTGTATTAAATATAACATTCTTCTTAGCAACACATTTATTTCCATTTGTTACTTTCATTATATATACATATATATATACCTTTCTTGTAAGTTGTAATGCAGATTTCAAAGATCTACATTATTTTGCTTAAAATTGGAATGTGCAGTTCAGTCATAAAAGACGCTATCTGCTTAAATGACATCTACAAGACAGATTGAAGTCTAGCTTAAAAAAAAAAGCCTGAGGGAAGTTCAAGGCTGAGAGAAGCAGCAAAGGATAAACTGAAGACTGCCTAGGTCAGCTGTGTAGCCAGTGCTAATCATCTGCAACTCCCATTCTACTCCTCACATGCAGCCATTATATATATCTGCGTTATATTTAAGTATAACATACATTAAGGTATTTAGACATCTGTCACTGAAACAGAAACTGAAAAGTTAAATTACTTTTGACTTGGAGAAAAAAATCTCATAACTTAAGCTCAACACTTGAAATTGTTTGTAGAAGATACCATCAAATGCAAAACCATATAGTTGATGTTTGGTGGATAACTCAATACTTACAAGGAATTTCTGTTCAGGTCAAGAAAGCATGCACAAGGAAATGTAATTAATTTAAACACTTGGGGTCTTGGAAAAAGAAAGAAGATGCAGTCATATGAGAAAGCAGAAATTCTTCATATTATTCCTCTGAAATTTTCTTACAGCAAGGTTCATCTGGCACAGTACACATGGCTTTAATGTTTTTACAACAATATATTTTGATACATGACTTGAGCAGCCACTTCTTAAATGTCACTACATGAGTGCCTTTACCTCACACACAATTCCTGGTGTTTCCTCCCTGGTTTTAAAACACAGACATCTGAGGATGCGGAGGAACATTCTGTTTCACATTATGTACTTCATATACATCAACGTTGTGCAGCAGATATGCCATCTATTTGTAATTTCGGGGTGTTTTCTGTTCATAACCTGATTGGGATGTTTTGCAATATATTAGTACAAGTTTCCAGGGCCCAAATCCTCTGTGTAAAGGAAGGAGAGGAAGATGCATCCAGTTAGAAGAAAAGCCTTCTCATTTCTGTCTTGTTAGTATAAGACTTGACATATGAGGGCCACTCTGAAACTAACACCTCCTCTCTTATTATGCTGGCCCACAAGATCAGTGGCATATGTTTGTGGTATGACAGCAGAGCTTGAACCTTCCCACCAACATTTTGTTATATTTTGTTGCCATGTGGCAGATGGCAGCAGAAGGGCAGTCTGACAAAATGGTGTCTCACATGGAAGTGCGTGTGAAGCAAAGGTGTGCCACTGACTTCCTTCATATGGAAAAAATGGGACCTGGAGGTGTTCATCGATGCTTCCTGAACATTTATGAAGACCAAACAGTGGATGTGAGCACAGTGAGGCAGAAAACACAGCTGTGTTTCTGCAATAATGACAGCGACATGAAAGAAAAGCCACGTTCTGGACAGCCATGCACAGATGTCAGACAACAAAAAAAAGACTGTCTCCATCAGCTCATCCACAAGAATTGGTGGATTACAGTCAGTGTATGGAGCTGAATAGCAGCTTCAATTCATGAAGTGGCAATGTTGGACTACCTCAAAGTTTGCACCAAGTGGGTCTCATGAATGCTCACAAGGGCTCTTATTCATCACTAGCAAAAATACACAGCTAATGATGATGACTACATTGAAAAATAGCATTTTGTAGCAGAGAATTTGCTCTATCAGGTAGTGGTATTATGCTCTTTGTAACTGTTGTAGTTTCTATGGAAATAAAAAGGAAGCATTGCTTTCAGAGCAACCTACATACAATTGTCTTTTTAGATAAGGCATTTAGGAAAGCAATTGCCCTCTACACTGGATCGTCATCCATATTTCTATTATTTGTTTTTATCACTTTACTTCCAATTAAGTGGGTAAGAAAGCTGCCTTCATAAAAAACATGTTGCATATTTACAATCCAGTTTATAAATAAATATCTTTCATTGCTCTTTGAGCTTAAAGATGGAAGAGATGATAAGTTCTACATACATACTCTAAATACACTGCAGAAGTTACAAACAACACGTATGGTGCAGAATGGCAGCTTTATCTCTATTATCTGATATTATCTACTATCCTTTACTATCTATTATTCAGTAGTGTGCACTTGCAGCCTGGAAGGACAACTGTATCCTGGGCTGCATCAAAAGAGGTGTGTCCAGAGGGGTGAGGGAGGTGGTTGTGTCCCTCTGCTTTGCCCTCATGAGGCCCCATCTGGAGTACTGCATCCAGGCCTGGGGCCCCAGCACAGGAGGGATGTGGAGCTGTTGGAGCAGGGCCAGAGGAGGGCCACTAAGATGATCAGAGGGCTGGAACATCTCTTCTACAAAGAAAACGTTGAGGGAATTGGGCTTGTTCAACTGGGAGAAAAGAAAGCTCCAGAGAGACCTCATTATGGACTTCCAGTACTTAAAGGGAGCTTATAAACAGGAAGGAGACAGATTTTTTACACATGTAGTGACTATAAGACAAGGGGGAATGGCTTTAAACTAAAAGAGCTAAAAGATTTAGGTTAGATGTTACAAGGAAGATTTTACTCAGAGGATGGTGAGGCAGTGGAACAGGTTGCAAGGAGAAGTTGCCGATGCCCCATCTTTGGAGGTATTCAAGGCCAGGTTGGAAGGGGCCCTGGGCAGCCTGATGTAATGGCCGGTAACCCTGCCCTTGGCATGGCTGTTGGAACACAATTATCTTTATGGTTCCTTCCAACCTAAGACATTCTATGATTCTGCTAACCACAAGATGACTAAACTCTAAAGACCAAAACAATACAGATAATCAGAAATGAGTGTCAATATGATATTAACCCATACATCACGTCATCAGATATTCTGTATCTGTAATGAAAATACCATGAGTATTGCTTTCTTTCCTGATTTCCTATAACATGTTAATACTGCCACTAGAACCCTCTGGCTGAAAGGAAAAATAGAAATAATATTTTTTACAATCACTAGCTGTAACCCAGTACAGCTTTTTTATACACAAAACTTGTGATTCTAAATCTCTGTGTCTCTGGAGAGAAGTAGTAACAAGTGCTATGTGTCCCAAAAACTGCAACTTTCTCCTTTCTGTTAGCATAAAGACTTATTTCACGCAGATCTTAAACATGCCACTGAGCCATTGACTGGTGTGGACTTCTGGGCACCAGGCCAAAGTAATTTGGGGGAGAAATTCCACATATGCAAGAGGAAAAAATGAAATAGTTCTCTGGCAGAGATGTATATGTGTGTATGCATGCATGTCTTGCTAAAAGTAGCTGTAAGTTGCTGAAAGAGATTATGGAAGCTCTTCCAGAGATCTTGTCTTGATGAACCAGCTACCCAAAGTCAAAGATACATGACCATTACTGCTTTATTTATGGATATTGTCCAAATGTGTACACACATATACGTGAGGACACTGCACACACACACAAGATAAACCATTTCAAAACTACTAAGAAAAGTAGATGTTGCCCTTCCTGCAGCTCAGGGAATAACTGCTGTTGTCCTTCTTGCTTCTGACAGTGAAATTCTGAATTTCAGAACAATGAAGCTCTGATAGTATTTAGCAAAACAGTAATACTCAAAGAGCCTTAGTTGTCAAAAATCAGAAATGCTGAGAGTGAAAAATGTGAGCAAAATACCTAGATTTGGTCATGCTCAGACACCCTGTCCACAGTGAGGGATAGCTTTAGTTTCTGAACACCCAAGCCAGAGGAAAACTGATGATGTGCTCCAAAGATCAACTTCTACATCCAGGACTGTAATTGGAAGGAAAACAGGATCTGCCAACAGCGTGGTTGTGACATGCAGTGAGCTTACAGCAAGGACACTCAGCTGGGAACAAAGTCTCAGAGGTACAAAGCAAAGGAAATCTGCCCTTCTTAAATAAACTGCAAAAATCTCTTGGCTGAAGCTGACAACAGACTAAGTTGCAGTACTGCTAGCCATCTCCAAGTTCTATTTAAATCTATTATTTCTTAATTAACTATTATCATCTCCATGTCCATACAAAACATCCACATAGGCTTAAGTGAGCTCATTACACAAACCTGATCATAGTTTCTTCTACCATATGCATAAGAGGAAGATTCAGTGAAATACAAGAACACCATGATAATTTGACATAAGCATCATATCAATCACGAAATTTAGACAAGTATCAGAAGGAAAAAAGTATGTAAGATTTCTAAGTTGTGATCATCCTTTTTTCTTTTGTAAAGTACCTAGAACCGTAAAATAATGATTTCAGTTATTGGTATGACAAACACAGAAAAAGCTTTGAAATTTTTAATGGACTAAGAGGGGAATTTCTGTTTCTGAATATTAGGCTGCTGTGCTATCATGCAAGAAATACAGAGCTGTACATAACATAATGAATAGTTTCCCATGTTTCTTTAGGTATAAATTAGAAAAACGTAAGAGAAGCACAGAGGGAATAATTTTGAGAACATTCATTTTAACTTTCCAAATAATTACAGAGTAGTATTATTCTAACTCTTGTTTTCAAAAGGAGCCTAACAAGTGGTGCAACAGGTGATATCAGTAATTAATTTATTATCAATACTGTCAGGAACGGTGGCTTTCTGTTAGATGAGCAGGAGGTAATACTCCAAGTGGGTATCAGAAAAGACATCTCTGGTTCCTCTGACTGCCACGGTAACTGAATTCTGTTATGAAAATTCACACTACTCTGATTTTGCAGAAGTTATAACTATAGATACTATCGGAAAAGTTTACATACAAGAACAGAGTATGAAAAATCTGACTGTGTGCTGTTCTTTTCTCTGTCTCTGAGTAGTGCAGTTGATGAAAACATTTTGCTCTCCAGCACTTACACTCTCAGGAGAGTTTTTTAAAGCAAAACAGCTTTAAAAAAGTGTGAATGAAAATTTCTCATTTTATCTTAGTCAGACAATGCAGTCCTTTAACTATAAGAAAATAGCAATATTCTAGCAGGTGAGAGAGAAAGTTGACAAAACAGAACAAATGTATTTACTATGTCTTCTCAGCTCCACATAGCCTTAGGACCACATGTTTAAATTGAATAGCCTTTACTGCTACAGAAGAAAAAAGGGAAAATTCTAGAAAAGGTCTATGAAATCAGTTACAGAAGGCATTATATACTCACAAAGGGGAAATCAAATGTTAAAACAGAAAACATATGAGTTACCTAACTGAAATGAAATTCTGTGCTCGCTTCCAGCACAACATTCAATTGCAGTGCTGTGACTTCTGACTGAATGTTCTGTAGGCTACACTGATACAGTACTTTCAAGTTGATCCTCATACACGTTAAATAGAAAAACCAGATTTCTTCAAACTTTTTTGAGCAAAAGTCTCAACTTTTTGCTGAGAAAGTTATATTTTACCAAGCAACTCAGCGCTGTTTTAAATGTTTATTACATTACCATTACTGTCAACTAACAGAAGAGATGCTTGAGCAACACTCTCAACATGTGCAACGTGTCCTCTGGGGGGCCCACTCACTGAGGCCAGGGAGGAGCAGGTGCTGGCAGTGAATGTGGCACAGCTCCCCTGATTGTCACTGTGATGCAGGTCGTCTTGTTCCCACAGGGAGCAGGTCTCTCTGGAAGACTTCACAACGCACTGCCTGACAGCTCAGTCTCTATAATATGAACTACATGTTCACACAGTACTCTTTGAACCTTAGAAGGTTTGAACACAAAATCCAGTGTTTCACTTTTGCCCTTAGCTGAAAAATAGGACTCTAAAATTAAAAGGTTCTAATTTTATATATAACAAATATATAATTTATATTTATATTATTTAGGCATATATATAATTTATAATTATAATTATCGTATAATTATCATATAATTATAATTATCACTGTTGCAAAACAGGAGAGAGCTGAACTGGCCTAAAGATTTGTCCATAGCTTGAAGGAACAAATGGAAAGGGGAAAGAGAACTTTGTTTTTTAACATGCATAATTTATCATGCTGTTAAGAAATAGAGCTCAAGAATTTCCCTGGAGTTGTGGAGGGATGGCAACAGAACTGGTGATAGATTTTTAAGACTAGCAGCCATAGTACATTACCTTCCTACCAATACAGTGTTCTGTCAACAGCCACATAAAATTAAGACTGTTTATGAGGGTGGATAGTGATAGGACAAGGGGGAATGGTTTTAAACTGAGACAGGGGAGGTTTACTTAGATATTAATAGGAAGTTTTTCACACAGAGGGTGGTGACACACTGGAACAGGTTGCCCAAGGAGGTTGTGGATGCTCCATCCCTGGAGGCATTCAAGGCCAGGCTGGATGTGGCTCTGGGCAGCCTGGTCTGGTGGTTGGCAACCCTGCACATAGCAGGGGGGTTGGAACTAGCTGATCATTGTGGTCCTTTTCAACCGATGCTGTTCTGTGATTCTATTATATGATAAAATTAAGGACAAAAGGACACATACAACCTGTCAGTTACTGGTTTGAAATTCAGGTATAATTGCAAAGCCTCTGATGGTACTTAAACATGCCTAATTGTCCCCATCAGCTCATCAGGATTGCTCAAACAAGTAAAGTGAGGCAGGAGCAGCAGTTTGCAAGACGAAAGGTCCATGATACTATTTTTTTTGTGGCTTACAGTAAAGGCAGAGCAGGACTGCCTTCTAGCAACCAAGTCAAGCACTTCTTGCCAAGATGGACTAATGACATTCTAACCAACAAATGCTGCTAGGAAAGTGGAGAGTTGTGGCTGCTGTTAACTCCATTTGTTTTCTCAGACTGTGCTCCTCAAGCTGTCCATACTTACTTCTATTGGCTTACATTTGCCTGGGCCTTTCTTGTGTACCAGCTGGTATTTACCCCACTGTGATGCATGGTAGATAAACTGACACAGAGTACACCCTCTCCTCATTTTGCACTGCTTACAGATCCTTCTTAATATAAATAAACAAACAAATCATGCTATGCAACAGATGTTCATCCTTTTAGGACTGCCTTTTCAGTAAAAAAAAGTCTTTAAATAAAATCAGAGGATTTTATAAAGTGTTTCTTCCAGTAGTCACTAAATTCATTCACTACTACATTGCAGCTTTTTTTTACATACTGAGTTGGGGTGTAATTTCAGCTTCTGTGTCAATAATATTCTGTTTCCATAATTCAGGTTAAATGTCTCTGAAATTTATCAAGAGTCTTTAGCAATAAAGGGAGGACCAGCCCAAGCCGTTCTCCTCCAGAACAGCTTGAATGCATGTTCAGTCGCCTCCAGTTTCACCTCAGTGCCTTTTTCTCACTGCATTCTGCAATCCTTTCGTCCTTTTGGCAAACATGTTTGTATAATTGAGCTCTTCATTTCCAGTTCCAGTGTTGAGAAACTAAATTTGAGAGAGTTTTGGCTTTCATTAGCAAACCATCAGTACCAACAAAACCACAAGCAACAAAAAAAGCACATCAGTATGCTTTCCAGGGCCATCGCTAACTGCCGTCTTCTCCTTCCTTGAGCTTTGTGTGTTTGGAGGGGGGGGGGGGGGATTTTTTGTTGTTGTTGTGTTTTAATCAGTTAATCTAGACTATTGAGCATTGAGAAGCAAAAGAGAGACAGTCCTTTCATTTTATAATTAGTGGAAATTCAGTAGTAGCATTAACAGCTGTCTCTTTCAAAGAAGTGCTCAGCATCACCCATGCACAAGTTACAGCATGGGCTGGGAAGAAACACTGACAACACGTTTCACATCCATGCCAGTGACACACTAGCAATGGCTTTGAGCAGGGGACAGTCCATACCAGTTGCTCAGGCTGGCTAACAGCTTTGTTTTGCTCTTTTCTTGAACGGAACTTTTCATTTTTCACTTTTTTATTAACAACACAGAGGAAAGAGCGCCCAAGAGAAGCAGACAGTAAGACAGACAGAGCGTCCCACATGATGAGATCAATTAGGCAATCATTCTGGACATGTTCAGACAAAGAAGGTGGTCTCCTTGGAAACTGCAGCCACATGCACACACACTCAGAATAACTTCTCCCACATTCTATTCTCTGCTTCGTACAACAAACTTGGATGTCAGCTCCGAGGGGCAAGCGTACATCCAGTGTCTACAGGCTTGTCAGTATTTCAGATTCCATAAAACAGCTCCCTAGGCTCCTCTCCAACAAATTTAGTAAAGATTGGTTTATTTAAAAGTCTATCGAGAGCATGGCAAGGAGGGGGCAGGCATAACTTCCAATGTTTAAAAGCCAAAATTACAACTGTCTAGAAAAAAAGATGGTATAAAAATGGCACTTATAATCCTGAAAGGCTTCAGAAAACTCAGACATAAAGCAGTTGGAGAATGTTACATGTCTAAAATGAAATACTGGTAGTAACTTTACTGCTGGGACAGGGAAAAATCCCACACACTGAGGAGCTGTATAACTTTGCAGCTTGATAAAGGGAACAACAATTTTTATCCGTATTTGCAAAAAACACTTCTTCAGGGCACAGTGTCCTTATTCACTAAAAGTACTTTATAACTGAAGCAAAACCAAAACAAAACAAAAACAGCCCTTCTTCAAAATAGTGATGTAATCTTTAATGTTATGAGTGATGAAGTGAAATGTTACAAAAATTGGTATGAACTGTATTAACTATTATACTGACAAAAGGTGGCAATTTAAAACAGATGAGAGCAAGCTTAAATTCTTTTTCAAGTAAGTACAATCACATAAGGTTAAACTCCCCCAAAATATTTCTTAGTCTCCTATAACATCTGATACATAGGAGACTTCTAATAGCCTACATTATATTCATTTCTTTGTATCATAAACATACTTATAGCTAAGTCAGTGTAACACAGACTTGGTACACTGTACTCAGATGAAACAGAACTGGATGTCATTTTACATAAAATTAGGTGAATCTCTTCCTTAGCATTCTATTTATAGGCTTCAATTTACCTTAAAATGAACTTGTTCTTTTCAGAGAAAAAGACAAAATCTTCTAATTGGAAGCTTTTATAACCACACAGTGCCAACATAAGCACTGAAAAGGCCAACTAACCAACAGCAGAAAAAAAGATGGTTTACCAGCACTCTCATTTTACTTCATGCACAGTTCATCATCGTTGTAATTCTCTAGCAGGCTTACTGTAGCAACTTGGTATGGCACAGGTATCAATGGAGACCAGGTGAACAATCTTAGGCTGCTTCAGTAACACTGAACTCATTGGCTGATCATTAACAAAGGTACTATTAACTTGGGCACTAAATGATAATGGAAGATGAATTAATCCTCCACACTACATCAACTACTTAGGCTGGTAAGGACATTCCTTTTTCAGATGCTGTCACTAAGTTTCTTTTTTGCCACCTGAAAGCAGATGCAAACTGGAGTACATAATAAATTGTTACAAGTGCTTAAAAAAGGACAAAATAGAGACAAATCTGATCTGAATTTAAATTTTGAGCTAAAGATATCTCTTAAGATAAGTAATTGGAATGGAAAAGTTCACACAACATTTTCTTGCAATTTTGTTTACTAAGCAAAAAATAAGAAAAAAAAAGGGCACTCTTTCTGCCAAACAGTTTTTTGTGAAGGGTACATAGAATCATAGAATCATAGAATTGCTCAGGTTGAAAAAGACCTTAAAGATCATCTTAAGGCTCATAACAAACACCTTTTCCTGCAGGAAACAGAATCAAACCACAAAAACTCTGCTCTCCTAAAGTTTCAACTTCAGGATTTCATCTATTTAATTTTGCAACTACAACACGTCCTGCCTCTAAACTGTAATTGGACATGTTTAAAAACAAGTTCTTATGTTCACAAAACTACAAATAAAATGTTTTCATTAAAGCAAAAAAAGGCCAAAGATATAGAACTGCTACTGATTTCAGGGTGAGTCTCAAGGGCTTTGGAGGTATCTCATTTCTACAATGGTCCCAGAGAAATCTATTGCATCAACTTGGTCTGTGTTGGTTGTAATCACTGAAGAAGTACAGGCCATTGTGGGAATGCACAGAAGGGGATTCTTGAACCAATTTTCGAAGTTACATAGCTAGCCCTGCCAGTAAAGAGTAAAACTGATTTGCATATGTTGTAAGTCAAATCTCAGTGTGCTTTAAATAACAAAAACTTCTGAAGATGAACTACTAAGCATTTGTTTTCAAAATTCACAATTTTTGATTGTGAATCAAATTTGTTCTGATTTCATTGATTCATTTTTCATACAGAATGGTGGCTCTAAAAATAATAGCAGTCTCCTTTAAACCTCTTCTGGGCAATTAGTCATATGAAGTATTAGCAGTTCTGCCAAAGCACAACCTGTCCATATTAGAGATTTGTCAGTTCCATCAACTGCGCATAAATGTCCTTGAGCCTAGTCACACAGACAGCCAAAAATATCTAGGTTTTTAAAAGTCCTTCTCAACAATCTGTTACCTTACATTAATAAAGCATGTTCACATTTTGATTCTATATCCTCGTGTAAGGTTGATCCTACAGGTCATTTTCAGGGACTGATGCTGATGTCTCTGACCCAGAACAGGTTTTCCTTCTGCCCTGTTATTCAGAAGTCCCTGCTGTCAGGCTTTCTTAAAGATCTGCTCACCAGTTGAATTTGATAAGTGGCAAGAAGCTGCTTGAGTGTGTGCAGAAGTCACACATTCAGCCACAGACATCTGCTTTATTCCTTTGTAGACTCACGCAGCACGACTGTTGGGAGAGTAAGAGAAGTAGGTTGATGGTTGAGAATAACTAACTCCTTTCCAGGCTTTTTTCCTCACTCCTTCAATTACAGACTCAACTAGACATCCTACTAGCCACTCTCTGTCAAGATTTCATTTTTCCTTGTTGAAATCTTACTGTCCTAATCCATCTAAAAGGAGAGTCTTCATGTGAACACAACTGGTTTTACTTTACCAGACACAGCCAGGAGAGACTGCAACTTTCTAATCTAAGATGCAAAGTCCCACAACAAAAACAATGACTTCTACCTGAAATAGGATTTGACAGGTAGGGTGTTTTTGTTTTTGTTTTTAATCCAAGACTTGAAAACCACACATAATTGTGTAGCATAGCAAAACTGCTGTTGGAAATTCTGGTAAAGAATAGACTGGTACTTGCAGTAGCATGGACAATATTTCTAATCACTGTAAAGCCTGCTTTGCTGGTTATCATCGAAGTCCTCATTATGCTCAACAGCGTTCCTTTGGAGGAATTATTTACAGGAACATATAATAATCTATGCCTTTTTATGAAAAGTAGATGTTCCCCACTCTGAAGAGGAGATGGGACACGTGGGACTGCATAAACCACATTAAGAGAATTAGTGGAGGGCAGCCCGATCTCAAGAATCCCTGATAAATCCATGGGAGCTCACAGGGCCAGGTAGACCTCAGTGTGGGCTTTAATTTTGCACCAGAATACTTATATGCTTTATAAAGGATTTCTTGTATTTTTTACAGATTACAAAACTGATGATGCTGATGCAAATTACGGATAAGTAATTTAATCAATGTTGGCACAAAGAGGTCTACAACAAAGCTGTGAAAGGAATTATTTCCTCTTGCTGTATTAAACACAGGTCCTCCCTGAAGTCTCCTGAAGACCAAAGTTAAGAATTGTCTGAATGTGTGTAACTCTTTCAGAATGAATCCTCACACACGAGAGATGATTTGGTGCATTTCTGCTGCAGAAGGTCATAAACAAAACATTAAGATATATTTTCAAAACCAGCACTCTTTCTACTATAAAAATGTTTAAAAACATTTAATTAAGATGATAGAAATTCACACTCAATACTCCTGTCTCAAAGAATATAAGGGTTGGCAAAAACATGTAATATAGGGTTTTAGTTAGGTAAACACTGTTAGTTAGGTAAACACCTAGAAGCTTGCTCAGAACCAGGAATCCCATGGCAAAAAAAAGTGGCTCAATAAAGGTGGTTCAATAAAAATTGCTCCTTCTTTACAACATCACGTATGCGCTACTGTACTGACTTGTTCAGGAAAGCTCTTAAATAAAGGAAATCATACTGAAAACAAAGTACAAGTATTTGGCATAATATAAGCTTCACTGTAAACTCAGTAATAGCAGTGAGAAAATATACTGCTCAAATCATATTAACAGCTACCCATCTACTGCCTCAGAAGTTACATTATATCACCTATTCTTTCATGACCGTATACCCATATGTTTAGGCACTCTAGTTTTGTATACATGGAAAAATAAAAAACTCCATTTTATTGCCAAAAATTTCTGCACACTTTCCATTCTCTCCTACACTGTTGAGTCACGTAGATGAAAGGATGACATTGGTTCTGCAGTGGGATCACCTCTTTTTCTGACCACATTGCAGACAAAAGGAGGAACACTACATGGGGCATAACTCAGAGCTTAATTAAATGGGTTTCTCGATGTTGGCAAAATGCCCATCAGGTGCCTTCTTGGTACATGAATGCTAAATTTTCTGATGATTCTGTGATAAGTCATCTCGGCATGATTCTGCACCTACCTTCTAAAGCTGGCCTGAGAAGAATCTGGCAATGAGTAGCTTGACTAAGTTGCTTCCTACTACTTTCATTTTCTTGGACAGAAAGACAAAAACTGTCCTGATTTGTGTCTAAAAATATCTTATGCTTATCACAGGAAAAAAAAATAATGAAGAAATAAAACCCAACAAAACAAAACTCATGAACATGTTGCATTCTGGACTGCTGAAAGGTGAGCATATGTTCACTGAAGTTAATGAAAAAAATAATACCAAGGATTTCAGTTGGTTTTGGATTAGGCGCTAGAAGACTTCCTAAATAATAGGTCAAAGCAGAAACGTATGAGGTGGTGTCTTTCTTGTAAATCAGTTAATCTGGAAGTTAAATAACATGCTGACAATTTTTAGCTACTGGAAGTCTCTTAACAATGAACTCAGAGGAAAAAAAAGATGGAAGCTGATCTCCAGAAGAGCTGTGTACTTTTCATTCTAAACAGACATAAAAAACATAGCAAACTGGATCAGAACTGAAATTGCTTCTATACACATTACTAAATTTTAGAATCACAGTAGTAATTTCATGTCAAACACACGGTCATTTTCATTCTGTATTGGAAAAGGGACTTTTTTTTTTTTTTGCTAAATGTTCCTAGCCAAGAAAACCTACACATGCATTTTTAAATCTTACATGTGGAAATACATAAGGTATTTAACATTATTAAGAATGGCATATTTTGAAAAAGAAGCATAAGCCAAAGTATACAAATTAGGAGAGCAATTTGGGTATGGAAACAGAGACAGGAAATGACCAAGAAGCCGGCGTGCTCTCTGACCCACCTCCATAAGATCATATCACTGCATGGCAGCACACACTCAGAAATGAAAACCCAGCCTTAGCTGAGGCTATCTGCAGTGTCACCTGTCTTTAATGTACGTGAGTTTGGGACTCTGGCTCAAAAAGCCTACATGTTTAGCCTCATGCCAGGCATTTTACAGTGACCTCAGGACAGATGGACTCACTGAGGACAGCCTGAGTCACGCTCCTTCCAGCTTCAATGGAAGGAAGGCTATTTCTTGGCCTCATGGTAAGATGGGCTCAGCTCTTCTTCCTCACAAGAAAGTTGCTGGAGCTTATACCTCATGCACAGATTTGTAGGCAGCTCACAGTGTGGTACAGAACTAGGCTCCAGATTTCATCTCTCTGTAACATCTTCGTTAAGGCACTCTCACTAAGGCATTCTCTACTCTACTGCTTACCAGTGCCTTTCTTATACGCAAGGGCCATAAACTAGATGGAGTTTTCTAGATGAAGACTAAAGAATGGTATGTAGGGGGAAAGGTTGTATCTTCCCTCAATCTACTGACTATGTTCTTGCAAATATAGCCAAGGACACATATATTGGATGCAAGAATACTTGGGAGACTTTGTTAAAAAAGTCTTGCTAAATTTATGATAAATTATATCTGCTGCTCTCCCTTCCTCATCCACAGCTTCATCCAGCTGATTTATCGTGGAAGGCAATTAGTGTAACCTTGATAGTGTTTCCAGTCACTTTCTTCTCCTTTCAAACAATATACTACTGTTTATTATTTACTCAGTGCCCTAAAATGTCATCATTGTGTTGAATGCACGTAGAAGGTAAGAGCACGCAGGCTTTGTCACTGAAACTAGCAGCACAAGTGCTGGTTCAAGAAATATTGTCATGTCTGTACACACTGTGACCAAAGTTTCTTTGCACCATATAAAGCTTTGCTGCTCAGCACTTGTCATAGTATTCAGCTTCAGTCAGGAAAAAATGTTTATGCATATGTAAACACGTATATGTACAGATGCATTTATGTTTGTGTATAAAAAGATAAACCAGTCATTTTCCATCCTCCATTTTTCATGAGCTGTTAAAGTTCATTCTGTCAATTCTGATTTGCTGAAGTATTTTAAGCATACTACTGTACTACTATGAACTCTAACTGCAAAGATTAAGACAAAGTATTTCATATTGCTTTCAAAATAATAAATACTAATAACCAATTCTAACATATATACACTATGTACTACAATATGTACTTCAGCTCTCATAAAAACACTCTATAGCATTTATTATGCAGTTAACTACCAACACTTGCATACCGCAGTTCTGGCCAATAAAGAATTAGAGACGATCAATTAATTAAATGGCTCTAAAACAAAAGCACAGTAATGAAATATATACATTTAAAAAATAATTTCCATAGAAAAGCACAGATTTATTTAATCTCGGTAAATTTCGACAGCCTTTTCCCACAGAGGGAAATGAAAAATAACACATGCAACCCTGTTTTTTTTAAGCGAGTCTTATACCTGCATGCTCTTGAGACTACATTCTTGTTTCAGCTGGTAGGTGTTATATAAATTTGTAATACAGACCATCTGATAAGTATTTTCCAAGACTGCTTCTTCCACACGAACAGAAATAAATTCTCAACACATGGATGTCACAGCATAAAAATGGTAATTGAAAACCAAATTTAGAAGTCAAGTATCTGGAAGCAGCAAAAACATATAATGGAAATCTTAGGCAGAAGCATAAAACTCTGTAGTATTCTACATAGGATAAAAATTGCTGCCAAAAGTGATAAACTGACCATACTATGAGAAATGTAATATAAAGCAAAGGAAAGCTGACCTTTCTCAATGCATTATGTTTTTCAGATGTTTAACTCTATCAAAAGAGTTCAGGCTGCCGTTTTCTTCTGTTCACATTTATAAAATTGCTGTTGTCTTGATAAACACAAGTAAGCTATTTCATTCTCATCAGCATATGACAACTGAGAAAACCTCACATCTTGTACCATTAAATACTGGGGAAATTAACACTACTAATTTGAGACATTTAGCATGATTTCTACCGTGGTGACTTGAAGGAAAACATATTTGAGAGCGAATTGTCTTGACGACCCATTTTGTGTTAGAGTCATAGTAATGGCAAGATTACATCTTTTTATGCAAGATTTTAGTGCTTCTTTGTCACACATGCAGTTACTGATAAACAGATAAACGTTAGTTACTTTTGATGTAAGCCTATAACAGACTAAAATTTATTGTACCTTTCTATTTTATTCTGTCTTTTCTGCCTGATATTTTATTTTAAATATATTGGTTGCATCTTGATTAATGGCTATGGATTTATTCTCAAATTTTGTCTTGCTTTTGCACTCAAAAACAAAGTAGTCCCCTGTTGATATATAACATGAAGGATTTTTTATGAAGTGATTGAAAGAGTCAAAACAGAATGTCTATGAGATATAGTAGTACAAACTGTTTGCTCAGTTTTCCAGGAACACTTTTATTAAATTTCAGTTACACCACTCAGATCTCAACTTCAGAAGAATCTGTACCTAGAAAAAGATGTACAATTCAAACATATTGCATTATCAGAAGCTCTTCTCTACTATGTAGCTTAGGTATCTTTACATTAGCTTCACAGATGTTTGCAATATGAATATTAAAAAAAAAAAATGCACTAAGTAGTATTTTCTGTCTATAAGCAAAACTTTGCACTTTGACAATAGTGCATTTCAGAAGTTTGAGATAGTTAACAGACCCTACTAAGAGTCTGTTTCATAAATAGCGTCAAGCATTTCAGTAAGCAAGCTTTTAAACAGTTAATGTTTGAGAAATTTCAAGATGGGAAATGAGAACAGCAAGCAAAAGCAAATGATAAACAACAGTGGGATTTATTTTTTTGTTTAGAAGTTCAGATGACACTGCAGTAACATCTCAGCCTTTGTCAAGAATAAGGCAAAAGATTTTAAAAACACTGTAAAAAAGACAGGGTATCACAGAATGGATTGGGTTGGAGGGGACCTTAAAGATCTTGTTCTAACCGTGTGCCATGGACAGAGTTGCCTGCTATTAGATCAGGCTGCCAGGGGTCCCATCCAAGCTGGCTTTGAATGCCTCCAGAGATGGGGTGTCCACAGCTTCTCTGGGCAGCCTTCCTTATAACATCTACCTAAATCTTCCTTCTTTTAGTTTAAAGCCATTCCCCTTGTCCTATCACTAACTACCCTTGTAAAAAGAATATCTCCTTTCTGTTTATAAACTCACTGGAAGGCTACAGTAAGATCTCCTCAGAACTTTCTCTTCTCCAGGCTGAACAAGCCCAGATCTCTCACCTTTTCCACATAGAAGAGATGTTCCAGCCCTCTGATCATCTTAGTGGCTCTCCTCTGGCCCTGCTCCAACAGCTCCACATCCCTCCTGTGCTGGGGCCCCAGGCCTGGATGCAGTACTCCAGATGGGGCCTCATGTGGGCAAAGCAGAGGGGCACAACCACCTCCCTCACCCCTCTGGACACACCTCTTTTGATGCAGCCCATGATACAGTCAGCAATGCAATCTATTACACTAAAATTAATTGCACAACACACAGCTCTGTACATTATAAGAGTATGTGACGCAGTCCAGGGCTTGTTACATTAAAACAAAAACAAAAACGAAAAAACCAACCAAACAAAAAAACCTCCTTATTTTCTGTAATCATTCTCTTAAATAATAAACTTCTGTATACAGGCACTGCTCCTTCTTATAGCATTATTTTTGATTAACTGGTATTTTTACTCCTTTCTAAAGGCAAAAGTAGCCTGTTCAGAAGAGATAAGGCAAGTGCAAAACAGGTGAGTGAAAGGCACAACCAAATCTTCATCCTAGGAATATAAATATGGAAACAAAGATTTGCAATAGAGAGCAATACCACAGATGAATTAAAGAAGAGGAAGTAGACCAGAAACTACAAGCAGCTATAACAGAATCAAACCTGCGATCATTAAGTAACTATGATTACACAGTACAAGGTTAAGCAATGTGTTACCAGTCTCTCAGGACCGTTATTTTCCCTTCTGATATACTGATCTTTTCTTTGTATATGCAGACATTTGAATTCTTCAGTTAAATACTCTATTTACAACTGAAATTAATGCCACTTTCCTGTAAGACATTGATTCTCAGTTGTTTTCCAGGCTTTCTGACCGATTAATAACAAGACTACTGAGAAGGAAACATTTTTAAAACAAATGAGTTTTCAAAGCTTTCAGCACAGATGACATGAAATCTCTTTCACATATTGAGAAGGTCGAGAAAACATTTAACTTCTAGGACATGTCAGAATCCCATGCTTGTCCTGACAAAACCACGTTTTTCAGAAGACAGTGTGAGGCTATTGAACAGACTCTGGTTTTCAGATGGGCATTGCTTTTGTGGTAAGAACTGGCTTTAGCCTCCCACAGGAGATTCAGCAGCTTGACAAATACTTGAACATGTATCCTTTCCCCACCTGACCTCCTTCTGTACCTCTTAGAACTTGAAATACTAGCCACAGAGATTTTTTCCAAAGGAATGGGAAAAGTACGTGTTGCAGGATTTTTCAGTAGCAAATTTTGGCGGTACTTATATAGGAGCTTGCACGGTATTTTCAAAAGGTAGTGTTCTATTCTGTCAGGATGCAATTATCTAGGAGGAAGAGACTATTTATTTCAGCAAAGCATGCACTCAGCTGAATTTAGCAGTACCTTTTAACTCTATACAAGAGTTCCGTAAATTTAGTTCCTCTGACTTAGTATCACTGTCTCTAATAGGAGAGACTATTTCAAAAAGTAAGAAGTGAAGAAGAGCTTTACCATTGCCTTCTCGGAGGTGCTTATTCAAATGTTGTCATTTGAATAAGCCAGTAAAAGAAATTCCAGCCATAAACATTAGATCTAAAACCTCAGTTACTGTATGCATTTTGAATGCTATCCCATATTGGAAGCAACTTTCTGTCTCACAAATTCATATTAATTTTCTGCAAGTATTACATAATCATATATTTCCACAGAATGTGAAACTGGCCAATACCTTTTTTTTTGCACTTTATTATAATATGATGTTCTCCTCACATCTTTATGAATAACTAAAATGAATTCCATGAAGAGCACTAAGAAAACTTCCTTTCAGGTACCATTCAGATGTTCAGGTCTACAAGTGGAATTTCAAAAACCTATCCTGATAATAACATCTTGATAACAACATTCCCATAAGCACTTTCTTTTCTACTCGTTTAGTTACTTATATATCTAGATTTCTTACTCTTGCCATAACCATCTTAATTTCACCTGACATCAGCATCTTAGTTCCTTTGTCTACAACTTAGATTTACAAACTAGGAATTCATTACATACTCAGTTCATGCACTACTGTTACCTGCATATATTTAGCTCAGCATGAAACAAAACAGCCTTTAATCACTAATAAATATGATCTGTGGTGCTACACAGGTTTACATAATAGGCTAGACCTAATTATGTACTCAGAAAGTGGAAAAGAGTGTTCAGTTATCTCCTCAGCTTTAGGCTGCACTATACCCATTTGTACAGCACCCTCAGCCAGCAGAACAGACCTGTTGTTGAAGCCATTCTATTCTTCAAAAATAGATGGGAGATCCATGGTAAGCATAAAGAGAAATCACCACGAAAGCAGGTTTGCAGGCTGGTGAACAAGAATGTCTCTAAGAATAAGCCCCTCCGGTAGTTCTTGTCCACATTCCCTACCTTAGGACCTCTCTCCAATGAAATGAAATTCTGAATGAACAAAATGCATAAATGGTGTGGGAGTGGGAACTCTGACAGCAAAACACTGGTCTCATTTCTTGGCTGCACACTTTGATGTTCAAACACAGGCAGACAACCCTGGAAATCCTCGCTGGAGTTCTTCGGACAAGTGTGGGCATCCCTGAGCATGTTGGAGTCCTGGTTGGCTCAATGCTGCTGCTGCTTAGAGGACAGTGCTAGCACATACCTAATTCATGACTTGTTTCCCCAGCTCTCCTAGTAGCACTATTGCCACTTTCCTTCAGAAATATAATGAAAAGGTAGTTGACAGTATATTTGCACAAGCATGACTGCAGTCTCATAACTCAAAAGTTGACCAGCTTTCTAGAATTCATGACTGTGTCATCTAAACAAAATAGACCCACCTTCCATCCCCTCAAACCCTGCAAACATTTATTTCTAGCATTCAGTGACTTACTGGAGAAAATGAAAGTGAAGTAGGAGTTACTTTGGGGATTGCAGAATGTGCAGAATATGATTAAGTCTTGAAACTCTTTGATCAAAATGAACCAGAAAATTACTTTTAACTTCTTGCACTAAAAATATTATATGTTGGCAAAAACATCATGGAATAAATCACAGACATGATGTATTTAAAAATATAGCCCAATTGATGAGATATTTCAAAATCAGAATTCATTTTTGTCTTGTCCTTATATATGGTATCAGACTGAGTAATTATTCATAGGCAGCAGAGGCAGCAGAGGCATGAGAAGTTGGATAAACTTTTGTGTTGATTTAATCATTGACTTCTCATAGAAACATTGCTTTACTAGAGCAAGAAAAGAATAAAATCCACTTCTTAAAAAAAAAAAAAAAAGAAAGAAAGCAAAAGAGAAGGAAAAAAAAGCAAACTTCTGCTTCCTGCTATGTTTCACGTTATCTTTCAAAAGTTCAGCATCTAAGTGCTACTGTGAAACAAGCCAGTGAGACAGAAACAAGCAAATAATGCTTTTTTCCACCATATCACACTGGATGGTCATGCATCCTCTACATGCTAAGAAAACTCACTATGATAAGCGTACATGCATCAAAATCCTTCTTTTCCAATGATGCCAATGAAGATACCAAATTGCCAGCTCAGTTTCACATTCGATTCCTTCTTTCTTCTCCCCCTACACATAATGGATCTCAGTAATTTGGCTTTTTCTCCTCTGGTTTTCCATGTGTGTTCTGTTTTATAATTCTGTCTCGCAAATTAAATGCTTTCATGCTTCATGCTTCCATTTTATCAAGTTGCTCTGTAGAAAAGCATGCTGTCGAGTCTTACATCTCACTCTGCAGTCCCTTTGCACAAAGTATGAAAAAGCTTTTTTACTTCCCCTTACTCAACTCTGATATCAGTCTCTTCTGTGAAAGCTTGCACAATATATATTGAGCCTCAATTATTCTTGAAACAAAGTCTCAGTTTTTAAAACTTTCTTGAATTTTTTGCTTGAGTTTTGCTATATCCATGCAGAATAGAAACCTAAATTATGTAACTTTTCTCCTACAAAAATTCATGTCTTATTATTCAAAGGTAAGGTATGTTCTTATTGGCCTTTCTACTTGCAATTCTAACAAACATACTGTTTTTGCCTTTCTGTAAGACTACTAAAGGCTCATTTAGAAAGAAACACGCTTTAAAAAGAAATAAAAACAAGTATTTTATAATCTCTGTCAAGGCCAGTGGATAGTCATCCACTCTATTAGCATTTTGCCATCATCTGAAACCAAATCCATAGTATTGTATCTAAAATAAGAGAGAGGCTACTTAAGTAGTCACGTGCAGAAGAAAGCTGCAGACTAACAACTGTGTACATCTTTCAAATCGTTCAAAGTCCTGGGTTATTAGTTATGCACTTAGTGCTGAAAACAAAACAGGAAAATGCTATCCAGAAGGACTAATGTTGAACAGTTCTATACAAGGAAGAAAGTAAATGTGCAAAAGATGGAAAAGAGATTTTAAGAGCTGTCATGCAAGCAAACACCTTGTGCTCAGCTGTTTTACCATTAAGCCACCCCCAAAGTGTTCCACAGTAGTCCTGAGGTCTCCACTTCCGTACAACATCACTTGCAATAACTCAAGGAGAGCAAATCCCAAACAGCCTCTAAGTCATGCAGCAGTGTTTTATAGTATTATATTTTTGGAAGAGGAGAGAAGAAATGCAACACAGGCAAGTATCTTGTAATTCAAAAGGAAAATATTTCAGTTGCGTCTTTCTCTCAAGCCTCTTAGTATTTTTCTGCAGTCTTGTGGTTTGGAGGTTCTTTTTTAAATTCATTTTCTGTAGTTTTATTGTTTTCTTCTGAATTACTGAAAGTAGAAGGATACTGAATCGCCTTGATTCTCTTGCTTTTCAAGCAGAGCACTGAAAAATCTCTCAAACAAAAATGAACAAATTGGACAAATTATTCTTGCAGCTTTAGGGGTTGTATCCAGAAACTTTTCTCTTTAGCCACTGGAAGTTGAGTGAGTGATTCTGCCCCTGGGAAGGTATGGTCATCGGCAGTCACATAATATTAGCATTCAACATATCCGTGAGTGATCTCATCTTTCTATAATCCCAGGGTATCATTGTTTTTCCACTTTTCCAGCATTCTTCTGTCTGAATTGGCACTGCAGTTATTAGTCAAGGATTTAAACCTTCAGAAAACTTGTACACACATACAGAAAGAGTCACCTATACAGTCCAGATGGGAAAGCAGTCATGGAGGTCTTCTGTCTCCAGTGTCTTCGTGTATATAGAGCAGAGCTCAAGCAAAAAATTTAATAGTGTCTGGTCTGATAGGCTTTGAAAATGTAAACAATTTTATCTGTTCTGAAGAAGTACACACCATCTCTAATTTCCAGTACAGCTCAAATGTCTGCAGGGGCTACTGAAAACTAACAAAAAATGAAAACTTCTAAACAATTTAAAAACTCTTATTTTCGTAAGTTAGCACACAAAGCATGCTCATGTAGCCAAACCAGCTGCAGGAGCACCTATGTTATTTCTTAAAATCATTTGTATTACATATAGTTGGGCATCTCCTGTCTCACAACTTATGCTCATAACTTCTGGAACTTTCTTTTCTGGAACAAAACTTACGCTTTGGCACTGGATGGTTTATGTCACAAAAACAATGAGAAACAGAAGGAAGCTAGATGATCATCACTGCTGTAGCAATAGTCTTGCTTTAATGGCTCACTAAGGAATTATAGAGGTGCCAAGGAGTTCCACACATGACAATGAGCCCCATCACCATGGTCATGTGACACTGTACTACTGTTTTGTTAAATTTAATAGTAAAATGCTCTATGAGAAAAGAAGAAGCATCCTGCATCCAATTACTGGCCCAAACCCAATATGCTCATTTTGTGACACCTTATGGATTCACAACAGCACAACAGAGAGGTATCATATACACTAACACCAAAGAGCAATGTTTGTTTTACTTCTCTTCCAAAGTATCAGTATGGTTTTCCCTTTTCAAGGACTCTGGTGGTAGGAAGAGGTTACAGTTTGTTGCCTTTTCCCAACTCAGAACTGGACAATGATCATCTTAATCTTAATTCACTTGTGTACCTAGTGGAGCTTTTATGACCATTCCACACCTTTGTTGGAAAACCATGTTTTGTTTTCTTGACAGCAAATTTTCCAGTTTGGACAAGAGCTTAAGGCCAGTTCCCAGAGGTGAGAAACTAACACAGTTTAGGGCTTCAGAAAGCTGTATTTCATCCAGAAGAAACCCCACAGGTAGGTAAGAGATTTGCTTGTCTGATTTGAGTTCATACTGCTGAACCTTATTGGCCCTATGGTGTCAGCAGATATAACCTGATTTTAACATGTTTAACTTTGAGGAGATTCCTCAAATCCAACCTGTGGACAATACTTTCCAGGTTTGTTTTTACTATTCCCTGTGAAAATTATTCCCAGTGTAGCATATAAGAAAAGGCAAGTAAAGGCTAAAGACTAAAAAATCTGGAAAGCACCTGTTATAATTTGTTGTGCTGCTATTTGCATTAATAACTTTTAAATCCAGTTGTAGCACTGCAAAATACAAATTGAAGCTTTATTGCTGCTAAGTTGTGAAGGCAGTCATACAGAAACTTCGGCTTGCCTAGTCAAAAACATTCATTTCTTCCAAAGTTTATGCAAATGCAAAAAGCAGTTTATTTTTCTAATGTAAACTAAGGGAAAACATACAGAAAAACCTAAAAGCCTTCTACAGAGAGCAAATTCAAAACTTTAAAAGAGAAAAATAACAACAGTACAATAAATAGCTCAGTAATAAAACACTCTGCAAACTTTACTTTCCCCAAAGATCTAAGACTAAACACATGCTTGACCCAACAGAAGGCTGTATCAGTGTAGTACAAAAGTAATTTAATGTTCAGTAATTAATCTCAGTCCTTAGATGGACAGTTCACAATGCTTTTCCAACATGACAACCTCCTTAAAAAAGCATTACTCAAATATCTAACTATATATGCAGCAATCCTGTTCTGAGATGAGCTGAAAAAGGAGATCTGCCAGAAATGTAAACAAATGCTAATTTGATAAATTCACCCTGAGTTTTAGAGTTAACCCAGATAAAGATGGGGTGTAAAACAGCTTACTGCTCCTGTTTCTATTTTAGAGGCTGAGCCAATGCATCATAAGTTTTTTAACCAAATCTAAATACTTTGCTCATAAGAACAATTAAAATGAAAAAGCAGACAAAAAGCTGCTACAAACTTTAGCAAAGCAACAGGATGAAAAATAAGCAATATTTAATTTATTCTCTATAAATTTACTAATATTAAAAAAATTAGCTCTTTTTTTGAAGTTACATCCAAAGCTACTCACCACTTATTTTCTAATCCTACCTATGTTTATCTCATTTTTTTATTATGCTAAATAAGTGTTGCAAAACTGTCTGGCAGTTTTTCTTTTGTACTACAGTTGCTTCAAGAAAAATAAAAATTGACTTAAGGGCATGCAGTCTTTGAAAAACAATACTTTAATATATATATATATATTTTTAATGTGAGCTGCACTGCTTCTATACCTTCTCTGTGACAGAAGACAGCACAAACTTCAAACTCAGCATAGCTTGTCAACAGAAAGGTAGGACTTGGGCTTTATTTCCATTCTACCATTGACGTGGTGAAGATAAGTTTCTCTTACTCTGAGTAAGAATTCTTCATCATTTAGGTTGGCCATCAAAGGAAAAGCCTGAAATAGCAGAGCTTCTCAATTTTGTCTGAGATAACACATCTGCTACAGACTGCTCATTAGAGATAGGTGTCACTGCTATTTAGTGATTAAATAATCTCTACTGGGAGAGTTACCAAGCACATATCAAAGATGCAGTTTTCTAAACTTGGAAGTAACACTAGAGCATACAAATGAAGGCATATGAATATGCCTACATTCTTTCTATCAATTCATACATAATTCATACATATGAAGACAAATGCAGCATATAATAGCTATTGCTAGTAGAAGCCCAAATTCCTTCCATGATCTTAAATGAAAGTCAACAAGAACAAAAACCAGCCATGGTAAACCTGTTGTCTCCTATTAGGCAAATAGAGCAGAATAAGAAGAAAGGAAGCATCGGTTTTCTCTTCTCTTTTATTACTAAAAGGATGATAACTAGCGCTGTATGCAAAATACTTACACAGACTTAGGTGTAACTTCTAAGTGCAAGTTTTGTGATCAATAACTTAGACAGCAGTTAGGCTGTCATGATGTACCAGTGGTGGGAAGAACAGCCCCTTCCCTACACTGCTTTCCACTGGCTCTATAACTGAGAGAAAAGCAGACCAAGAACTGTGCCAACAGGGGCAGCTGGGTGAGGAAAATTAGGCTGCTCTTCAGATCTGAACTCAAGTGAGCTCCCACATACAGGTCAGATGGTTTTACAGTCCATAAGCTGAACTTTAGAAGAATAAATATTCTCAGGCATTTTCTAGGAGAGAGTTTGCAGGGACTAAAATTGTGCCAGGGAGCACACTTCCAATTTAATAGCATGTGATGAATATCCATGGTTCTAATCACCTGTATCTTGGCCCCATTAGTTTGGCAGGACAGATGTTAACTTGCTTTCCAAATGGACTTGGATGTTGGCACCTGGCTTCTCAGCACAGAAGAGGAAACTTGTGTTGGAGAACCAGCAGTGTCAGCAGAATGCTAACAGGCACCTCAGAAAATAGTCTCTATATGGAAATCTATACTAAGCTTTATTGAAAATCACAAGGTCCATGAAGTTTCAGGGGAAGTGGAAATTAAGTATTTCCCTAGGGATTCCTATGGCAATTAAAGGGAAGATAAACATCTGTAGACCTAATTTCAAGGACAACTGATTTCTTGGTTATGACTGCTACCCTGTTCTTGCCTGAATTGTATTTACTGAGATGCAAGAGATACTTCATGTGAAGTTTGTTTTTCTTGTACAGAAAGTTAAGAACTTACAGGAGATGTACAAGTGCATTGCACTGAGCAAATATCCACTCTCTTCAGAGACATGAGGGGAAGAGAAGCAAGAAAGATCACTGAAGCAAATCCAGAACTTTGGTGGTACCAGCTGCATAGCTCCTAAAAACTGATACAATCCAATGCCACCTACTATTGAAAAGTTATGAAAGGTTAGGATTTACTCAGCCATCTCTAAGAAAAGCTTTACACATGCTCCTGCTTAGCAAAGCAGTAAATAGCAGCTTCCTATCTGTTTTTACATGAGTTTCCTACCTATGTCTGTTCAGATGAGGTGACTGAGCATATAAAAATTGGTATCGTGGTATTCAGCATTTTGGATCCTGAACAATTTCAATGCTTATTTTGTAACTGAAAAAAAATATCCTGGGGTTTCACTAGTTATTATACTATAAACAGTAAGACTGTGAACTGTATTCTACTGTGGGCATTAGCCACAACCAGTGAGTTAAATTCTAACTGGAGAATCTTATGGCTAGTGAATGCAGCACTGAATGAACATGGAGTGGTTTTCAAATTCAACCCTTTGCTGATTTGTAGTAAAGTGAATCTGTAAATCATTGAGAGAAAGAAACGAAGATAAGGAAGGGAATGAATTAAACACAAAATTCCCAAGACGTCATGCTTAGTCATTCTTCCAACCATTAACATACTTTGGAAAGAATTAGCACTCATGCACAGTAGAGAAACAGACTTGTAGTTACTGCCTTTCTACAAAACTACAAACCACAGAAGTCTCACAGAAAAAAGAAATATCTTATCTTCTGAGCTGCAGCAGTCCTGAGACAGAATCTATAGGATTGCAAGGGATGCACTGTAACAAGGACTGAACTACAATGCTGATGAGTCTTCTCATCAGACTTCTAAGTCTATCAAGAGATACAGATTTTACCTTTATGAGTAAGTTTAGAGTGAAATGCTACATATCTGTATTGATTTCTGAATGGGAAAGTATAAAGACAAAGAATAACCTGATGGGAAATTTTACCCAGGAAATAAAAACATCAGTGACAGGCTGTGTGGTTTACTATTTGTCTAGTAGTACTTAATTGTTGCAGTTAGGGATCAGAGCTCTGCTGCTTTTGGTATGAAGGGCATAAGTATGGAAGACTACAGCCACCAGACACTCAAATCAGTGGAGAGGCTCTGCCATGGTTCTTTCCATTCATTCTCAGTACAGAGAAATTTTGCCCAAGGAAAATAATAATATCCATATCTGCTGAGAAAATGTTTTCTTCCTTTTGGTCCTTTCCAAAGAGATAAACAGATAGAGCTCTCTCTTCTTTGAAACACAATTTAGTACTGAATTAAATAAGCAGAACTGTAACTTAAGTTGTACTCTCAAGTCAGTTATAATGGAATACTAGATCTGCCATCCTGTTCATGTGTTCTCCTTTACATCTCTTAAACCCTACTTGTGGGTAGCAACTTTCGTTTAACCCATCCAAAAGGATGGAACTCGTTGCTTAACACTGCAATGTTGAAGGTTTATATAATCTCTGTATCTGTTCAGCTGCTGTTAGGCTGCTAACAAATGAACTGAGTTACACCAATTTTTGTGGGAATTTTTGTAATCCAGACACTTGTGCAGAAGAAATAAAATGTATACAATTCACTCATTAAGACTCTTACGTGGAAAAAATTAATAATATTCTGATCCCTGAAAACAGTTATTAAAAACAAGTTGGAAGAAGTGACTTCCGAATTGAAAAGTTGCAGCCACATTATCTGTTCCTGCAAAGTGGCCTTTCCTTTTCATCCAGTAGTTGATGTCTCTAATATAGATATATCTCTCTAACATATATTGCACCTCTGCTCCGATGTAAGCTTGTAACTCCATTTACTGGTATTGCATTATAAAAGCACAATTACATGAGATACAAAGAGAAACATAAATCAAAAGAATGCACATGTGCATTACATTTGGGACAACATAATGATAAAAATTAAACTGTCTTTTTCCAGTTTGTCTATTCATTTAGCTAAACCCTTTAAAGAATGCTAACAGCTCTCCTTGCCCACTTCCCTTTTTGTCTTTTTGGTGGCTTACCACAGATGACTTTCATCTGGCCTACAATGAAACTATTTGATGACTGCTTGTCATATAATTACTCAAATACATTCTAGGATGTAAGCACATCTGTAACTTTCACAGTCTCTGAATTTAACGGGTTCCTGTTTCTTGTTAAGAAAGTGGGAGATGATGCAAGCTGTTCTCTTATGAATGGAGTCATTTCTTCATTGTGAAACAAGATCTTCAGGGCAGTTCATGGCTATAAACATAGTAAATATAAGCATAGGAAAAGATACAGAATGTAATCTAGGCATGGAATCAAATGCTTAAGTCTTGGTGATAGCAAACAGACAATTGCAAACAGATATTCTCTACTGTTACAACAATAAATTCAGAGGGAAAAAACAATACAAGCATAAAGATCAGAGAGCTTGCAACCGTTATCTATGATGGATTTTTAAATCCACATACTTCAAAGTTATATTTAAATGACAGAAACTTAAACATAATGAGATGACCCCTTTAAATAAACACAATTTAAATTTCAGTCCAGTTCCTACTGAAATTAGATGATTTGCCACTGAGTTCAGAGGGACCAGATGCAAAGCTAGCAGACTTGTCTATGTTTTCATTCCACCAAATATTTCAGGGGTGTTTTAAACAATTTTAGTAAAATTCCTGTAAATGACTGCCTAAATATTCTTATTCCAGTTAAAACTAAATTTGTTTCATTTAGATTACATCAAGAAAGTGAACTAAGCTGAACTAAAACTTATCCCTTTAACTTAGGACTAAACACACCAAGCACTAAACTATTTGTTTATATGTTCGTATGTGAATTACATTGGTATAGCAATTCCAGAAAATATCCCCATGCAAACAAGACTTTAGAAACATATCTAGATTGCACGGAAAGATGTCAGTCTGAAACTAAAAGAGCAGTGTGTCCTCCAAAACAGTATGAAGGCTGACCAAATCACTTCAATTTTGTCAATGTGAGTGACTGAATAACCACAAACAAGCAAAAAAAACCCAAATGAAACAACAATAAAAAACAAACAATAAAACAGTGTAAAGCTGTAATAACACAACAAAAAAACTGTATTATTGTTTGAAAATTAAAGCAACAACAATTATTAGCAAAAAATAGCACAGTGCATAATTATTTCTAACACAGAGGATTTGATGGATTGACTTTTTACACAGTCTGACTGATAGGACAAGAGTGAATGACTTTAAACTAAAAAAGGGGAGATTTAGGTGTTATGAGGAAGTTTTTGATTCAGAGCATGGTGAGGTGCTGGAATAGTTTGCCCACAGAAGTTGTGGATGCCCACAGTTGGGTGGGATCCTGGGCAGCCTGATCTAATGGCTGACAACCCTGCCCATGGCATGGAGGTAGGAAAAAGATGATCTTTAAGGTTCCTCTCAACTGAAGCCATTCTGTGATTCTATAATTCTGATTCCTGCTGAAAAAAAAATGAAAATGATAGAATGAAAATGGAAGAAACTAGGTTGAAGCCTTTTCCACTTCCTGGGAAGGAAACCTTGCAGAAATAACTGAGTATAACAGAGCAATTTTATTTCAAAAGAAATGCTGCTGGACTGTAAGCAAACCTGAATACTAGACTCTATATCTAGAATTGTTAAGCATCTGCCTCACTGCAGCAATGTCTCTGAAAGAAGAGTCACAGTGCAGAAGGAACAGAAGCTGGGAATTTATTTACAAAGTTTATTTGCATTATAGAGTTAAATATTCAGAAAGGGCTAAAAAACTTCATCTTTGTGAAGAAACGCATAATCATTTTGTGGCTTTTACTGCCATGATAGATAAATAGAAATACTTGATCAAGAGTTCAGTTTTGGAAACCAGGATCAATATTCTGAAAAGCCGTCACCTGGAGTAAGTGGAAAATTCAATTTAAGAGCTTAAACACCTTCAAATTTTTCCTCAGACTGTGTCCATTCAAATATTGTTTGGATTCCTGCTATCCTGTCCTCCCTCTTTAGCAGCACAATGGGCAAGTCCAATAAAAGTAAATGCTAAATCCAAATTAAGAAGACATCAAATAGTAGCGCTGGATTGAGGCGTAATCTGTAATGCATAATTCTATTGTTATTTCTCTTCTAATGATGGTGTACTTATTGTTTAAATGCTCTCCAATTCCAAACAGGTTTGTAAGTAGTTTTTTTCGGTAATAGTGATAAGTAAAACTCTTCCCAGACTAGAACTGATTATTTTCAAGAACATGAATAAAAGGTTCTTGGGCAGATACTCAAATCCTTCCTCTGGAATCAGACAAACAAATCTATCTTTCCCTGACTTCTCTTTCTACAAAGCGAATGCAAAAAACTCACAAACTTACTGAGTTACTGTAATTGTTCAAGAGTCAGGAAGTTTAGATATTTAGTGGTCTGGTGATCCATTTTGCCATCAGAATCACCAAATGCCTTCATTTTCTCCCATCCCTACTTGTCATATAAAAAGACTTTTTGTCTACCAACTACCATTAGATACACCATGTGATGCTAATGTCTAGTTTACTGCCTCTCTTTCACAATAACCTTACAGTAATAACAGCTTTTATTTATACATGAGATGTGCTGCCATATAATGACTCTAGTAAAAAATGTATTTGTTATATCCTGTTTGTTAATGGAAATAATTGCATGTGGAGCATTCTTAAGGATTGCAATTACAGAAGACTTGGAATTATCACTTACTCTGGGAAGAGCATATATGTAAAATTAGTGCTGACAAAACTTTTGATGAATGTGTAATCAACTAATACACATTAAGACTTATGATGAATATGACAAGTTACATGTTTATGGCCATTGTACACACTACTGTTATGCCCTTTTCCACTCTTAATTCTCCCCAGTCCTTTGTCCTTCTTCTCTTTCCACTTGACCATTTCCAGCTGTGAAAGCCAGTGTGAGTTAAAGTACGTAACTTCTGTTCTTCACCCACATTCTTCTAAAAAGAAAATCAGTCATTATAAGATGCAGAACGCCATTTCTTTGTTTTCAAGTTTCTGATTTTCACTTCCATTTTATTTTCCTCTTTACTTTTGGACAGGAGGGAATAGTCAGTATCACCTGACTGGTTGCACTGGCTCTTGTCCTGAAAGATAACTATGCCTCTCTCCGACTGGCCACCACCAGAGTTAACAATCTGTTTCCAGGAATTGAAAAGGATACTAGCAACTGCTAGGATGAAAAGAAACAAGGTGCCTATGTTTCATAAGAGAAATGCATCTGGCACCTGAAATCCAGATGTAACAATTTGGAAGCACACAAAGGAGAAGGAAAATATGCACACACCTAAAGTCTGTGTGAATCTGAGACAAAGAGCTGTGGCACAGTGCATAAAGCAGCAGTGTGACTCCTTTTTAGCCTCATGGTTTATAATTTTGAGTAGTAAGACTATGATTACAAAAAATAGAGATAGCTTGAAATACAGAAATATCATCTATAAAAATCTTTAGAACTTGAAGTGAATCAGTTTTATCAAGCAAATCCATGACCTGATGTCAAATTATCAAATTACCACTTATCAAATGCTTTCTGTCTTATTTCCACTCTCCTGATACAAATACTCCATCCGTCATGCCACATTTCATGCAATAGACTTTGGCATTATTGGTGATTTTAATGTTTCCTGAGCAACAATATTTCACATCCATTTGCAAAATCATCTTTTATATCTCAGCACTGAGAATGGCAGTATGTGTTCACATAAAGCAACACTTACTAGATGCAAAGACAATAGTAACTGACTAAATAATCTTTTTTTTTTTATTTAATTAAGTATTACAACATATGTATGTTACAACATCCACATACAAACACTTCTTAGCCTGTATGTAATTTAGCCTGCAAACTCAGCTTTTCTCAGTAGTGGCTGTTATTAACAATATATTGTATTGTATGTATATTCATTATTCATTTCCATCTTTAGTTAATTGGTTACAACTAGCAATGGCTTTTTGTTTTTGCTGGTGGTTTCTTGCACTGTTCCTTCCCTCTCCTCCCCTCTCCTCCCCTCTCCTCCCCTCTCCTCTCCAATGGGAATGATCCATTCAGAGTCTGACTTCAAGTCAGTATTGTTCTTCCTGTTCTAGATCAGTTTTGTTAGCCAAGAGGTCAGGTGACCTAATTAATATCTGTTACATGAAATGGCCCAAACAAAGCTGTAGGAAATGTCAGCAAAGTTTACACAAATTCTGCATACTTAAACTATCACAGAAATCTGTCTATTTATACCCACAGAGTTCCCTGTAGACCCACTGCCATAAATGTATAGAGATTAAGTTCCTTATATTATACACACAGCATCCAAAAGGCCAGGCAATTTGTTACTCTGAAGAATGAATTATAGTGACTTTGCAATTCCTTTCCTTATATTCTCTGGACAGCTTTTGCCTTATTCTACTAGGACAGTCAAAGTCTTTATCCACATCCAGATTCTTTCTCTCCAATATATGCACTGAAAACAGTCAAACACTTCCAATAATAAATCCAGAAAATGAAATAGAAAGTAATATCACTCAATTGATTAGGAGACTTGCTTCTGCTTTCCATTTTTTTTCAAAATGTTTCTGGCAACGGTTCACAGAAATGAATGCATGTAGGAGACTAAGCATAGAGACTAAACTACGTGGATTGTGATCTCCAGGCAGCACAATACTACTGTTCAGGACATTGTTCTCTTGCTTAGGGTGGAAAATGAGAGTCTTTGATGCTTTATGTTCCCTATAAGAAAACAAGGAAAGAGAGTGAGACAAGTTCATGCTAGTTTCACTTGCAAGCTAAGCTGATGACTCATTGTTAATTTCATACCTCTTCCTAAAGCGTTCCATAAATCTAATGCCCGTGGTCCAATCTTTATTACATCAAGTTTTTAAACTTCTATCTTTCATGCCTCTGAAAGACTGACGTAATTTTACATGAATTACATTCAAAGCAGCATTACTAACTGCCACTTCCTCATTTTGAGAGATTACTTCAGAAGAAAATCTTCTAAGGGAACACACATTGACACCATGTAGCTCTACGTCATTATTCAGGAACAACTCTTTTTTGCATCTTGAATGAAGTTTAAGTCATCTTTAGTCTGAATCAATCTTTCAAGGTTCACATATGCTCATAGTTGGGAAGACATCATTGACAATATAACCCTGATCTCAATTATGCAATTAGAATTGATTAAGAGATAAGTGATCTTTATTGCATACTTTGTTGCAAGTGCATTTTCTTTACCAAAGATTTAATCAATGATTTTACTAAATGCTTCTTCTCCTCAAAGATGTTTTGCACCACATGCATTACTACAGCCTACTGTTAAAGGTTTCACATACAATAGTCTAAATTTTCTAACTTTTTACAACTTTTATATTTCAAACTACTTGATAAAAAAAGTTAGAAAAGTTTAGAAGAGAGGACAAGAATGAGGAAAACAAAGAGAAAGAAAAGACGAGACAGAAGGCTAGAGATTATGTCTATTCAGGAAACCAAGACTCCTGAACACAACACAGAGGCACAGAAGCAGGCAGGGGAAATCCCTTCAAAATGTTTTCATTGTGATACATTATTTGAAGTAATCAACAGACTATTGCAAAACACACTGAAGAATCTTTAGGCAGAATATACTGAAGGAAACAAATTTCCTGATCACAGATAAGGCACACCATGGTATGCTCTGGAGTAAATGATACTTTTTCCCTGCTCCTTCTTTCAGCACACAAGCCAACAGATTTGATGAGGAACTGAAAGTGTTCCACTGTTTTGTTTTTCTTCCCCTTTGTGTATTCAAAGAGAATGTGAATTTGTGCTAAATAGAATGAGTCCTTAGTAAGTACGAAGTGCTTCCTATAAAAGCATAGTCAGACTATTTAATAGGCCTTATTTGAAATTGGTACAGTCTTATTATGTTTTATAATTTCTAAGGAAAAACTGAAATGAGTTAAAGAGAACTAAGCATAATTAAGGACTTCTGGGATTAGACCTAATATAATAATAAATTATAGTATTTTATAATGTATACAACCTATTTCATTTTGAAGGGTGGTCTCAGGGTCAGTGCATTCATGTAATCTAGAAATCTACAAGATTGGGAATATTCTGTCAACATGTTACTTTGTTTGGAAATGCCAGGTCACTCCAAGGAATTTTCACGCACCAGATAAAATTTCTAGTTAGAGAGAACAACCCCCTCCAGCAGACAATGGCTCAGTCATTAATACACTCATCTGCACTGTAGGAGATATGGCTTACAAATGCTTCATGTTATGCCTGGTATTCTTTTCTATTCATGTTTTACTGTTTGCATACTTAATTACATGTTCATTGGGCTGCAGAGATGGATTTTCACAGTCTGATGATTCAGACACTTTTCTAGGAAGTAGGAGACCCAGGTGAAAGTCCCCATGCTGTCTAACTCTTCAGAAAGATTTCAAGCCAGCTGAATACCTGACAGATTACACTGGTCAACAAGCTCTTCTGGTGTATCCTAATTTCTTCCTTCTTTCCTCAGAAAATTTTCAGAAAATTTCCACTTATACAGACATTCAGACAAAAACCTGAAGAATTATTCTGAACAAACAGTTATTCTGATTAAACTCTCCTCCACAGTTTAAGTACCACACCAGCACTGTGCAGCACCAGCACCTTATCATATCACAGAATCATAGAATGGCCTGGGTTGAAAAGGACCTAAAGATCATCTAGTTTCACCACCCCCCTGCTGTGAACAGGATTGCCAACCACTAGAAAACCACCTTGGAAAAGCAAAGCCACACTCAGTCTTGCTTTAAGGGATCTAATACAACACAGAGCACAAATGACTACATTAAAGACTGTCAAATCTTCAGTAGATCATGCCTCTGGTCTACAAAATTTCCACAGCTCTACAGATCCAACTGGAATAACAGGGACGCAAGTTTTTCTTTCTCCTTCTGCAGAGATGATACAATGTTCCCTTATTCCTTTTCAAGAACGAGGCCACAAATTCCGTGCTGACTGCTTTTCTCCATCCTCAAAAATGAAAAAGAGAGAACTTTGTTCATGGCTTTAAATGCCATTCTGAGGCATCTTTAAGTTCATGATGATCAGAAACTGTTTCAGGGCTGCTTTCCAATGGAGGGGAAGTACTATAAATACTATTCCTTTTCTTTTTTTAATTAAAAAAAAAAAAAAAAAGTACTTTTAATTTTATTGAAGGCTTGTCCTAGATCATAGAAGTCATGCCCAAGCCTTTGGTTTCTGTGATCTAGGACAAACCTTTGATAAGCTGAGAAGGTTGACATGGGATACAACACAACTGACCAGGAGGGGCAAGAATATATGAAGCAGCAAGTTAGCTGAGCTTAACCTTAGGGCTTTAAACTAGACTTGATGGGGGAAGAGGACATAGTGCTGAGAAGCAGAGAAGAGTCAGGAAAGACTGTTGCTTTAGGAATTAGCAGGGGAAAACCTCAGATTGGTCCCAGACGTTTTTGAGATAGCTCCTCCAGGAAAATAATGCAGTTGAAAGCCCAGCTGAAGTGCCTCTCTACCAATGCATGCAGCATGGGATGTAAGTAGGAGGAATAGGAAACCATGGTGCAATTGGAAAACTATGATCTTAATTCTGTCACAGAAACATGGTGGGATGACTCTCATAGCTGGAATACCATGATTAAGTGCTATAAGCTTTTTAGAAGAGATAGGCAAGATAGGAGGGGTAGGAGCAGTTGGTCATCAAAGGATCCCAGAAGAACTCACTGATGTGATTGCCAAGCTGCTCTCCATCATATTTGAAAAACTGAGTCTGTCAGTCAAAGTCCCCAGTGACTGGAAAAAGGGATAGCTGAGTGGTGCAGCTGGCACAACAGAAAGGAGGGACACCATCCAGGGGGACCTGAACGGGCTCGAAAAGAGGGCACATAATGAGTTTTAACAAGGCCAAATGCAAGGTGCTGCACTAGGGTCGAGGCAATACTAAATATGAGTACAGACTAGGAGAAGAACTCATTGAGAATAACCTCGTGGAGAAGGACTTAGGGGTCCTGATGGAAGAAAAGCTAGACATAAACCAGCAGTGTGCTCCTGAAGACCAGAAGGCCAACAGTATCCTGGGGTGCGTGAAAAGAGGAGTGGCCAGCAGGGAGAGGGAATTAATAGTCTTCCTTTGTAGTACCCTTGACAGGCCCCATCTGGAGTATTGTGTCCAAGACTGAGGCCCCCAGTACTGGAAGGTTGTGGAGAGGGTCACGAGGAGGGCCACAGAGATATTCAAAGGGCTGGAGCACCTCTACTAATGAAGAAAGGTTGAGGGAGATGGGTGTGTTCAGCCTGGAAAAGGCTCTGGGGAGATTTTGCTGCAGCCTTCCAGTACTTGAAGGGAGCCTACAGTCAGGAGACAGACCGACTTTTAATAGAGTCTGAGAGCGATAGGACAAAGGGGAATAGCTTTAAACTAAAGGAAGGGAGATTTAGGTTAGATGTCAGGAAGAATTTTTTCACTCAGAGGTTGGTGACATGCTGGAACATGTTGCTCAGAGAGCTTGAGGATGCCCCATCTCTGGAGGCATTCAAGGCCAGGTGGATGGGATTGTGGGCAGCCTGAGCTGGAGGCTAGCAACTCTGCCCATGGCATGGGGGTTGGAAATAGATGATTTTTAAGGTCCCCTCCAAAATAAGCCATTCTATGATCCTATGTTATGATAATTGGTTTATGTTTCCAAGCTAATCTTTTAAACAAAGAAAAGGAAACAACATACATGAATCTAGACACTGGTAATACAAGTAGACACTTGTGTTGCCTTCTGTGAAAGAAAGCTTGGAATATGTATTTCTATAAAATGCTACAGTGCTTGTGTACAAGACTTCTACAGATAAGGTATTTTGCAGGCATTTAAGTAAACAAGTACCCTTATTTTTATTAATAGTCATCTTCACGTTTGGGCATAGATACAGAATTGATCTATTGTAGGAAGTAAAAATAACCAACCATTCTGTGCAGAGCAGAAAATTCTACATGCACATTTCTCTTGCAGCTTTGTTTGGCAGGAATATGCAATGGAAAGAGACATTCACATCACCAGAAGAGCCCTGCATAATTTAGCAACAAGAAGAATTTCCACTCATTTCTGAATGAAGTGCCAAAGCCAGGGAATGCCGGTTAGGGGAGTACAAGCAACTTCAATCAGTATAAATCACCTGAGGCACATGAATTTTAATGGATGATAACTTACATAAACAGCACTTTTTCTAAAACATCCAGCTCTCAATAACTTCTTTAAATCAGAGGGGATGTCTCAAGAACACAATTCACAGATTGATATACATATAGAGATCTCTTGTCATACTTAACAATCAGATTTGCTTCGGTGGGAGAACAACTTCAGAAACTCTCATCTTACCATTTACAAGAAAAAAATGGTAGTATGCCACATTCAAAAAGGGTTCCCATTCCAGAAGCATCCTTGATACCAAAAAAAATGGAGTTCACCTTTAATATACAGCAAGAAAACTTAGGATTGAAACTTGCAACCAGATGAGATTCTTCTGGGAAAGGTAATTTTATATTTTTAACTTTTTTAATGAATTGATGACTCAATTCTAGTAGAATGTTTCAGTATTTATACAGGTAAAATTATGCACTTCCAAAGAATTGCATTGAAAACAGAAACAGGAGTGACACACGAAAAATGTAGTATCTATTTAAACCTACCACCTTAAAGAACAGCTAACTAAACTATTTTCCATTAAGTCAGGCAAATTGAGCAAGTAACAATTGAACTTAAATCATTTCCTTATGCCTAAGACACTGTTCTCTTATGTGGTTTTAAGAACTTCAGATGACAGAAAGTTAACCTTAACTGTTCCTTGTTTAGCTTGCACCATTTAAATAAATAACACATCTGTTTTCATAGATACAACATATTTATACGTTCCTCTCCACCCCCACATTGGGAGGAAGAAGGGCATTTGTCTGCTAATTTTGGTCTCTGTACATGGGAAATGTTATTCATCACACTGAACATGGATACAATTAAGTAACCATATTGAGAGCTGCTGTTCTGCTTCTTAAAGCCCTAAGTTAACTTGAGTTGACTTTGTCCTTATCAGAGTGGAATGGTTCCTTCAACCAAGCTGGCAAAGTTTGACTGAAATGTTGTGCCTGTAATGCACACACTAATGACAGACAGATGCAGACAAATGAAAGAACTCAGAAGATGAAAAGAATGACAAGGACCTTAGAAAACAGTACTTTCCAGCTAAAGTGGACTGGGCAAGAAAAAGTTGAGAAGGTAGTATCATGATCGTAAATGCATTTGAAAATGGTTATTAATGACAGCTTGATTGACACCAAGTTGTGTGTTGGATTAGACACGCCTGAGGAACAGGATGCCATCTAAAGAGACCTAGACAGTCTTCAGCAGTGGGCTCAGATAAACCTCATGAGTTTCAACAAATTGAACAGCAAGGTCTTACACCTGGGTCATGGCAAACACTGCTGTCAGGACAAGCTGGGGAAGTAGGCTAGGCCAGGCTCTGAGCAACCCAGTCTAGCTGCAGATGTCCCTGTTCACTAGAAGACAGTTGTACTACATGACCCCTAAGGGTCACTTCCAACAGAAACAATTTTATGATTCTGTGATTAAGACAGTGAATGTCCAGTTTTGCAATGCCCACATGGTAGAACATGTAGGAGTTTTATCCCATGGGGTTAATGACATTACTTTACAGAAAGGGAAACATTGGTTGTCTAGCTCTTATGAAAGCATGAAGAAAGAGATTCATTAAAACAGGTTACCCAAATAAGGCTGTGGAACACGCACTGCTAGGATTTTTTTTTTAAAAAACAGGCTAAATAAGCACCTCTCAGAAGTAAGAAAAGTGTTACATGATTAATGTTTGTAGGTATTATACTCCCTTCTAAAGGCGTTTTTTGTTGTTGTTGTTTTTTGTTCTGTTTGCTTTGTTCTTTACAGTTCAGGAATTTAAAAATACCAACTGTGAATAAAATAGCTTTTCCTCTTACAGTAGGAAAGTAAAGCATATGTCTCTACAGCATCTGTTTTTCCCTCTCAAAGGTAAATCAATTTGTATGCAAGACAAAGTGAATATAAAATTGGTCTTTGAAGAAATTCAACAGTTCTATTCCTAAGACTCTTGGCAGAACAAAACAGACTGATTAGACTTATTGTGAAGTTAAAACTCACTGAAATAGTATATACAGGCTTTACTCAAATTCTCTGTGTTAGCTTTGTGAGGTTTTCATAACAAATAACAGCCTTTTTTTTTCATTCATCTCAAATATTTCTCTCTAGAGACTTTCCTTAAAACTATCAACTACCGAAAAGTATTTTATTTCCGTGGACTTCCAGGATATCAAGACATTACCTCCAATTACACAATTTTTCTAAGAAAACAAATTTCCTTACATGAAAGAGACCACTAAGTGAGCACAACTGCCTGTCCCTCTCTCTGTTCCTCTCCACCTTGTCACCACCCTCACTATAAAAGACTTCTTCCTTACATCCAGTCTAAATATCCCCTCTTTTGCTTTGAAACCATTTCCCCTTGTTTTACAGCAACAGACCTAAAAAGTCTGCTAAAGAGTCTGTCCCCTTCTTTTTTATAGCCCCCCTTTAGATGCTGAAAGGCCACAGTCAGGTCTCCTTGAAGCCTTCTCTTCTCCAGGCTGAACAGCCCCAGCTGTCTTGGCCTGTCCTCGTATGAGAGTTGTTCCATTCCATGGATCATTTCTGTGGCCCTCTCTAGACACACTGCAACATGTCCATTTCTCTTCTGTACTCAGGACTCCACATCTGGACACAGTACTCCAGGTGAGGTCTCACCAACACAGAGCAGATGGGCAGGATCACCTCCCTCAACCTGCTGGCCACGCTTCTTCTGATGCTAGGATATCAACTAGGATACAGTTGGCTTTCTGGGCTGCAAGTACACATCCATTCTGCACAACATTAGCAATTGGAATAGTGCAAATTCACAAGGTACCTCTTTCTGGAGTGAGGTCACACGCTAGAATCAGAATTTAGATTATTCCATTTATGTAGTAGGCGTAGCGAGGACACGGTGTGTGACGGGGTCAGGTCCCCTATGCTCAGGGCTTGCCAGGTGCTGTCCCACGATAGGACAGCGTGAATGCAAGGGGTGTAGACAAAGCAGGGACGAGAATATTTAAGTGCCTGCTACATTTTAATAAACGCCATTTTGCTTCACCTATACTTGGGGTCTGTGTGAGCATTTGGCCCCGACCTGGTATGGGGTCGGTTTCGCTGGCAAAGCAGCACCTTATGGGGTGGAAAGCGAGTGTTGCAGAGAGAACGGCTGCTTTTTGTACTTCTATTTTAACAGATCCCAAAAGCAACTACATAATGTCACATTCATCAGTGCCCTGTTGGGCTTCAATCTGTGCAAGTCATGAGGTCAATCCAAATGCCTGGGTCCATCAATGGTCTTTTAAAAAAACAGTGTTAAACCAAACTTCCTTTTCTCAGCATCACCCCAGAAGATATCAAAAGGTTGAGACTTTAGGGTTTTAAAACATAAACGACAGGGATACGAAGATGATCAGGGGACTGGAGCATCTCCCCTATGAAGACAGTCTGAGGGAGCTGGGCTTGTTCAACCTGGAGAAAAGGCTGCAGGGTGACCTCATAGCAGTATTTCAGTACCTAAAGGGAGCCTACAGAGGGGAGGGGAATCAACTCTTTGAAAGGGTAGATAACAGCAGGACAAGGGGAAATGGTTTTAAGTTGAGGGAGGGAAGATTTAGGTTGGACGTCAGGGGGAAGTTCTTTACAGAGAGTGGTGAGGTGCTGGAACAGGCTGCCCAGAGAGGTTGTGGATGCCCCATCCCTGGAGGTTTTCAAGGCCAGATTGGATGGGGCCCTGGGCAGACTGGTCTAGCATTAAACTGGGAGGATGGTGGCCCTGCGTGTGGCAGGGGGGTTGGAGATTCATGATCCTTGAGGTCCCTTCCAACCCTGGCCATTCTGTGATTCTGTGACACATTGCTGGCTCATGTCCAGCTTGTTATCCACCAGTACCTCCAAGCCCTTTTTAACAGGGCTGTGCTCTATCCTTTCATCCTCCAGCTTATACTGATAATGGAGGTTGCCACACTTAGCTCTAACACTAACACATACACTAACCTCATGAGGTTTTCCTGGGCCCGTTCCTTGGGCTTGTCTAGGTCTCTCTGGATGACATGTCAACTACACCGCACAGTTTGGTGTCAGCAGTAAACTTGCTGAGGGTGCACTCAATCCCATTGCTGACATCACTGGATGAAAATATAAAAAAGCATCAATCCCAGTACAGACCCGAGGGACGCCACTCATCACTGATCTCCATCCAGACATTGAGACATTGGCCACCGTTCTCTGAGTACAACCTAGCAATTCGCTCTTTGCCTATTGAACAGTTCACCCATCAAATAAACTTCTTTCTAATTTAGAGAGAAGGATGATATAAGTCCAGATATATGACATCAGTCGTTCATTCCTTGTCTACTGATGCAGTTATGCCATCACAGAAAGCCACTAGATTGGTCAGGCAGGACTTGCCATTAATGAAGCCATGCTGGTTGTCCCCCATCAGTTCCCTCTCTTCTATGTGCCTCAGCATAGCTTCCAGGAGGATCTGTTCCATTATCTTCCCTGGCACAGAGGTGAGGATGGCAGGTCAGTATTTCCCAAGAGTAGTCCTTCCTACCCTTCTTAAAAAATGATACTTCACCTGACTGCCATGACTTGGCAAGTATCATTGAGAGTGGGTTGGTGACTACATCAGCCAATTCCATCAGTACTCTAGGATACATCTCATCAGGAACCACAGACTTGTGGATATCTAGATTCCTCAGGTGGCTGCAATCCTGGTCTTTGCTTTCAGCAGGAGGGATACTGAACTTCCAGTCCCCACCTTCCAATTGATCTGCTCGAAGGCTATGCAAAGAGCAGTTGCAGTTTCAAGGATTTCATTCTAAGCAAAGGCGAACAGCAGCATTGTTGCCACCAAGGATGGTGGAAAACCTCCGGAAAGAACTATCAGTGGACACAAAGCTTCTTGAAAAAATCAATTTAAGAAAGAAAAATAGGCAAAAATGATAAATCATGAAGTTGAAATAAGCTGGATTCTGAGTTACTGAATGAGAAAAATGATTCTTTAAGCATGTGATCACTTAGTACTGAAGAAAAATAAGAGAAGAGGGTAAGGCCAACAGAACAAGAACTGGTGCCATAGAGGAAAAAACACGAAGAGAAATGTAAAGAAAAATGTGGAGGATGGAGGCTCTGAAACATTTTCATCTGTAGCATTCAGAACATGTACAGAACAATGTGACAGATGAGGAGGACCTGTTTATGCACTCACTGACTGTGATCTATCTTTTATTGTGTGAAGATCTCTTAATAGCTCCATGCAACCCTAAAATCCTTCAGTTTTGTAATTCTTGCTTGTTGAGGTACCTAAAATAGCTCTGTAGTGTTTTGTGGCCTGGAGTCATAGATATTTAGCCTCAACTTTAATTCTTTAATACAGACTTTGCCAAGAATATATGCCAGCATGTTACAAAACTGTTAAATAACTTTAGTGAAGTTACTTCTTCAAACACAGTGCTCGGCTTGAGGTAATCACAATCTGCTTTGGCTTTCATGGCTACAGGCTATTAAGGACAGAACATGGGAGCAACTTTTTCAATTCTTGGAGAGGACCCAGAAGGTGGTATTAGGCAAAAGCTTTTTAATCTAGAAAACTCATGACCTGGGTAGCAGAGTGCTCCAATCCTGTTTGTGTGTATGAGTCACTGTAGTGCTGTGGCCAAATACTGGTGTTAAATTCCCTAGTCCTCCTCCTTCAGTTTCAGTGGAATACTGCCCTTCTGCCTTTATGTCCCAAAACCGGTGCAGTTTGAGCAGATTTGCTGGGTGATTTTAAACAGCTGTTGTACATCACTGTGGATTCATTGTATTTCTGCAGCAGGTGAAAATAATTGTATACTTCAATCTAATTGTATGTACAAGTGATATACTACAACTTTTTAAAAGCACTGACAATAGGTTTTTAAAGTATTCTAATAATCTCAGAAGAGAGCAAAGATATTGTAACAGTAGTTACTAATATTGCATGTTGTATACCCTCTCAATATCCTCACCACAAGTTTGAAAAATGCATAGAATACTGTGCAAAGTTATCCAGACACTTGTTTTTGAAAAGGCATTCGCAGAGTCCTACACTCTACTGATGGAATTCCAGTGTCAATGACTTGTGACCATTTTACAATTTCTACTTAAAGAAGAAAATCAAGCTTTAGGTTTTTTTTTGTTATAAAATAATCCATTTCTGCCTTATTTTGCCAAGTTATAAAAAACCTGATAGAAAAGACTGATTGCTTCTTGGATTACAACTTTTCACAAGTAAGCAATTTATGCCAAACATACTGTAAACCTGCTAGATATTAGAAAAAATCACCAAACTAAAAATTGCATTGCAAAATATTGCAGAATAGAACAGAATATTGTCTGAAACATACACAGAATGGATTAACTCCATTTAAGAGCAAACACAGTCCTAAAATTGCTGGTATTTCACCTGTTTTTATATCCTGTACTTTATGTATCAGCACACACACAAAAAAACATTTTTCCAAGAGGACACATTTCATATATTTGTTAGTTTCTTTTCTGTCCTCAGTTGCTATCTTAAAATGAGAGAATGAAAGCCTCCAGAAGTAAACTGGTAAGTTTTTAGTAACACAGCTATACTGGAAGAAAGGAATCCTTTTAACAATGAAGAAAATAGTGTATTAAAATCTAGAATGAGTAAGACAGTTGAGATATAAGAAGTGTTAATATGCAGAGAATAAATTCTGAAGCTCAGAATCATCCTGTAATAAGGCATGTGAATTATAAGCATGCTTCTCAGTAATTACCTATTGTCAAGACACACACACTTATAATACCTGAATAACCTGCTGGTAATGACTAGTCTTCTTGATGATACAAGCAAATTCTAATTCAAGTGCCTCAAGGTAGGTGGGATTTTTCCTTCTACCTGGCCTTTTAACTCAATTTCATCATCACCAACTTCACAGATTTAAACATTTCAACTATGCTAGGATATGAAAACATGCTAACTGGCATGCCTCCATATACACCACAGAACAATTCCTTGCCTTTCCCAGATACACTTCCAATATGTTCCCTGTGCCTGGACACACAGAAAACAAGGATGAGAAGAAAGAGTTAAAAACTAGCACTAACAAATATTTTCTATATCCTAAGGAAGTTGTTTTCCTAGGGATAAAATTGGAACTTTTGGCTTAAACAGATTTTCACAGATCGCTATTTTTAGATGAAAACAGTGCATTATCAACTCAGGTCATCCAGCTGAGTCACTGTACATCATTAAACACTGCTTCTATAGAAATAATGCATCAGGAAAACTAGGCACTGTGCACTGCCACACAAGTTTTCCTGGCACTGGAACAGACTTTCAATATTACCCACAAGCGATGAAATCGTACGTATTCTTACAGGTTATTTCAAATCACTGTTGATAAAATCTTGACATATCATGTCCTTCTCCATCAGGACTATGCCTTAAGAAAGACTACAGAAGTTACACTCATCCATGGGAAAATCCCTACCTCGTAAAATGACTATTCTTGTTCTTGGTAGTCTTTTTGTCCAGTGTTTGACACAACTCTAGTTTCCGTTCTTTTTCCTTAAGGAGAAAGAAGTGCTACCTTTTTGTCTTTGTGAAACTAAACTTCAACAGAACCTAACCAAATCAAACCCAACAAAAATTTGTTTAATATTTTTAGAGATCATTTTTAAAGATACTTTTAAACTAAGAATGCAGATGATCTTTCACATCTTAGTTAAAATAACCTCTTATATGTCACAAACAGTGGCAGCACTGGGCCATGTTCAAGCAGGTAAAATAACTTCTTAAAAAGGCACATTTCAGAACATAAATACACAGTCTCTTAATACTGAAAACCTACAGAATTGTTCTCCTCTGCAGCTACTGAAAATAGAATTTTCCTTAAATCACCTTTAAGGAAATGTGGTAGGGATCAATCTGAGCATCTTGCCCTCAGTGCTTCTTTAAAGTAGGCAACTTACTGCATTATTTGTTAGCAATCTTTATTTCTATTATTTGATTGTTTTATTTTCAGAGATGATAGTTTGCCATTTTTGCACTTTTTAATTTAAAAACATTATTGATCTTATATACTAACATTAATTGGTCAAATCAAGTGGACTTATCTCCCTGCATATGAGTACAACAAGATCCTCATAGCTTGGGAAGAGGAAAAAGGTCTTCAAAGCACTGCTATCTTGAAACAATTAATGCAGTTGAGAATTTTATTGTGCATGCTTTAGGACAGTACAGAACATAGAACAATTTTGTAGTGTCCCACCTCTTACTGATCTTTGAAACCTCGAAGAATCTCTGAGAAAACTGAGCAGATTTTGCAATGTTACTTCTAAAGAATAGAAGGGCTTACAGGATACTGCATTAAGTCACCTCCCAGATTTCAGCAAGATTTCTGGTTCATCTTTAGGAGTCATGTCCACAGATTTGAGCCTCTTAAGCAATATAAATACAAGACTTTGTTTTTGCCTTCATTCTGGCAGCCCACAGCCCATGTCCACCTTTTCAAGTCCAACTAAGGTTTGAAGAATAACAGAATGCTGAACCCTACCTTAGCCCTCCCTTTCAGCATCTTTTTAGGTTGACATTTCATTGAAACACATACTTACCAGATATTGTTTCTCTACTGGCCTGTAGTTACACTCTATTTTCCAGTATACTTCTTTGAATTTGTTTTGCACCAGACTGAAATGATCATTTCTGTGATCGGAGCAAAGAAAGTAAAGAGAAAAGAGATGCCTGCCAGTGTGCTTATCCCCATGCCTTCCTTTCTGGCCATGCTGTCTGAGACAATTGAAATACATCTGATTCTAAGTATAAATGTTTTTCTAGAACAGCAAGTTCTAGATAATAAATCATTATCTGAGTAGTGAAGAACATAAAACAATATGATGAGAGACCATTTCTTGTCCTTTATATCTACTAGTTGTCTCAAAGCAAGATCAATTACTGTACCTTGAAATAGCTATGATCTTAAGGAAAGGCTTGAATAGAGAACAATGGCACTGGTACATTCTTGGCAGTTCTCTGCTCAAGTAATCTCCCATCTCTCAATTCTGCAAAGACAGTACCTCAAACTGTATTGCACTGTTATAGATCACTTATAGTATTTAAGTCTTCCACATAATACTAGTGAATAGGTATGAAAAATCGCCTTCAACTGACTAGATTATTAAGCAGCAGATGTGCTGTTTATATTGTGGTGTTCTGTGTCAAAAATTGTATAAACCTGTTGACTGACATCAATACTGACATTCAGTCACTGAAAAGAGTTCTTAGAAAAGAGACTTGCCATTCATCAACTTGTCAGTTACTAGTTTCTCAAGTCACTAGCTATTGAAGTTACTAGCTATTCAAGACACTGACGAATAAAAGCTATACTCCAGCATGTCAAAATCGCTACTGCCAGTAACATTCAGAGAGATTAGATGGCTTAGGTAATAGAGCCATAATCTACAGAAAGCAAAATAAAACACAGAGGCTACATCTATAAGCTTGACAGCTGACATAAGTGCAATCCACAGGTCCCTTGACAAAATGCAGAACACATTGCAGAACATTTCCACAGAGGTATGCCAATGAAGCAGTGGCAATGAAGTGTATTTAGCACTGATACTGATGCCACGCAAGTCAACCAGTGGATTTAGACTGCACTCAACCAATGATTTGATTACATCATTTAAGACACGGATGAGGACAAGATGTACAGTTTATCCCTTCTCTGGAGACTTAAAGCGTGAATGAGATCACTGATTACATCCAGACTAGAGCCACTGAGGCAGAATTGCAGTAAAAACATCTGCAGACTGAAATCTCTAGGCAAAAAATGATGTCTGAAACTGGGGTGCATCACCCCGAATCATATTTGGTAGGCAGCCCTATTAGCCAGGGAAATTACGCAGGCTGCTAGGTGACCACATGTGTGTGATTAAAGAATGGGGCTTTACAAAGAGTGTTTTTGTTATGTTCTGATTTCCTGTGGTTTGAAATATTTGATTTTCAAAGACTATGAATTCTTTAAAAAAGAAAGCTTATATACAGGTATACATTTGTGCAGGAAGGAATTATCATTATTCCCATTTAAATGATGAGAAAAAGGAAGCATAGAAAAGTGAATTGTTTACTAACCACAGCAGACATTGGCAGGATCAGAATCAAGTCATCTACTTTACTGACCAGGTGTCATTGTCCCTAGATGGAGAAACTGAAAAGGAACAGACATAAGGTGACAGCCTTACTGCAGTAGCAAATAAGTACAGAGGCTTAGGAAGAGCACAGATCTGCCACAGTGAAAGAAAGTTATTTTATCCCTGAATCTCTTTCCATGTAAGGACATACAGCCAAACAATCACCTATGTACAATAAAAGCTTGACTTTGTTGCTGTGAAGCTAGACAGTCATTTCATATGACAAACTTCACAAAGCATGATCTTTGCAGCTGTATAAAAAGACCAGCTTGTAGGCATGTGTTACTTCGGAACAAAGATCTTTCTGTAGCACCTCTTAGGGGACTGATAAACAGGAGAATCCTACCTAGCAATTACCTAACGTTAATGCCCAAATACTGCATGCCTTAAGCTGCACCAGGAGAGGTTCTGCTTGGATATTAGAAAAAAATTCTTTTCGGAAAGAGTGGCAATGCATTGGAACTGGCTGCCCAGGCAAATGGTGGAGTCACCATTCCTGTACGTTTTTAAGAAATGGGTGGATATGACAATGAGGGACATAGTTAATGGGCATGGCAGTGATGGGTTGGTGTTGGACTAGCTGATTTTAGTGGTCTTTTCAAAATGTAATGATTCAATTCTACTCTATTTGAGAGAGATACTTTCTATTCAGTGCAAAATATAAGATGCTATTTATAACACCTACCACCTGGAACAATACACCAATAGGATTATGTTACTGACAGCAAAATGACTTTTTACCCCACTTGTATTACTAATCACATAAAGGTTATTTAAATGAGTTAGTAGAAAAATAAAAGCAATCTTAATGACACAGCACACTTTTTAAGTGTGCGCATTCTTACAATATTTAAAGCAGCAAGACCTATAGTTCAGCTGAATTTACCATTTTGTCCATCAAACAATATGTATTACAACAGATGTCCACATTTCTGCATACAGCAGCTGAGCAATTTGGACAATTGATTTAATCAAGCACAGATCAGAGAGAAATAAACATCAAAATTAATAATATGTAAAATATGTTATAAAGAAGCACACAATGTGACGTTTTATGTTGAAAGCCAACTGTATCCTGGGCTGCATCAGAAGAAGCATGGCCAGCAGGTTGAAGAAGGTGATTCTGCCCATCTACTTTGTGCTGATGAGACCTCATCTAGAGTACTGTGTCCAGATGTGGAGTCCTGAGTACAGAAGAGAAATGGACATGTTGGAGTGTGTCTAGAGAGGGCCACAAAAATGATCCATGGAATGGAACAACTCTCATACGAGGACAGGCCAAGACAGCTGGGGCTGCTCAGCCTGGGGAAGAGAAGGCTTCAAGGAGCTCTGACTGTGACCTTTCAGCATCTAAAGGAGAGCTACAGGAAAGAAGGGGGCAGGGTCTGTAGTGATGTAACAAGAGGAAATAGTTCCAAGCTCAAAGATGGTATATTTAGGTTAGGTATAAGGAAGAAGTCTTTTATAGTGAGGGTGGTGAGGCACTGGAACAGGTTGCCCAGTGATGCAGTTGATGCTCTGTCGTTGGAGCATAAAACCCTGGCAGCCTGATCTAGCTGTGGTGCCCCTGTTCATTGCAGAGGAGATGGACTAGATGCTCTTCAGAGGTCCCTTCCAACTCTAAAGATTCTATGATTCTATGAGTCTATGAAAAACACAATATACTGGGACTTGCAACCAAAGGAAACCAGTAAGTTGTTTTTCAGCTGTACAAAGCTCCTTTTTCTTTCTAGCAATGAAACAGGAAACAAACAAACAAAAAAATTTAGAATTCTAACATAAATATTAATCCAAAATGTGTTACTGAACTACATATGAGTTTTGCCTGTCCTCGACCTCAGACACACAGAAAACAATGCAGGAAATTCCATATTCCACTGAGGGAGAATAAAACAGTACTGTCTTTTTCCTTTTTTCCCATCACTTATTGTAGTGGCAGCGGCTTGAAATTCACACAGTTAAAGTCTTAAAATCAGTGTCATAGTGTTAAATTACAATTGACAAAAAATCAAAAGGTGAAATACATCTTCTGTCAGCTTGATTTTATGTATATCATAATGTCTACATGCATTTACCCACAGACAACTGTGCAGAATTTCAATTCTGCCTGCATATCAACCAACCTTCTCAGTGTTTCCACTCCTTAGAACGTCTACAGCTTAATCAACTGAGCACCATGACTATACTAAAAAATTAGGGTCGTGCACATAAACCCATTCAGGAACAATGATTTGCCAGTGATTCAACTTCAGGACAAGTGACTCTAACTGATTTTTTTTAAAGGTAACATTCTTTTTTTTCAATCTCAGCTTAGTCCGTCAGAGCACATGGGAAAACATTTATTTTTCTGAGAAGAACATATCCTGTATTTCACCTTCTTCTAAGTCACTTTACCTCTTCTATCACAAATTGGACTCCACTGAAAAATCCAAACGGCATTATATATGTCTAATCTATCAGTTCTGTTTTTCTTTTTATCCATTAGTCTATTTCTCTAACTATTTAAAAATTGAACACTAGAAGGCTTTTTTATATTCTGCAAAAGTAGTTTGGAATAAATTTCTCCATAACCTGCAGTAATGGAGGGTATTCTAATGAAAAGCATTATTTACTTGAATAATTTCAGTAAATATACTTCTTAACATCTGCAGAATTATAGGGATGGGGGTCTTTTTTGTGTTTTTGTTTTGTTTTGTTTTTTAAATTACTGCTTATACATTATTATTACTGCTTACCTTAAAGTCAAATACAAAGGAAGAAGAAAATTTATTTCTCACTCTCTTTTGATAAAAATAATTAAATTTTATTTATGCTCACTTAAGGGAAGACCATGCTTTTAAGAATGCTTGCTAGATGCAGATATGCATATGACATGAGGAAAAGTATAGAAAGAAAGTTTCACATCCCTTTCATATCTCAGCAAGCAGTTTTTCTTAAAACTTGGTAATATTCTTACAAGTCAACCTATCAGAGACTATTATACCAAAAATCTCAATAATAAGAGTTGATTGAGCCCTTAAAAATGACTGCGTTTGACTGAAAATAGAAATAAAAGAAAAAAAGAAAAATCACAAAAGAGTTGTAACAGCTTGTGAAAAGTACATAATTTCTTTGAAGCAGTGAGTACTTTGTAAGACAACTTCATATGCAATCACCCATTATCCTCACAAAGGGTCTAGTGGAGTCAATGGTGTGCCTTCTGAGGAGGGATGCTACTCAAGCTAGGTATATGTAAACTACCTGATCCTCTGGATGTAGAAGAAAAGCCCTGGAAAGTTAGCACAATTAAGAGATCTTATTTTTTATTACAATCTCAAAACTCATATGCCACTCAGTATTATTTTTTTTTATAGTATTTGAACAAGAAACTAAAAATATTAATCAACACTCTTAGATTGAAAGACATTAATGGAGAAGAAATAATTAAAAATACATAGATGTTGTGCCCAGAAACTGATACAGCATCTTGGCTGTAGTTGCATTTTACAGCGATAGACTTTAAAATAAAACAGCAGAAGATAATGTAAGTTTCAGAAAAGTCATAGGTAATCTGAAGGTAGTTCTAAATCCTGATCTCAGAACTATGAATTATTTTCATCAAAATGTAAATGGCAATGAACATTATTTCAATATCTAAAAAATACCCAATTTTTAGTAACCACTTTGAAATTCCATGTTTTCTATGACTAATCATGTACTAAAAATCTCTATTTTTACATTCATTTGTACTTTTACACAACACATTGCTTCAATGCCTCATTACTTTACATTGATATTTACGTCTGCATACAGAAAAATGAATGTAGATTGAAAAAAAATCTCCTGGCTAATAATTTTTCAAATCTGTACTTAGCCTATTACGTCTTTCATTATTCAGAGGCATTATAAAAACATGTGCATAAAAGAACAAGAGTGCTAGAGATCACTAACCAATGTTAAAAAAAAAAACACAACTAAACCTCCAAGTATTTCTGACTGCCTAATAACTTCATACAATTTTTTTTTCCTACCTGTCTTTTCTATCACAAAATGTTCAAAATGAAAAAATGAACAAAAATCAAGCCTGCTGCTTGCAATATAAAAGCTGATTACTGGGAAGAACTCGAAAGAAAAGGAATTTATTCAGACTGAAAGCATTAAAAGCAATTCGAACTTTCTGGATTACATCATTGGAAGCAGTATGTAATTTGTTCCAATTGATGTCATTTGCTCACATAAAGCCATTATTTTACAAAGCACCTTAGCATATTTATACTTTCCTTCCTCCTAACACTCAGATCAGACTCAGTCACACACGACATGTCAAACACATGAGGAAAACAACACACAAAAAAATCAAGTCTAACAAGCACATTTTTGCCCAAACCCAACTAATACTAATACACAAAATGCTGCTTCACATATATTTTAAAGCATCCTTTTGAACCCATAAATGTGAAAAGAATTGTCCACATTCTGTTCATACAATGACCTTGGATAACTCAGATCTGTTCTTGTGGGATTTGCAACTCTTTTCCTGAATGGATTCAAGATGAGGTAATGCCATTCAAAAGGGGCCGAGCAGTGAAATGTTACATGTAGAACTCAACTATCCTGGCCTCAGTTCTAAACTTGTAATTATATTTAACTGGGTCAGTGGGATTTCTTAGCCCCCACTACTTGCCGCTTTGCTTCCAGGTTTTAGAAGCGTCAGGTTCGTATGGACAAGAAACCGATAGACAGTATTTCAAAGTAACGCTAGAAAAGAAAGCAATGAGCTGCAAAAAATACAGATACGTGCGAATGATACACGGGTCACAGCAATTACACTTCTGCTGCTCGCCTACACGGCGGCTGGTAAGCTGCAGCGTGACGCTCGCTGCGCCCCGCTCACTGCACTAGGGCAGGGGCAGGCCCTCATTGTTCCACTGCATCACTGAGAGCCACCCAACTGCAAGTGCTGGCTTTAATTAACAAGTGATATTCCTTCTTAACGGTGCCTTAAACAACAGAATCTGTCTGAAACGTTGGATAATTATTTGTTTAAAATTACTCTGAGGTCAATTAAAAGCAAGCTACTTCACTGCACGCTGTTAGAACTGAATGAAGTTGGGGAAAAAATACGTTCTGTTTCATTCGACCTGACAAAAAGGAAATCCAGCAGTTCAAAATCTCTAGAAACATAGTGGCAAGTCAGTGGAACTGTTAAAATATCACAGGGTCATTTCTTTGCACATATTATGAAAAAAGTGAGCTGTCTGTCTCAAGCTATTTAACCCACAGATATATCGGGCAAAGCCTATAAAACCTCAACCAGAGAACTCTCAGTAAGCAGAACTTCAACACAGCATAAGCTTGTGCCACATGAGGCAACATATCCATAAACAACTCATACAGATATACAAATAGATACACAGGCAGATAGATGTAAGTTCTCTACTCTGTTTTCTTTGCAGAATTTCATCAGATAAGTATTTGAAGGTTATGAGAAGCAGACTTGGAGTTCTAAAACAATCCCCAAGACTTCAATTTACATTTGGCAAAGTTGTGGTGTTTTTTTTTGTTTTTTTTTTTTTTGTTGTTGTTTTTTTTAAATTATTATTATTTTAAATGCATATATCTTGTCTTAAAAAAAAAATAATGTTAAATTGAAAAAAAAAAAAACAAGACAAATTAAAAAAGAGTAATAGAAGTAATAACATCTCTCCCTTACCTTTTTCATCTCTGGTGGGCCATGGTTAATATCTGTCTATTTAAAAAATCCTTTTCTAAATTGTAACTTTGAACCGGCGTGCCTGACAATACTATAAATTACAAATGTAGCATAAATAACTGTATATGCGCGCCACTAAAAGGCACATATCCATAGTTTCAATCCTGCACTTTCTTCAATTAAAAAAAAAAAATCATTGTAGCATAGTAGGAAACTGTAAAGCATGCAGAAGTATGACAGTATTGCATATTCCCTCTAAAGTGCAGATGGTACTAAAGCAGATTTTAAGATAAAGATGAAAATTAAACCTCGTTCACTCCTCCTTGTTTCTCTTCTGGGAATACACACACACACCCACACACAGCACCAAAGAAAAAGCAATATCAAACACATTCACAGTGTATAAGATTTGCAGCTTCTCACACTGGGCAATCTAACTAAGAAGAGTGAGAGAGAAACACTAAGAAACATGAGAGAGAAACAACTTAGAGGCTTTCTTTCTTTTCTAAACTGGACAGAAGTTGACAGCCCCAGTTACAATTAATACTTCTCCAGTTTCTTCTGCTACAATGAATTTGTTCAGCAGAACATCAGAATTAATCATTTTACACATAACGAGACTAGTGAAATGTCTGAAGTTTTGCAAACACTAGTGTAAATATATTCAAACTAAGTTTCGTTTTAAAACTTCTGTCAGAAATCAGAAGTGAGTGGTTAGAGCCTTTCCACTCCAAGGTTATATATTAAAAGTCAGCATTCCTTGGACATTTCCCCTTTCCAATTAAACCTGTACTTACCTTGCATAGTCAAAAACAGCTAGTGAAACTAAGCTGCTAGAAATCTCAGTTCTTTTGTCCGCTATCTCATCTCTATGTGCTTATTTTTCCATTCTGCTGCCATCTGCTGGCAGCACCCTTTTTCTACACGGCAGCAGGCAGTTTGATAGTCTCCTGCTGTACTTAACACTGGTAAAATACGGACCTTATTTTTCCATGTTTCTTGGCCAAACGATCAACTGCTGTTAAACTTTCAACTCAGACATTTTCAACATCAACTGGCTGTATTTAACGATCGACAAGACTTTCTTGGCTCTCAAAAAGTATGCTTTTAAAATGCTGTGCGTGAAATATCTTATACTTGTAGTTAAAAAAAATCCCTTTTTTTTTTCACATCAGGACTATAAACATATTTTTAAACACTAGTAGAACTCTTTGTATCTCCTAGTTGCTCTCATCAAGTGCAATATTCTATCTGGAAGTTTATTTGCAACCACTTCCTCATGAGGTTTTGGGTATTTTCAGATAAAACTCACACAAGCAGTAAAATGTTGTCCTGAGACCTACAGGCATAAATAAAATTCATCGTAGTTCCAGAAAAATAAGCTTAGTAACTTGTGCAGCATGCAGTACTTCTAAGCTAACTAGTTTTTAATTAGAATTCCACTTTAAGAAAGTAATAATAAAGTGTGCTATAATCTACTAAATTTTAAACGTCATGTTTATGCCACAGATAGTGCCTGAGCAATGAAAACAAATAAAAATATTTTTATGTAGGCAAAACACTTTGGAATACTACTTGTATAACACAGTACTTCCTAATCTGAAAAATTAAGCATTATTATACTGAGGAGTTATGAGGATGAGCCCCTGGACTATAGTTATATATAGCTCAATAGTGTAGGAGGCAGCATTGTTGGTTTTCTAGAAGTTACAGGGACAACCATACACAGACACACACACACACACCAAAAAAAACCCCTTTATGCTTAATGAAGGCAGCTTTTGTCTCTTTGCCTGTGGAGAAACATTTTAAATCTCACTACAGAAAGCAAGGCACTCTTTTCAATAGCCAGGAGCTAGAAGTTCAGTATATGCAGTGCTGTCCCAAGGATTATACTGACAGATCTGCAAGGAGTCTGTGTGTCTTTGCTGAGCTGTTGTCCTGTTCTACCAATCATTTTTGTTACCATTCTGTGGCAACGAGATGCAAACTTTGCAAAGTTCTTCTCAAACTACAAATGCACAGAACTGAACAGCCGCACTGTGTGCTTGAAAATTTGCTGTCACTTTCAAGGCATTTGACAAGATCTTTCTTTATTCATCACACTAATTTTGCTAAGAGAAATTTAGTTCTCGCATATTCTGTATGGACCACAGTGAGGCATCACTTAGATCTTTGGCTATGTTTTTCCCCAGCTAAAATCCACAAAAGCTTTTGTCACTGAATTTTTACCTTCTCATGCAGGAGAACTGAAGGATCCCCAGCAGAGTAGATTGTAACAGAAACAGAGCACTGTTACAGCTTTATTCCAAACAGAACGCATCCTGTGATTTCTCCCAAAGCTGCATGACCCGAGCACGACTGCACTGAGGCATTTCTGCTGCCTCAGCACTGGACACAACTAAGAAGTCCGAAGGCTTCTCAGGAAAGGGCCTTCAAAAGGCAAAATGCCTTGTGAGTGACTAGGCTGGCAGAAATCTTGCTGGTAAAGACCACCTCTGTATCTCAATTGCTTTGACTAAGCTGAAACTACAAGCTGGAAAACTACTATAGTCCTCTAAGTGCAATTTATTTATCAGCATCGATAAACATTTTAGTATAATCCTACATTTTGTGAAAACCTGTGTGCACAAAAATATCTATGCTTACGTATACATGTTTACATATGTAGGGCATACTGAAATACGCTCGCCTAAGGCAATAGCAAAATTAATCTCATAGGAGAAAGTAAGAATGACTGATGGCTAAGGATAGGCACTCTGTACTGGAAAGGCTAAAGAAAAAATCTATAAAATAATGAAGTAAGAATATTGGTAAAGTTTTGAGGTACTTCAACGACAAGAGTATAAGTATAATTTTCAAGAGAACTTCAACAGCAGCAAGATTTGAACAACCTGCTCTTTGAAAAGTTGATGTAGAATGTCCAATTTTCAGTGGCTGGAGTAGAGCCAAGCAGAGGAAGTAAAGCTCAGATACAACAGTTAAAGAGGAGCTTTCCTCTGAACACGTAACAGATCTTTCATGACACCCACAGGTATGTTACTGGATTTTAGAGAGAAGAATTTGAAGACTGTTCCATCTCATTAAACAGTTGTGCGCTTCTGCAAACTGTCATCCTGCTGCATTAGAACTATTGCAGTAAACACAGCCAGTTTAAAACCAAGGTGATCTAACTTCTATGATTACTGTGAGAAAAATAACATCTTTATGGGAAACTAAACCAAGATTCCTTGACTTTAGTGATATAGATAGAATTTCTTTTATTCTCTTCCCGAAGAACGACATTATTCCAATAACATATCCTATTTGTATCTGCTAAAATTTAGCTTGAAGACATTTTGAACAACCTTTCCATAACAACTATTCTTATTTGCAAAGAGAACATTTAAAAATACTGAAATGTAGAAATAAGAAATATGCAAGAATAAACAAACACGGACCTGAACACAGCCATGCATGCTTTGCTTCACTTTTAGGTAGCCAGACCGGGAGGAGTTTTCTAGGTACCATCATATAATTGACACATATGTGTCCCGCTTTACTTCAAAATTCCCTCATGCCCAGTACTGAGACAAGTAGCTTTTTAAACTGGAGCACGGTTTACACAGACCAGATGCGACCATAAAAATACAAGCCACTTGAACCTTAATAAAATACACAGTAATGAAAATGTCGTAAAACAGATACTAAAAGCATAAAATCTTAACAAGCTTAATCACAATGAAACAGGGTCAAAGCCACTAAGTCCAGCCGTCATTTGCAGAAAGCCAACAAACACCAGATGTATTTGGGTTTGGGGCAGAGGGAGGACAAAATTAACTATTTTGAGAATCGTAACATTTAAAAATGATACGCAGACAAAATACCTAGAGCTTTTAGTATTTCAATAACCTGAGAAGTTCCAGTTTTGTAATAAAATTCATTCAGTCACAACTCATAATCTTTCCTATAAAAGAGACATCTGTTATGTGTTAATAGTACACAAACTGAGGGACAGTTGGGAATTCTCTCCCCTCAACACCTTATTTAATAGCATTTTTGAAGAACTTCGCAAAACTCCTCTGGAACAAGCAAGTCCACTTTAATGCAGATCTAAAAATTCCTGAATGTTACTTTTAAGTCACAGATTCTTATGGTTTACTATTGACACTCTCACATGCATATAAGGTTATTTTATGCCATAGAAAGTATGTTTGCATGAAAATGAAGTAATACTTATATTTAAAAACAAATGACAAATGTGACAAGGCAGGGAACAACCTTCCATATTTCTTCTGAGATTGAGTTTGAAGGACTTGAACGATCTGCCACATCCAAACAATTTTCTTTTTTCTTTTCCTTTTTTTTTTTTTTTTTTTTTTTTTTGGTAGTAGTACAGTTTCCTGACTACCAACCTTTCTAAACCACTTTAGTCTTTAATTCCTTTTAGGTGGTGCTACACCCCTTAGTATGATTTGATAATGCTATGATGCTATGATTGCAAACACCATTTCCCATGGTTTCATAAAATAGCATTTATGAACAGCTCTTCAGGACAAAATAGTACTCAATGAGGATTCTGCATGAAGCAGAAACATCTTTTTATGGTTTTAGATTACAAAGGTTTAGAATTCTATTCTCTGGGTTGACTTCTGTGTTTGCACAGAAACTGGGGAAGATCTTTACAAAAGTGAAGAATCAAAACCTGTAACAACATGCGGCATAAGCATTTTAAAAGACTAAAAATGTTACAAAGCAAGCTTTAAAAAGCGGCTGTTAATTCCTTTGTCTTCTGCTTTTTAAGCCCACGCAAACATATTCCTCCAGCTGAGGTGGAGAGGGCACAATGTGATAGACACCTTAATTTTTTTTCCTTCGTAAAATACAAGTGAAGATTTGTGACTTACTAACTGCAGATTCAGGAAAAGCACCAAGTAAGGCAGACATGAAAATCACAAAGAACTGGCAAGAATTTAGTATTGTAGAATTGAAGCATGAGACTGCCAAAGGAACTGAACAGTTATCTAGCAGCCAGGTTGCTTATACAGTTTTCTAAAAGCAAATAGCACTGCATCCCAAATCATCAGAATACATGACGGAGGAGATTTAGGATTTAGGGGACTCTAGAAGGGCAGGGAGAGATAAAATTAAGGATAAATACAGGAATCACTGTTGGGAATTGCCTAGGGAGATTGTGGAATCTCACTCAGAGGTTTTTATGAACAGGTTAGACAGACATCTTTTGGGAATGAAGTAAATACTTTTCATCTCCTCTCTGGGCAAAGGAGCGGTTAACATAACATCTGGGTGTCTCTTTCAACTCTACTTTCTGTGGCTTCTATGAAGCAAGCTTTGCAACTGGAGGAAGAAAAAATGCTTTTTAACAATATTAAAGCTTTGTCATAATGTGAAGAAATGGGCTTTTAAAAGAAAAGCAGGGCAGTGAAAGCTCTAAAGGTTCAAGCTGGACTTTCGACATTCTTTATGTGACATTACTGTTTTCTAGCTCAATGGATGTTATTTCTTGGATTACTTGTTAAATCTCCAAACATAACAACTGACAGGTTTAAAATTCTTACTGCTAAGAATTCTCTAGATGTTACAGTATTTTTAATTTTTTTTCTTCCTCCTTTATCTGCAAAGGAAATTCTTTAATTCTCCTTAAGGATACACATGCAGAGACAAGCAGCTATTTAAAAATAATCTATCAACCCTGCACTGATCTGTCACCCTTCAGCCATCAGCCTGTAAATCTCCCAAAACAATTTTGTTACTGTCAGGTAATACTCTTTCTAAACACTGACCTTTAATCGCTGCTCTAAGTGGTTACATCTTGAACTGGGCGGATAGACACCGTCACCCGATATTTAAGATATCCATCTTAATTTTGTTTATGTGCACACATGTATATGTATAGAAAAAACCCTCTCTAGGGAGAAAGAATAATTATAGGAAATCTGACTAACATCATAGCGAAGAACAGAGGAGATCAACCCAGGTGAGGCACTTTCTCACAAAAATGAACGGAGCTGTAGTAATTTTTACCAGGGCTGACTCCGGTCTTGACTCTGACACATCCTCCTTGAAATTTTTATTTTAACACCTATTTCCCTCTTTCCATTAAGATCAAAAAAAGCAACTTAAAAGGGAAAAGTGGGCTGAGAGGTTTGTGGCAGGGCCACTGTCAGGCTCAAGTGACATCTTCAGAGGCCCTGGAGTAGCCAAAAGCTGAACCACCTGTGAAATGCTGAATGTGAAAACTAAAAAAAGAAGAAAACTTCCCTCAGTGTCAAATCCTTGGAGAAAGATAACAGCTCAAATAAATGGCCTGCATGATTAGACAAATGTATTCAAAGGGGTCACCCTGCCCTATAGGAACTTGCTTCTGCAGCCTGCTGTTTCTGCAAGGTATGGGGTGGAAACAGAGCAACAGATGTGAGCTGCTGATCTCTGCTATCCCATGAGGTACAATCAGGCTGGTGCATCCTATTAGAACCCAGCTCAGACCTGGTGACAAGCTGATGCTCAGCACTTCTAAATAGAAACTCGTCCCCACACCTCAGCACTGCAGCCTACAAGGGCAATGTTGCCTTTCCCTATCAATGCCAGCTCCAACTCTGGTGACACCACGTTTGGCAGCACAACCAGAGTATAATCTATTACTATTAGTAGTCTTTTTTTCACTGAGATCTGAAATCTGATTTAGATAACTGGAAATAAAACAGAACTTCTGGGCTGAGATAGAAACTATTTACTGAGACAGAAGAGGAAAAGTGAAACAAAACTACAACTGTAACAATATACACAGCTGCAATACAATCACTCACCCCCTGCCTACTGACCTCCTGCAGCCATTCCCTGCCACCATGTGGTGTCACACGGTTCAGATACCTCCAGCCTCATTCGAGCCCTATCCTGGCTCCTCTCCTCCCCTGCCCCTCACCATCGCAGCAGCTGCTCTTCCCCACTGCTCAGCAACAACCCAAAATTGGCATGAAATTAATCCTGGTTCAGCTGAAACCAAGATACATAACTAATGCTTTTCATTTCTTTACATCTTCACGTAGGCGTTTCTCTGCACTTCCAAATACTGTCTGCAAACTGTATATCCATTTTTTGTTTGTAGGTATCTTTTCTAAAAGGCAACTACTGTTACAGGGTACCACATTAGCTGAATCAAATGATGTACAGTTTTTGAATCTTTCTTCAAATTTTCTGTGGAAAAAATGGTCACTTTTAATATTTTCACCACAGTTCCTACTTTCTCTTAATGCCATTCATTTCTGTGTTTCAGAACAACCTAAAGGCTTTTCTTCAAGTTCTGCTTAATCTCCTCTTCCATCCAAGCTTTTCACTTGGGAACTACCACCTATAGATCGCATTCTTGCATACACTTTTCAGTTTATTTCTTAGGCTGTACTAACTAACTGGTTTAAGAAAATGATTTGTCATCTCTGATTTCAAAGCCAGAGCCCGTTAGGCAGGAATCCATCCTACTTTTCATGTTACAAGTACACTGAAGATGTCAAATGTAAAAGGTTTTCTATGAAACTTTAAGAAATAATTTTCTATCTGGCTGTATAAGAAGACAACAGTCTGTACCTAATTTCTATTTAGCAGTTTCATTTGGACTTTACAACGCTGAATGTCTTCATATTTGTTTCAACTATAGGCTACTTTGACACTCTTTTTAACATTCCTGTATTTTAAAGCTTTTAACAATTCCTGAAGATAGTTTTTTATTCCCAGTTGCAACTGAGCCATTCAGGTGCTGAAGCACCTCTTAAAATGCAGACACACACATGTAACTGTAACAGAATATGCCCTAATTGGCTATTGTAACTTACAACACAGCTGCTATAACTAAAACAATGATCAGTTTTATGGAAATAGAGCCATCTAAACTTACACTGACTCCTTTTCATACTAAAAAAACTCTTTCCTTATATATGAACATACATAAAGAAATGAACATATATGTGTACCTAGTGAGCATATTCAGATATGTAGATAAATTAAATGTAGAAAACTTAATGTAGCATCATCAAAATAATTTCTTTCTTTGAGTAAAGGCCTCCAGACTGGAGAGGAAAAGAAAATGTTTCCTACAGAGAAAACAACTGTCCATATTCCTTTCCTAGATAGATTAATTACACTTGAATTATACAGAGATGTATCTTACTACTACTAGATTTATCGTTCTAGGTCTGAAATAAGCAGATTTTGGTTTAATTCCTCCTTAAATAAACCATTATTTTCATATAGATATTAAAATATTTGCAGTTGAATTGTATTTTGTTTATAAAGATAATTCTTCTTTATGAGACACAGGGAAAAATGCATAAATCCTTCAGCAAGTTTTTAAAGAATACTCTTTTTTTTTTTTGTTTTTTTGACAATTAACATACTTATGAGCAGTTACATATTCAGTTTAGCTTTACATTAGTGTTCCTTTCATATAGCCTCATGAGTTCCTAAGGTAAAGATCCTGCTATTTTGCAAGGAGATTGGAATGCTTAAGATATTCCTCACAGCTTCCTCCATGCAAACAGTCCATCCAATGTATGTAACTTCATTTCTTGACAGTGAAAAAGTAATTTGATACATAGGAAAAACACAGTTAGCAATTGCTGGAACCACAGTTTTAGTAAGAGCACAATGAACTCACAGTGAGTGTCTATGTAAAATCATACGTAGTCAATCAGCTCAGTAGCTGTTTTAAGAACAATTATTAGATTCAATTTTTTTTCCATCTCTCAATTCATGTAAAAATGGTAGCTTGCAGACAGTAAGAACTACGTGTCATTTAAGAACACTCAGTGCATTCAGACTCTTTCTTCCATACACCTTCTCTGAATCTTAGAACTTCCTTCTGCTAAATGGGTTGTACTTTAAAGAAGAAAAAAAAAAAAAAAAAAAAAAAAGTGATCCTTTAGCTGAAGTGCGCTTATTGTGACAAATACCATAATGTCAGCAGGATAGGCTGGCTTAACAAGAATGAAAGAGATTGAAACCTAGGAAGGATGCTCCTGTTTTTGGCCCCTTTCTATAGCAGTAGTTAGGTATCTCACAATCTTTATCTTCATGTTATAATTGCAAAATTAGAGATTATTATAATTTCAATCTCACAAATGAAAGAGACACTTAGGGGTTGTATTTTAAAAGTGAGGGGTACAGGAACTCACAAGGAAAGGTCCTGTGCTGGATCTTGTCCTCACCAATGAGGAGGGGTTTGTGAGTAACGTGAAGCTCAAGAGCAGCTTTGGCTGTAGTGACCATGAAATGGTGGAGTTCGGATCATTAGGGTGTCAAAGAGGGTGCACAGCAAGCTTGCTGCTCTGGACTGCAGGAGAGCAGATTTTGAACTCTTTGGAGAACTGCTTTGCAGGGTGACATGGGGGAAAGCCCTGGAGGGAAGAGGGACACAAGAAAGCTGGTCAGCTTTCAAGAACCATTTCCTCCAAGCCCAGAAGCAGTGCATCCCAACAAAAAAAGAAGGCAGGCAAGAATGCCAGGAAGCCTCTATGGATCAACAAGGAGCTCCTGGACTCACTTAAGCACAAAAAGAAAGCATGTAGGGAGTACAGGCAGGAATGGATTACGTGAGAGGACTACAAAGAAGTTTCCCAAGCAGCTAGGGATCAGATTAGGAAAGCTAAAACCCAGATGGAATTAAATATAGCCAGAGACATAAAAGGGAACAAGAAGAATTTCTACAGGTGTATCAGTGATAAAAGGAAGGTCAGAGAAGACGTGGCCCCTCTCTGGAAGGAAACTGGAGACCTGGTTGTGAGGGATATGGAGAAAGCTGAGGTGCTCAGTGACTTCTTAGCTTCAGTCTTCACCATCAAGGCCTCTAAGCCACACCACCCAAGCTGCAGAAAGCAAACGTAAGAACTGGGAGAAGGAAGATCTGCCCACTGTAAGTGAAGATCGGGTTCAAGACCATCTAAAGAACCTGAAGGTGCACAAGTCAGTGAAACCTGATGAGATCCATCCACACATTCTGGTGGGCATGGAACAGGAGGGAACTTGTGGATAAAGTTGCCAAGCCACTATGCACCATATTTGCAAAGTCTAGTGAAGTTCCCACTGATTGGAAAAGAAGAAACATAATCCTCTTTTCAAGAAAAGAAAAAAAAGAAGATCCAAGCAACAACAGGCCACTGTCACCTCTGTGCCTGGCAAGATCATGGAGCAGATACTCCTCAAGGCCTTAATAAGGCACATGGAAAATAAAGATGAGGTGATTGGTGGTAACCATCATGGTTTAGCCAAGGGCAAGTCATGCCTCACAAACCTGGTGGCCCTTTATGATGGAGTTACAGCATCAGTAAATAAAGGAAGAGCAAATGACATCATCTACCTGGACTTGTGCAAAGTGTTTGACACTGTCCTACATGATATCCTGGTCACCAAATAGGAGAAAAATGGATTTGATAGGTGGACCACTCACTGGATAAGGAATTGGCTGGATGATTGCATTCAGAGTTACAGTAAACAGCTTGATGTCCAAGTGGAGACCAGTGATGAGTGGCATTCCTCAGGGATCAGTGTTATTTAACATCAGGCCTGTGAGCCTCACCTTTGTGCCTGGGAAGATCATGGAGCAGATCCTCCCAGAAGCTATGTTAAGGCACATACGAGATAAAGAGGTGATTCAAGACAGTCAGCATGGCTTCAGCAAGGGCAGATCGTGCCTGACCAATCTTGTGATCTTCTATGATGGAGTGACAGCTTTGGTGAACCGGGAAAGGGCGATGGATGTCATCTACCTGGACTTCTGCACAGCCTATGACATGGTCCCTCACCACATCCTTCACTCTAAATTGGAGAGGTATGGATTTGAAAGATGGACTGTTCGATGGATTAGGAATTGGTTGCTGGACACAGCCAAAGGATTGTGATCAATGGTTCCATGTCAGGGTGGAGGCCATTCACAAGCGGTGTCCCTCAGGGGTCAGTCTTAGGACCGGTGCTCTTTAATCTCTTCGTCAATGACACAGATGATGGCATTGAGTGCACCCTCAGCAAGTTTGTGGATGACACCAAGCTGAGTGGTGCAATTGATACATTGGAAGGAAGGAAAGCCATTCAGAGGGACCTGGACAGGCTGGAGAATTGGGCCCATGAAAACCTAATGAGGTTCAATAAGACCAAGTGCAGGCTGCTGCACTTGGGTGGGGGCAATCCCAAGTATTTATACAAACTGGAGGAAGATCTCTTTAAGAGCAGCCTTGCAGAGAAGGACTCGGGGGTTCTGGTAGACAAAAAGCTGGACATGAACCAGCAGTGTGCGCTTGCAGCCCGGGAGGCCAACTGTGTTCTGAACTGCAATAAAAAAGGGGTGGCCAGCAGGGAGAGGGAGGTGATTGTCCCCCTCTACCCGGCTCTTGTGAGGCCCCATCTGGAGTACTATATCTAGGCCTGGGGCCCCCAGTACAGGAAGGATGTGGAGCTCTTAGGGTAGGTCCAGAGGAGGGCCACTAAGGTTATCAGAGGGCTGGAGTACCTCTCCTATGAGGAAAGGTTGAGGGAACGGGGCTTGTTTAGCTTGGAGAAGAGAAGGCTTTGGGGAGACCTCATTGTGGCCTTCCAGTACTTGAAGGGAGCATATAAACAGGTGGGGAAATGGCTGTTTACAAGAGTGGATAGTGATAGAACAAGGGGGAATGGTTTTAAACTGAGACAGGGGAGGTTTAGGTTAGATATTAAGAGGAAGTTTTTCACACAGAGGCTGGAACAGGTTGCCCAAGGAGGTTGTGGATGCCCCATCCCTGGAGGCATTCAAAGCCAGGCTGGATGTGGCTCTGGGCAGCCTGGTGTGGTGGCTGGCGACCCTGCACATAGCAGGGGGGTTGAAACTACATGATCGCTGTGGTCCTTCTCAACCCAGGTTGTTCTATGATTCTATGATCTTTGTAGGCAACACTGACAATGGAATCGATTGCACCCTCAGCAAGTTTGCAGACGACACCAAGCTGAGAGATGTAATTGACATGCTGGGACCTGGACAGGCTTGAGAGATGGGCCCATGCCAACCTCATGAAGTTCAGCAAGGCCAAGTGTAAGGTGATGAACTTAGGTCAGGGCAAACTCAAGCACAGGTATAGGTTGTGTGAAAATTGGCTTGGGAGAAGGATCTGGGAGTGTGAAAGACTCAACATGAGGTGCCAATGTGTGCTTGCAGACCAGAATGCAAACCATATCCTGAGTTGTATTAAGAGACACCTGACCAGCATGTTGAGGGAGGTGATTCTGCTCCTCTACTTGGCTCTTGTGAGACCCCATCTGAAGTACTGCATCCACTTCTGGGGCCCCCAATGCAAGAAGGACATAGAGTTGTTGGATTGAGTCCAGAGGAGGGCCATGAAGGTAATCAGAAGGCTAGAGCACCTCCCCTATGGGAACAGGCTAAGAAAGATGGGGCTCTTCATCCTAGAGAAGACCCTGGAGGGACCTTAAAGAGGCCTTCCAGTACCTGAAGGGGGCCTACAGGAAAGATGGGGAGGGACTTTTTAGAAGGGCACGTAGCAACAAGACAAGAGGAAATGGTTTTAAACTGGAAGAAGGTAGAATTAGACTAGATATTAGGAAGAAATTCTTTACTGTGAGGGTGGTGAGACACTGCAACAAGTTGCTCAGTGAGGTTGTGGGTGCTCTCTACCTGGAAGCGTTCAAGGCCAGGCTGGATGGGGCTTTGAACGACCTGGTCTAGAGGGAGGTGTCCCTGACTATAGCAGGAGGGTTGTAACTAGATGATCTTAAAGGTTCTTTTACATCCAAACCATTCTATGATTCTACTTGGGTAACTACAGATGCAGATAGGCACCCACTGCTATTTCAGCTCTTACCCTCATTAGCAGACTTAGTTGCAAACTTTTTCTTTGGGCAACAGTGTTTGATAGCTATGCTGTCTATTAAATCACCAGGAATACCATTAAGTCTGTCTTTTTGAGGTTTGCGCTTAGTGTTTACATGTAAGTTTAGTTAAATTGAAGAACAGAAGGGTACTCTTTCAAGTTGAGGGAAAAAATAAAACAGACAAAGTGAATATATGCAAACAATTTGCAACAAAATGCATAACAGGCATTGGAATTATGCCAAGACAGGATATTAAATACCTAATTTAGTCATGTAGTAGTTGCGTGGTATTAGGTGTATTAAACATGTTCTACTTCTGTCACATTAGTTTCTCCTAGATCAAACTCTAGCTCTGAAATTCCAGTTTGTAATGTTAACCTAAATCTCTACATCTATTTTACCTGCAGTTTTAATGTTTTGTTATTTCATCATAGCATCTTCTGTCTTTCTCTGAAGTAAACTATAAAACATAATCTGTATCAGTTTATACACAACAAATAGTATACGGCTAAGAAATTCACTGTTTGCAACTCAGGCACTATTTAGCATTAAATAGATCAGAAATATTTGTATAACATCTCATAATAGAAATACTGCAATTAGGGGTGGACAATATGGGTAGGAATACACAGATAGCTATCTTAAATGATCCTAGAAACTAAAATGCTTCAAACTCCCCAAATAAGAATGAAACATTAGAAGGCTGACATTTATTCTTCAATTTCAATATGCATATCACCTCAAAAATAAAAAATGGATAGCAAAGATTTTCCATCTTCGTTTCCTTCATAACTTCTATAAAATATAATTGTTCAGTGTAACAAAATTGTTATCACTTGGACTAAATGACTATTGTGTCTAGCTGAGTGACAGGAGTATTAGTGAACTATAATTCTGTCCTATCAAGATATGTGACATGAAATAAATTGGCTTGAGTCTGAAGTTCCTCTTGGTGTCACGTACTTACCTGAGCTACCACCATTTTCTCTTTGGCAATATAGCCTCACAATTATGTCACTAGCTGATATCACTGTCCCTGAACTTCTTATCTCAGCGGTGGCAAGCATGCAGAACCGCACTATTCCTCCAATGACAGATCAGTCACTGAAATTCTCAAGATAATGAAATGCTGGCTTTTAGTACCAAATAAAAGCTTAGTCCTGAATTTAATGCTATATATAACTATTTAACAATACTAATAATGAATAAGGATTTTTAAATTGATTATAACTACAGTTCATTCAACTTTAATGGCTGTTTAAAAGAAGATAGTTATCTTACTTTCTTTGAACTTCACAACCCCTATCTAATCAATCAAGATTGCTGCTAAGAAAAAGAAAACAATACTATAGAGAAAATACAAACTTCTAGTGCCATACTAAAATAATGAGCATGATTGGGTAAGTAAAGACAATACTACAGAGACATACTGAGATTTCTGTTTTTCTTTCCTACATCCCTGAAGCCTCTTTAGATGTTTAGGGCAGATGTACAGCTTTTCAAAACTATTATATTATAAAAAGTTAATAACCACAGCTATTTTACGTAAGCCCTGGTAAATGGGATTCCCCTCTAAGATGAGACATAAAGCTAATGCTGTCCCAGATAAATTTTCATTGCATCTTCTCACCTTAAGAACAAGCATCTCCATACTGTTACTGAACTCTGTATATATATATTTATATGAGTATACTGAACCAACAGCCCCTAATTTATCCAGCTCTTCCTTCTACAACTTAGAAGCTAATTCAGCCTTACAAACAGTTTAATAGCTTCCCCATTTCCAAACTACTAATGCTAATTCTTGGACATGTTTAGGACATGTTACGCTCAGGTATGTCCAACCCACAGCCTGGCCCAGCTCACGATGGGGACACCCCCTGCCTCACAGCATCATGGTAGCAGCACTTCCCAGCTCAGCGCAGCCCCTCAGCACCAACCAAACATTGGCACGTTGTGAACCCTATCTGGGCTGAAACCAGGGCACAGGGTGCAGTGTAGTGACAGCTCAAGTTGTGGCAAATAAGATTATGCAATTTGATACACTGGCTGAACACAGTCCTGTGAACAGCAAAAAATATGATTCCATGCTTTCCATTTTGACAAAGAAATTTGAGAATAGGTTTCAAGATTGCTGAAAAAGACGTCCATTTTTTAATATGCGATACTCCATTTTCAGTCAACGTAAATACATAACTTGTGAATTTTGAAATGGGATATATAGACTTGCAATTAACATTTTAATTAATTTTAAAAATAAAAGATTTAATTAAAAATTTGATCATCTCTTTACTAGAATTTTACAAGACCTCTCTTACCAGACAGAAATATCTCTCACTTCACAATCATGCCTGTTGGCGGTATGTACATTTGTGTCATCGCTTTTTGGCAGTATGTACATTTGTGAACAACTGTTCACAACTCTTCTCAAGGACAAAGTTTCATCAGAAATCTCTATTGAACACCTTGAGACCTCACTAAGAATCAAATCCACTCCCATCAAACCGGACTGGTGCATTAGTTTCATAGAAACAAAATCAAGTATTCCACTAGTTTTATGTTTTTGTTGCTCTTTTTTTAAAATATATTTTAATAAAAAAAACATTAAAAATAAAAATAAGTTTTGTTACTTTATACACATTAACTATATTATAAATCTAATGAGGACCGTTCAGAAAGTAATGCCTCCTACATTATTATGTTGGCCCAGGATGTCAGAGGTGAATGTTGGTGGTACGGCAGTAAAAGTTGAACATTCCCACCAGTATTCTATTACACTTTGTTGCCATGTGACACATGACAGCAGAGGGGCAGTCTGACAAGACAGTGCCTGACTTGGGAGTGCATATGAAGCAAAGGTGTGGAATTGAATTCCTCCATGGAGAAAAATGGCACCTGCTGACATTCATTGACACTTACTGAATGTCTGTAGAGACCAAACATTGAACATGAGCACAGCAGCTCCATGTGACATAACTGCCAGATTTACATATTTGTATTTAACATGATTTTGTTTCTAGAAGGTATAAAATCCAGCTATCCTAATTATCTGCTTGGCATGCCCCTCCTCCCATCACCAGCAAATTAGCAGAGTTTTTCTGAACAGGCAACGGGGCTGACAAACACAGTCTGCACAAAAATGGTACCAATCTGTCTTAGTGGAGCCACTCATTTTTAAGATTGAGTGATGTTGTAGCAAACCAACAAAAAACATTTTATGTGTGGTATGCCTGGATTTGTCTCAAGCACTTTCAAAATAAGACTGCCATGACAACAGATGAACTGCTAAAGCTGGAGAAGGGAACCCTGTAGAGACTGGACAGCCTTGCTCTAGCCTGGACTCCCCTGTTCAAGGGGATAATGCACTTGTTGACTGCAGACTTGTTGACAGCAGGTAGAAAAGGATGCCAAGAGAAGCTCAGGAAGAACTTAAGGACTTCAGAACTTCAAAAGTTCTGGACAAGTACGCTCACAGAATGAAGACTCCCCGCTGGATGGATCAATGCTGGAACTTCGACTGGTGATGTCTTTCTCTGTCCATTTCTCTCTCTTCCTTTTTCCTCTAAAGGTTGTTAAGTAATGCAAGGCTTATTTGGATTTCCTATAAAGTCACATAGTTTAGCTGCACAGATTAGGCAGATATAATTGTAAGAGTGCCAATACTTTTAAGATAATTGCATTACAGAGATTCTCATTAAAACTGATAATTGTGTTTGGACCGTGAGTGTCATTTCAACTTAATCCAAGGGGATTTGCAAATCTGGTCACCCTCCCTCCCTTCACAGGAAGAACATGACAAATGCACAGATAAGTCTTCCTGACTTTTTTTTTTAAATGGCAGAGCACTCAAATACAGAGCATTTTGTTTGTGTGACAAATTAATTTTGGAACTGACAGTGATGCCACTAAAATAAATATATAAAAATATTTCTTTAACAGGAGCAATCAGAACACATTAGAGAATAGTCTCTAAAAAATAAAACCAAGGCCAGACTATGTCTGTGTAATCTCCCACAGAGTTGCTATCTCCTTTCTGATTCATGATTTACGATAAAACAGATCGTGTGACAGACATAGTAACAGCAAAGATGGATTTGAAATGATTTTTCCAACTCCCCTTATCTTCTCTAGTACTGAAGAAATCATGTGTGTCTATCACACAGCATTTTTCCCTCTCACAAAATATCTAGAATGCATCCTCAACAGACCCATGCTTTAATATAGGAGAACAATGTGCAGTCTGTCAATGCACAGTTTTATTAACAACATTCTAATACAGCTCTTGTACCACAGCCTTCACAGTGTGAGGGAAGGGATGAGGACTTTTTTGGAGAGCTAGAAAACTGTACTTGTTTGTCTACTATAAAGTCTTTGTTTCTGTGTGCAGCCACTTTCACTTATTTCAGGTTAGGTCAAGATACAGGCTGCAGATAGTAAATTATAGTAAATTACCACAGATCACTGAGGCCCTGAAATACTGCTTTTTGGGAGCTGTGTATCAAGGAACGGCTTTTTGCTCATAGAATTTTTGAGACTAGCAAACACATCTTAACCTCAGTAGCTATTTGACTTCTGCTAGGAATAAAGAACCCTGCATTTGATGTAAGAATTTATCTAATTAATATAACATTAAAAAGCACCTTAGCTTCTAAAATCAGTTGATGATGGTAGAGCTATCTGCTTCAGTGTTCATAGTACATTGTTAAAACTGAATATTATGTTCTGCTGGAGGGGTGCAGCTGGCAGCAGAGAAAAAAATTTTTGTTTGCTTTGTGACAGGCATTGAGGTTTGGGTCAGATGAATACCTCCATGGAAAGGTACAAAAATTGCACCTTTTTTGAGAGTTTTATAGACTGTTCAACTGATGAAAGTCTGCAAAGTGCAGATGAAGTGAAAGAGAATATAAAAGTTGCACTCTGAGCATAGACTGCAGCATAAGAAGTCATGGAAAGGTACCCAAGAATTGCAGGCAACAGATATGCATCCAGGCCTCAGACCTGAGAGAAATACTGACCTTTCCCTAGAGCTTATTGCTTTAGTTTTTGTCTAAACACTACTTGGCTCAGTATACAGTTTGTAAGCTGTCCTGATGCTTCTGTGAGCATATTTTTAAAAACACACAATGGCCAGGGTTGGAAGGGACCTCAAGATCATGAATCTCCAATCCCCCTGCCACAGGCAGGGCCACCAACCTCCCCATTTGATACTAGACCAGGCTGCCCAGGGCCCCAGCCAATCTGGCCTTGAAAACCTCCAGGGACGGGGCATCCACAACCTCTCTGGGCAGCCTGTTCCAGTACCTCACCACTCTCTCTGTAAAGAATTTCCCCCTGATGACCAACCTAAATCTTCCCTCCCTCAACTTAAAACCATTTCCCCTTGTCCTGCATTTATCAACCCTTTCAAAGAGTTGACTCCCCTCCTGTTTGTAGGCTCCGTTTTAGGTACTGAAAGGCTGCAATGAGGTCACCCTGCAGCCTTCTTTTCTGCAGGCTGAACAAGCCCAACTCCCTCAGCCTGTCTTCATAGGGGAGGTGCTCCAGTCCCCTGATCATCTTTGTGGCCCTCCTCTGGACTCTCTCCAAAAGCTTCCTGTCTTTTTTGTACTGGGGGCTCCACACTTGGACGCAGTACTGCAGATGGGGCCTCACAAGAGCAGAGTAGAGGGGGACAATCACCTCCCTGTCCCTGTCCTCTTTTGATGGAGCCCAGGATACCATTTGCCTACCGAGCTGCAAGGGTACACTGCTGGCTCATGTTAAGTTTTTCATCTATCAAGACCCCCAGGTCTTTCTGGCTACACCTCCTAGAAAGAATACACGAGCTAGTCCTTGGATGCTGCTCTTGGGAATGATGAGGGCTTAACTGCTCTGCCTGATGCTGCAACAGAAGAAAGGACTTGCACTGGGATAGGCCTGAGGCACAGATGCCATCTGCCTCATTTCACTTGCTAACTTCTAGAGTACAAGACTTGCTAGTTTAGTAGAGAAAGATAGGAGCCTAGGTTTAAGAACAGTTGCCCTTAATTTTATAAAAATGGGTTACAGATAATAGCAAGGAAAAATAATAGTTGGCTGTAAAAGGGATGGCAATTGCACTGAAGGATTTACCTGGACATCTGGCTACTAAACTTACACCGAATCTATATGAGGATGTGTGTGACACTGGAAGTGAGACTGATGCAGAGGAGTCAAGCATGCCCTGTGCTCAAAGGCCTTGCTTGGCAGTGTTTCAAGTGTTTGCAAAGGTTTGTGGTTAATTTCTAAAAGAATTAGAAAGAAGAATGTGAACCTGACAGAGTGATGAGAGAAGCGTGATTTAGGTGCCAAAATATAGGTGTCTATTGCCATTCTTAAAAAACCAAGATGTCCTGCCAGATCTCCTTTAAGTGTATTTCATGGCTGCCAGCCCTTTCCGGGTGTCTCATACCCAAGGCCATAAGAAAAACATCATATATCATTATATGTAGACACCTGAATCCCACTCACTATTTCAGAGATATTTCTGAGAGAACTGATTATTATTATTACCATGCTTTGACTAAGAAAAATGTTCCTTTACAATAATTTCAGCTAAATGTGAAAACAAGTCTAATTCTACCGTCTCTACTAGCTCTTACACCAAAGACTGGGAAAAGAATTACCAAAACAGAGATATGGCTTTCTAACTGTAACTCAAAAGCTAGATGAGAAGTTTCACAATTGAGAACAAGCTCCAAGATCTTCTCATCTCACGTTGTGGCTCTCTGGTAGCTGAAATGGGCACAAAACCAAATGCACAAACTTGTGAGACCGATTCTCAGATATACCAGCTTCTGATAGACAACAACTAAGTCAGTGCAGATAGAAACTGTGACCAGAGAGGCACACAGCATGGCATACAAAGCAGGGTCCATCCTAAGCATCCTTTTCATTGCAGCATGTGTCAGATTTGGAATTGCTCTGTAGTTATCTAGGAACACTGTGCATTAATGTGGTCACTGCAGTATTTTTTCCTACAGTTAATTCATAAAATCATAGAATCACAAGGTTGGAAAGGACCTACAAGATCATCTAGTCCAACTGCCCTCCCACTACCATTGCTACCACAAGCTACTAAACCTCACAGCTCCTTGTCCAGACACCTCTTGAACACTGCCAGGGACAGCGGCTCCACCACCTCCCTCGGCAGGACATTGCAGTGCCTGACCACTCTCTGAGAGAAAAAGTTTGTCCTTAGTCTTATCTAAACCTCCTCTGGTATAACTTGTGACCATTTCCTTGGGTCCTGTTTGTTGCCTGGGAGAAGAGGCCAAACCCCTCCTCAACACAACCTCCCTTCAGGCAGTTGTAGAGTGCAGTGAGGTTTCATCTGAGCCTCCTCTTCTCCAGATAAACAATTCCAGTTCCCTCAGCCACTCTTCATAAGACTTGTGCTCCAGACCCCTCACTAGTTTTGTTGCCCTTCTCTGGACACGTTCCAGAGTCTCAATGCCTTTCTTGTAGTGAGAGGCCTTACAACCTCTGCACACAATACCTGAGGTGTAGCCTCACAAGTGCTGAGTACGGGAGGATGATTACCTCCCTGCTTGTCACAGTATGACTGAAAAAGCAGGTGAGAAAGAAAGGTATAGCAAAATACACACCATTTCTTTCTTGAAGAGTTAAAATCCAATGCCAAAAGAGGTAGTTTTGGTTTCTTTTTCAACTGACTACTACAACTATTGCTGACCTGCTTAGGCAAAGTATGCAAACACTGAAGAATGTAAGAACAAATACTATCAAAAGAAGACTCATGCTCCAAAATTGTATTTTATTTACTAACAGGAAAAAATCATTAGTGAGATAATATTATTTACAGAATAGCTTGGGTTGGGAGGATCCTTAAAGATCATCTAGATGGGCATCAACACTGCCCATCTCCCCAGCCATGGGCAGAGTTGCCAACCACTAATGAGTTCAGGCTGCCCAGGGCCTCATCCAAACCGGCTATGAATGCTTCCAGGGATGGAGCATCCACAGCTTCTCTGGGTAACCTGCTTAAGTATCTCACCACTCGTCTAAGTAAAAAACTTCCTACTAATATCTACCTTAACCTCCTTTCTTTTAGTTTAAAACCACTCCCCCTCATTTCATCAGTAACTGCCCATGTCAAAAGTTGGTCTCCCTCCTGCTTGTAAGCTTCTTTTAGATGTTGGAAGGATATGCTGAAATTTCCCTGAAGCTTTCTTTTCTCCAGGCTGAACAAGCCCAACACCCTCAATCCTTCTTTGTAGGAGAGGTCCTCCAATATTCTGATCATCTTTGTGGCCCTCCTCTGGACCTGCTCCAAGAGCTCCACATCCTTTGTGTTGGAGCCACCAGGCCTGGACACAGAACTGCAGGTCACGAGGGCAGACCAGAGGAAACAATCACCTCCCTCTCCCTAATGGCCATTTCTTTTTTGGTGCAGCCCAGGATACAGTTGGCCTTCCAGGCTGCAAGTACACACTGCTGGCTCATATCCAGCTTTTCATCCACCAGAACCCCTGAAAACCCCACAAGTCTGCTCTCAGTAATTTCTTCCAGTCTGTACACTTGTCTGGGATTGCTTGAACCAAGTGCTATACCTTGCACGTGGACTTGTTGAACCTCATCATGTTCACGTGGGCACACTTTTCAAGCTTGTACTCTGTCCTGGTAAACAGCATGTATATCTCACTCATGTTTTAGTTGTTGTTCAGCGGTGACTGCGCAGAGCCAAGGACATTTCAACTTTTCATACTGTCTAGCCAGCAAGGGGCTGGGGGACCAAAAGGAGCTGGGGGGGGACATAAGCAGGACAGTTGACCTGAACTGGTCAAAGGCATATTCCATAACATATGACATCATGCAAAAAAAAAACATTCAAAAACTGTGAGGAGTTAGTGAGGAGCCAGCTGCTGCTCAGAGACTTGCTGGGCATCCATTGGCAGATGGCGAGAAACTGCATTTTGCATTACTTGTTTTGAAGATATGTGTTACATTATTCTTATTGTTATTCTCCTTTTCTTTTCCTTTTCTGTCTTACTAAATAGCTTTTATCTCAACCCACAAGTTCTACTTTGTTGGCTTTTTTTCCTAATTCTCTCAGTGGCACTGCAAAGTGAATGAACAACCGTGTAGTGCTTAGATGCCTGCCGAGATAAACCACAACAAACCCACAAATCTGTTTTCTAATTCCCTCCTTCCACTGCTGCTGTCTTACTACAAGATAATTTGTGTTTGCAGGAGGTTTTAATACAATACATCATGAAGCGGAGATTCCCACGAGGTTATGTAACTAACGTCTCGCTAACGTAAGGAGAGACAAAATAGTTGATATGATTAAGAAACCTGAAATTCCTCTTTGAAGTATAAAATGCTCAGAACATGTCCACTGAGAGTAAGACACATGGAAATGGCTCTCAGCAATCTCTTCTCTGCAATTACACCTATATAACACACGACTACACTGCCAGGCACTGTTATCATTCCCTAAATCCACATGAAAACATGGGTGGGTAGAAGTTGCAGAGAGACTGCAGCACTGCACAGCAGCATGTATTGTGGTTGCATCAACTGGGACCAAGCTTTCAGAGGAATTCTACTAGGAAAAATAGACTTCTACTGTGGATTAGCACTGTGGTCCCTCCCCATCACTTTTCCATAAGCCACCCTTCTGTCACAAGATAGGAGTATCTCATCAAAGAGAGGAGCTTAAAAGAAAAGAAATAGAAAAATAATGCATGTTGGTGCATGCAGCACTGTCCTCCAATGCTCTAGGTTGAAGGCAGAAGTATTATCAAGTCTAAAGTATCATTAACCCAACTTTGTCATTTGAAAATGACAACACTGTCTCATTTATTTGTTCAGTGTGAAATTCATCCTAATTTCAGTTCAGAGGGCCTATGTGTAGTTTCTTATTTCAGAGAGGAGATTACAATGAAAATGAAATACAGGAAGAAGCCAGTCAACTCTACCTTCATCAAAGTGGTAAACAGAATTTCTCTCAGTCCTCACAAACTCATTATATGAACCCCCTACAAACTCCACCATAATTCTCTAAGTTGTTTGAAATGTAATTCAAGGAGCCCGTTTACTAAAGCCCCAGATAAGAAACGTACTTCCTCCAGACATTTAATGAAGGACTACAATATATACTGAACAAATCACACTGGAAAAACCTTGAAGCAAATTCTCAAAATATGCTTATGGGAGTCATTCAGTCAGTGCAGCATGATGTTAAAAAAGCAGGTAAAACTGAGTATAAAACATTATGAACAGATTCTATGACATTACATTATGGCAAGGAGAAGCACTTTCAGAAAGGTGGCCACCCTATATCTGGTGGACATTACACAAAGCACTTATAACACACCCTAATACTAGTGGCAAAAAAATACTCTTATCTGGAGCTTCCTAAGCACCAGAGACAATATTTCCTAAACCGCATGTATAACATCATACTTTCACACCAAAAATAAACATCTTTGTTTTTAAAAATTCTGGTCATCTAGAAGATTGAATTAAAGACTGAAGTGCTCCTTGAGAATGATGCCTATTACCCTATTTATGCTTACACTGGGGCAAGGAAGTTTTAACAGTTACAATGGTTTACTTGCTGGAATCACCAACACAACCTTTGCTTTATGCTATCAGTTATTTTAATACAGAGATATATCTTTTAAATTTGTGACAAGTGTATGCATCACATTTTACATGACTTAAATCAGTCTCCAATTTCATTCATGTTAAGTTTTTAAATTTATGCTACAGCATAATTTAGCAAATATTCCACCATTAAAAAAAAAAAAACACAACAACAAATACACCCTAAAAACTTTTTTGATATTGAATTTCTTGATTTTTAACTTATTTTAACTTAAAATCAACCACTGCTTTTCCAGGAATTTGTCTGGTAAGAGACCTACTTTCTGATATGTTTTGCATCAGCACTGCTGTTAAGTTAGCACATGTTGCACTTTTTTACTGATCAAGTATGTACAGCAATTTCAACAATACATATTTTGAGGAAGTGGCTACACATCTCTATTATTTAACTAAGACTACTTTTCTATTAGATTCACTTCCATCTCGAGACAGCAGTTTTGTATCTAATTGCTGAATTATTTTATATGTGCTTACCTAGTCCCTTGAGAATACAGCCGGTGATACCTTTTCCACAGATGGGATAGAAAAATCTCAAAGTGGGAAGCATGTACCACCTGAGTAAACAATCAGAAGCCTCTCTCACATTCTCTTCCAACAAAAGTTGCAGTTTCGGAACATTGCTAATTCTCTTCACTAACCCAGGAAACTGACCCTCCCGTCTCATTACAAACTCTTAACCACCAATGGCCATCACTGTGTAATATATATGGTTATGGGCTTTAGGCTCCTGGACTGAACAAATGGCTTGGAGTTCATTAAAGAGGGGAAAAAATGGGGAGCTAATTTTGACAAGAGAATGAGTTAAAGGTCTCACAAACAGGGAAAGAATGTAAACAAGGAAACAAGAACAAGACAAGGAGACAATTATGAATGTACAGAAAAAAAATAAAAATAAAAATAAAAGCTCCTTGGAAAAGGAAACATTATAAAAGAGTGAGAACCAGGTGGTGGGGGAAGGAACATGGGAATACACCAGCAGAAGACCCTGGAAAATGTATCTGAAAAAGGAATAGGAGGGTGACTTTGCAACACTCATGCTTGCATGTATTTTTTATTCCTTCTATTATTATTTATTATTTTATCATTGGCCATAACAAAATTGTCTGATGTTTTTGAGATCACCACCATTAGGTACAGCAGAGATTCCCTCAAACAAGCAATAGAATCATTATCATTGCTGTTATCCTAGTACTTGCAATCAGATGTAATCAACAGCCTGAAAAAAGTCCATCAGGAATATCTTTCAGTCTCTTTTGAAGAAGAAAACAAGACAAAAAATCATCAAAACCAAAAAACTACAACCAACACAGCTATCCTAGACAAGCAGTATCCAGCAGCAACAGCTGCAGACAGGTGATGTCTGGGTTGCTGAGTAAATGACCAGAGGTTGAGAGAAAGCAAATAATCTTTAATTTATCAGTTTACTGGTCCTTATGTGTCAACACTCCTGATACGTTCACTAGGTCAACAAGCAGTGCTGCAATCTATTAGCTACATCTCTTCAAGTTTATAGTGCTGAAATGTGTAATTAATTGTAAGTTGTTGTTACATTATTTATGCTGCAGTCAAAAAAGCTAATCCATTTCCATGTTATAGCTAGTTAGCTAACCTAGGGAGTCTTCCTATATGTTGATCGTTTAATGCTAAAAATGTGAGTTATGGACATTCAGAGTCATCACAAAAAACTCTTATAACTCAGAAAAGTTATAAGATATATGTTCCTGTGAGTATTTTAAAAACAGCTGGCCTTAATGCAAGTGATCGCATGAATCCAAAAGAAAGCACACTAAGAGAAGGCTAACTGGAAATTTCAACAATCTTCTAATCCTCTCACAATTCTTTATATTACCATAACTCTCCAGGAAATCCACCATCAAATCAGGCAATTGCAAACAGATGTGTGTTGTATTTTAAACCCTTGTTGATGTCTTGGTTACCAAGTTAAAATCCCAAACAACGCAAAAAACATGAACAAAAGGAGGTGACAATGCTCCCTGATTTACTCAAGTAAGAAGAATCATATACTATCGACTTTATTACCCATAACACCACTTATAGACCAAGATGGTACTTGTTCTACTTTTGTAAAAAATTCTTCCTTTCTTCTTTTAGATAAGAGTAACAGTTTATTTAGGCATTTGAATCAGCACATGATCGTGTAATCACATGATGAAAATACACATACTGACTAGCAATTAATACTATTAATGCAACAACATGCTATGAATGTAACTAGAAAATAAGTTAAGGCTTGCAGTAACATTTTGAATACAACTGTCCACACTTCAAGGTTTAATACATACCACTAAGCTACAACCAATATGAATTATATCACAAAGAAAACTATGCACTCTCAGTGTGTTAAATATGTCTAAACATTTGCTTTTATCTACGAAGCCTACACATGCAAATTTGGGAGTTCAAGTAAATCTGTATTCCTATTGCTACTATTCCTTCAGCTGGAAAAAATGAGTAGGTATAAACCAAGGGAACAGCAAAAATATGAGAATAAGGAGGAGAACATAGGACGGAATAAATATGACAGGATATTGTTTTCAGATTATATAATATAAATAGAAATACTTTAATAAAATGATAATCTCTATGAAAACAATGAAGGGAAAGCATAACTGAGATCTTGAACTTAAAAACATTCAAAGAGGCATTCACCTCAGTTACCTGCATCAGTCAAAAAAGCTGGACATCTGTTCTAAGAATTTCATTCTACCTCTTTCTGAAGCCAGTCATTCCAGAATCAAACTGATTCTCCCTACTGGGGGCACTGATTTTAAGATAGCATGATTCACTGCTTCCTCTGACTTCCAAGGGAAAGGCACAAAGCTTTCAGATGGCTAAAACCATATACGACAAAAGTCTGGGGTTTTCTGTTCCTATTTTGATCCATTTTTCCTGGAAGACTGCAGGGTCACAGTGAAGAGCTACATTCGTTCTGAGCTGGTTAGATTCTGAAATCTGGCTTTTCCAACCACAGACCCTGGCTTTCTTGAAAAATCTTAAAAAATATATATATAAAATATATTTTTAAATATTGCACTTAATGGAGCACTCAGAGTATGAAGATCACTTCCAGTAATAAGGGTGGGTAACCTTTTATCAAATGATTTATATACTTTTAGCATTAATTTTTAAAAAATCTTCAACTAGTGTAAAAATGAAGAACAAAATAGAAAGGTTTGAAAAAGGCTCCATATGTACCCTAGGATGATCACCATATTTGTTCAGTTTGCTGTTCAAGCACATAATTTTAGAAATGGATACTCATAGAAAAATCAACTAGAGGAGGATAAGAAGTAAAAATGTAGCTTATGAAAAAGATGTTTTATTTCTTCTTTACAGAGCAAATGAACCGAATGGCCTAAAAAAAAAAACAAAACTCACATATTACAAAAAAAATTATATTAATTTGTGTGAGAAATATTTGTTAAATGAGGCCTTAAAAAAAAAGAAAGATCTCATACTTCATTTCCATCCCATCAAAAGCTAATGCATAATTAGGGAAAAGGCAGAACAAGCCATGAATTCTACAGTAAAGTCAAAAAGAATGGAACAATCTATTTCTATAATACAGGCACAAGCCTAAATGTTAGAAGCTTCCCTCAGCTATTTCATATTTATATTTACTCAAATTTGTACATTACTCCTTTTTCTCTAGGAAGGCACCTTCCCTTCCTTTCAGTTTCCTACCTTGGTTTTACTAAATTACTTTTCTTAAACTTAAAAATAAAAACAAAAAACTAGATTTTCTCATCTTTCTAAATAACTAAATATTAGAAGATTTTAAAAGACAAATTATAATGTCTTAGAAGGAATAGTTTCAGACATAACACGTAAATCTAGCAACTATAAGAAAGGTCATTCAATCCAACGTTACTGATAACCTCTGGGTAAAACTGCAGAGGTCTTTTCAGCAAGAAGCCTGCTGGATCAAGCTAATAATGAAAAACACCTTTATGGGAAAAAAACGCTATGGCATGTTGCATATACTCTAAAAAACTGGGTACAGCACTAAAACATGTATTTTCTCTTATCAGTACAAAGGATATGCCACATACCTGTCATCAAGGTGAGATCTGGACACTGCATGCTTATGTTCCAGATGGTAATCCAATTCAGGCACTTGACCAGTCCTAAAGCAAAGCATTAAAAAAAAAAAAAAAGAGGGAGAGAGAGAAAAAATCCCATCAGCATCTACATTTGCAATATTTGGACACACAAATACTTTTAATGCCATCCTATCCGTCACATTGCTCTTGTGTGCAATTTATCTTTTGGTTTGTTCTGTGATAAGAAGGGCAAAAAAATATGGCGACCTCATTTAGGCTGAGCCAGTTAAACACTGAGATCTGAATGGAAGACTTAAGTCTGCATATTTCTGAAGCACATTGTCGGAAGCATTATGCCAAACCATCTTGGCACTGTATATTGCCACATATTTTTGTATACTACTTAATAAAAATTTTCTAGCCAATATGCCCATCTGTCATGTAAATGAAAATAATCCCATACAAAAAAACATGGAAAATATGCTTAGAAATCTATAACAAAGTTATTTTTCTATAACTGTTAACATAATTTTATGAATGTGTGTATATGTTCTGTACAGAATTAAGTGTAGATATTCAATGAAGAGTTAGTTGGATAAAACCATGCCTGAAGCCCATTTGAAGATTAGCACAGGTTACACAAAGCTTGAAGTATTTTTAAATAATGATATGTTGAAAGTAGTTACTTAAAAACAACTCTGAAGCTGAAAGTTCAAAACTTAAAACAGTCCGGGAAATATTGTAATTCAAACTTGATCTAAGAGATTAAAAGTCTACTGTGAAAAAAAGCTACCTGTGGCAATAAATCTTGGACCAAAGTTAGAGTTGTTCACAGTCAATGGACTCGAACAAAAGACAACATTTAGGGACTGGTCAATCTGCTTGTGACAGTGACAGAACCAATTTGCTATAGACAGCTTGCTTCCTTCCTCTGCTACCGAACATTTTGGCAACTGTTTATTTTTAACTTGGACCTGATACCACATTCAGAAAGTTAAACAATACTAACATTTAAAAATAACAGAGGACTATTTAAATTCAGCACAGAGGGTGAATATACAAGAAGTCTACATTCACTCAAAGTTTTGATATTTCACTGAATTCGACCTCTAAACCAAAACGTTTTGGTTAGGAATGACAAGCTTGAGCTGTCAAAAAGCACTCAGTTGAAACCCCATGCAAAGCACTGTGAGAAAGCCAAGCCCAAATAAAGGCGGCTCTTCTTTCTTCCAGGTGAGAATGAACTTGTACTCAATTTACAGGTGAAAAATACAGACTGAAGGAATACTTTCATATTTGTTAAAGGTATGTATCTTGTAAAATTAAATCATATCTAAATCAAATTCTTAAATATTGACTTTCAATAATAAGAGCTTAACAGTTTATACTAAAATGATATTACATCTGAATGAAACCCTACATAAATACTTACACTATTATCAGTCATAAAAAATACATGGACTATAACAACTTTGTACAAACTCCTGGAATATTTGCAGGCTAATGAATTATTTTCAGTATAAAACATTAAGATGAAGCAGACTCTAAATGATCTCTTTGGATGCTATACCATACAGAACATGACAGATGCAATAATTTTTTTCTTTACTAATAACTCTAAGAATCACCACCACTTGTAGTCATTCTTTAGCACAAAGTTAATCAGAATGTGCTAGCCTATATCTTACTTCTTTTTCATGAAAGAAAATAAATGTTGTCTCCAGACAGGTCAACATAAATTGAAAGCTAAAGTTATTAGCCATTATAGCTGCCAAACAAAATTACTTGTAATGGCAAAAAAATCCGATATCCATTTGGTACTCCTTGACAAACTGAAACATCTATGTATCATGAATAAACCATAGGGCTGCTAGTGGCACTATGATCCTCAGGTCTCCAGAATAACTGAAGAGATCCCTTATGAATTTCTGGTGCTTCACAAACTTTATAAAAACTTTTGTGCAGTTGGCAGCTGAATCCTGGCTGTCATCGGATAGCTCTCGAATCATCCCAGTTGGCATCTTCATGAAGAATATTCTCTGAACTGCTTGAGTGTGGGACTTATCTGTTCATCCCTGTATTTCCTACAGGTTACCAGCTCTACACAGGATATCTTAATTTTAAAAAAAGAACCCCAAAACATTTTCTCAATGGAGTAGAGTCTTCCTTATTTCAACTGCAAGTGAAATCTCCCAAAAGAAAAATCTCCCCAAAGAAAAATTCTCATTTCTCTTAGTCATGCTTTTACTTAAAAATCGAAAATTTAAAAAAAAAAATATAGGAGAAAACCTAATCAGTACATAAGTCTGACAAAAGATGTCCATTACTATCTAAAATCCTTTTGATAGAATATTCAAAAATGTCCTGAAAGTAAGAGAGAACTGCCTGCAGCCTTCAATACATTTAATAAGCAAAAGTCTGGACATTTCTCAAGAAAGAAACTATACAAAGAGCTCTATAGAAAGGGGAAGGAAATGCTCTTCATGCATTTTGAATTTCACCTTCTACAATTAGACACACGGCACTGAAAAAAATCATTACTGGTTCAACTTGCTGCTATGGAAACTGTACTGGATAGCTATTCCCCCTTGGCAATGGAGATACTCTGATTACAACAGTTGAAGGAAAAGTAAAGCTCTATTTGCTTTCACCTGATCTAAAGAAAACTCTTACTTCAACATCCAAAGCAGTCCCAAACCATTCTTCCACAAAAATGAGCTGGAAGCAGCCTGTCTAAAGCACATCACAATTTCTTATCATCATATTGCCAGTGTAAAAAGGACAGAATAAGTCACTTCAATTGAAGTGTGAAATAGGGAAAGAGATGAAGAGAAAATGTGAGTCTATATCATCAAAATAGCACCTAAGCCAAATAACAACTTAATAAGTAAACGGGCCATGTACATCATGCTAATTATTGAGTTTAAAGGGTTGGTAATAGCTTATTATTTTTAAATTTATCTGTATATTGAAAATGTATGTTCAACAACAAAAGTCATATATATTGTAAAAGTACTGTGACATAATCCCAGCTGGTCCTAGCTTTACCACACATTACCACTAAAGAATCCATATTAAAAGAAACATATACTGAACTACAATCATACTTGACTAAAAGCAGATATCAAATACTCAGTGTTGCTGCTCTTCTAGGCATATATCTTGCCTACTTCTCTGTAGGACTGATTACATGCATAGCTGTTTATCTATTCCCAGTGCACTAAAGACTACTGCACATGACACAGCATATGACAAAACACTGTTCTTGGTACACACAAATAAAAAAAGGCTCTTGGTAATCCATCCCTGAGTAGACACGGCAGACTTCAACAAGATACACATTCACAGAGCATTTTTTTATTAAAAAAAAACCAAACAAACAACATCCAGACTCAGGTGTTCTTTTTCATGGTACTTGAAAGAATTAAATACGCATACAATGTTCTCACTTGCAGTGGTCATAGAATGTTTTACTTTAAAAATCAAGACTCCTAGTTGTGTGTGGGTACAAGAAGTGAAGTTTCTTTGCTTCTAATATAATAGATAAATTGTTCAGACTCCAGTTCCCCATAGAGAAATATGACCTCTGTAATTGCTGTCAAGGTCAATAAGAGCAGCGTAAGAACGTAAGTGCTGGATGTATAATTCACATCAGGCTGGAAGAATGTGAACATGATTTTCAACTTTCTCAACCCGTTTAATGTTTATTCAAATGCTACAGTTTGGGAAAATAGAATTATTTTGAAAAAATAAAAGTTATCTTATGAGCCTTTTTGACTACAACTGCTTTCAAATATGCATACTGGTTTTTTGTTTTGGTTTGGTTTTTTTTGCAATCATTTATAACGAGTTCTAGAAGAACTGTGGATTTGAATAATTAAACTGAAGTCAAATGGCATCACTTTCCCTTTTAAAATATCAACAAGTTAATGAAAAAAAAAAAAAAAAAAAAGCAGAAACAGAAATGGTAACTTTTATTTCCTCACAATTTCAGGTTATATTTTTCGTGCAATTAGTTAACTGCCATTAACATTTATTGAATATAGCTGAAATATATCCCAGTTCTGATACACAGTCTGCAAAGTTCAGTTGCTGGGCTACATCCACTAAGAAAATGCTGCTAAGAGAAAGCACATTTGTTTAGGTTAGAATGTGTTCCCAGCAGACTCTGATAATAAGGCTTCATTGGCAATGAAATTATGGACACCTGAAAGGATGCATTTTGATTCAAAGGTAGGGTTTATTTACCAATCCTCTTTAACACCTCTTTAAATCTACTTGGTGCAGTTCTAAGATCAAAATGAGCTGGGATAGTAACAAAATGAAATTGATACATAGCTCATTAACTAAAGCAGAAAACACCTGGGGCAAGGGGGAAAGGAAGCAAAAGACAGACTGTTAGTGTCAGAACAACCAGAACAATAGGTAAACTTTAATGCAAAGGAAAAGAGAAAAATGCAAAAAAATGTTTATCTTTTTTTTTCCTTCCTACCCATAAGTAAGAAAACACACAACTCTAAGACTATGCTAAAGTTACCATAAATGCTGTCCAACCCTGTTCAAGTATGGACAGCTTACCCAGGACTGAGTCAGGTTTTGACCATTTCAACAGATAGAGATTCTACAACCATTCTTGTAGAATCACAGCCTCTTCCAGCTTCACAGAATCACAGGGGTTGGAAGGGACCTCAGTTCAACAACTCTACTAAAGTAGGTACCCTACAATAGGTCACACAGATATGCATCCGGACAGATCTTCAGTATTTCTATAGAAGGAGACTCCACAATCCCTCTGGGTAACCTGTTCCAGTGCTCCATCATCTTACTGTAAAGTTCTTCCACATGTTACTACAGAACTTTCTACATCTTAGTTTAGGCCATTGCTCATTGCCCTATCGTCATGCATCTCCAAGAAGAGCCTTCCTTCACTTATTTATAAACATTTATCAGATCCTCTCTCACTCTTCCCCAGGATGAACAGACCCAGGTTACTCAGCCTTTCCTCATAAAGGAGACGCTCCAGGTTCTTTATCATCTTTGTGGCCCTCCACTGGATTTCTTCTAGGAGATATCTGTCTTTTTTGAACTGGGAAGCCCAGAACTGGACACAGTAGTCTAAACGTGGCCTCACATAGTAGAGTAGAGGGGGAGGATCACCTCCCTCAACCTGCTATTTTTAATGCGCCCCAGGATACTATCAGCCTTCTTTGCCACAAGGGCACATTGCTGGCTCATGATCTACTTGTTGTCCACCAGAACATCCAGGTCCATCTCTGCAGAGCTCCTATCCAACAGTCCTCCTCTAACCTGGACTGATGCATGCGGTTATTCCTCCCCAGGTGCAAGACTTGACACTAGCTCTTGTTAAATCTCATCAGGTTCCTCCCTGCCCAACTCTCCAGTTTATCCAGGTCTTGTTGAATGGTAGCACAGTCTTCAGGTCTGTCAGCCACTCCTCCCAACTTTATATCAACTGTAAACTTGCTTAGGGTGAACTCTATCCCTTCATCTAGGTCATTGATTAAGATATTGAACAAGACTGGACCCAGCATCAACCTCTGGGTAACACCACTAGTTACAGGCCTCCAACTAGAGTTTTTGACAGCTCTCACAAGAGCAAAATATTTTCTTGTTTTCAGATGAAATTTCATGCATTCTCTTGTATGGTAGGGCAAAGCAGAGAAGAAGGATCCCTTCCTCAACCTGCTGGCGGTGCTTTCCTTGACACAGCCAAGGGTGATATTAACCTACTTTGCTGCAACAGTGTTCCTGGATCATGGCCAACTTAGTGTCAAACAGGTTCCCAGTTCTGCAAACTTCTTTCCAGACAATTGGCTCCAGCATGTACTGGTACATGGAATCATTCTTCCCCATGTGCAGGATTCTGTATTTCTTCATGTTGAACTTATTGAGATTCTTCTCTCTGCATTTCTTCAGCATGTCCAGATCTCTCTGAATTGTGGCACAATCATCTGGCATGCAGACTCTCTTCCCAGTTTAGTCATTCATAAACTTGAAGAGTTCGATGCCCCATCATCTAGATCACTAATGAAGATGTTAAATGGTATCAGCACCAGCATTGACCCCTGAGGTACACCACTGGCGATGTGCCACAAGGTAGACTTAATGTCACTTGTCATAGTTTTATCAGCCCAGCCATTTAGTCAATTCTCAATCCACCTGTCTAATTATCTAACCCATACTTCATCCTCTTATCCATTAGGATAATATGGGAAACAATGTCAAAGGCCTTACTAGAGTCAAGGTAAACAGTATCCATTCTCTCCCTCCATCCATCAAACCTCATTGTAGAAAGCTATCCAGTTGGTTAAGTAAGATTTCCACTTCATAAATTCATGCTGACTACTTACAATAACCTTGTCCTTTATGTTTCTGGAACTGGTTTCCAGGATTATTTGCTCCATCATCTTCTGAGGGACCAGATGAGGCTGACTGGTCTGTAGTTCCCCTTGGAACTACAGATCTTCCTTCTCAGCTTTCTTGAAAATAGGAATGGTGTTTGCATTATTACAGCCTTTAGAAACCTCTCAATTTACCTTAATTTTTCAAAGATAATCAAGAATTGTCTTGCAATGACATCACCCAGACACCACAATACTTTTGAGTGCAATCTGTCAACCCCATTAGCTTCTCCAACCTGATTCTCCTCTACCATAAATGAGTTTTCTTTGCTCCATATTTTTCCTTGGGTCTCTGGGGCTTTGGATTTCTACAGACATGCCTCTATAGTAATGCATATCTTAACATATTGACCAAAATCAATGCATTTCTAGTTCTAATCCTATTTCAGACTCACTCCATAGTAGACTGCACACAAACAGTAGTATTTTCTTTCAGTATTTCTCTACATGTGGTTATTTTAAGATAGCAACTGACTTTGCAGTTCATGATAATAATACAATATATACATGTAATACATGTAATACTTCTGCAAGCAAAGGTAAGTTTACAGAAGACAAATTCCATCAATGGAACTATTCAAAACAAGCAAACAAAACAACAGTAGAACACAATACAATTCCAGCTTGAAGAACAAGACAAAGCTGTGCAAAGTTTGAAGATTAAATTGCTTTTAAATGACCTTTAGAGTAGTTACACAAACTACTTCTGACAGTGATGAAAAGAAATACTACTCTCACACGTATGAGTTTTTTGCAGGGTTTTCCTTATTGAGGAATTAAGGCTACAAATAGATTCATAGTAAATGAAGGATTAAAATAGAGACACACCAAACATTATAACTACAGTGCGTCACATGTGAGGTCCATCAGGAAAAGCATTCTTCCAAATTGGTACAATAAAATCTGTGCCCCTTCAATGAAGCTTGGAGTCAAACCAAGATCAATCAACTAATTTACAAACATAATAATAAGTCAAGCAATTTTACATGGTTTTGTTTTTGTGCTGTCTCCCCCCTCCAAGTTAGTTGAAGTTGTGTTACATTTACTTGATAGAATTGTTGTGAAAAGAGCTTCTGAAAAGAACATAAATTTCTCATCCAGGTGACTGCAATACTACATCATAAATGGCCGCATTTTAAGACTGCATGTGGCAGTTTTTGTTATTCACAGAGAAGACAACAGGAAATAAGTACATAAGTAAATTCAGATTAATGGGAACAGCAGAATGAAAGACTGAGATTCTATCAATACTGTAAAATCATTGCTTTTCACAGTGCCATCTGGCAAACATCACTTCATGCAACATGAAGGGGAAGTATAAACATGAGACAAAGACATATGTACTTCCAGATTCTGTGGTTACTGAATTAATTTCTAATGAAGGCTTGGAAAATGCCAGGTAAGATTCTGACAGACACTCTGGCAAGATCATAACAACATGCCCAACAATCATTGAGATATAAGTAATTCTGCTGTGCCAGACTTTGATTAAAGACAAACTTTGAAGCAAGGAATCTTTGTTGTATATGCAAGGCTGTAGCAAATTACATACATGCATCCTAAGTACCAGAAGTGTTCTTTCACAAATGGAAAAATATTGTCTGTTGAGGACAAAAGAAAGTATGGATCCAAAATCTGGGTGCCAGACATGCTGTAAAACTGGATAAAAATACGGAGAGAGGAAAAAGGGAAAAAGCAACAAAACAGCTCACACACACATACAAAACAAAGAACTCAAAGCCACACAGTGACCAGCTGCAATAAGCCAACGAATACCTCAATAAGAAGCAGAGTTTTTCCTAGCAGAAACTGGAAATACATTGTCAACGCCAGGGCACACTGCAGACAAAGATGAATGAAACCTCAAAAACGTAGCAGGCCTATTATGGAAGTGACAGGAAAATCAACTTCACAGAAATCAGCACATGGAACTGCATTGTTTCCCAGTATTCAGAAATCAAACTAATGAGTGGTTTTTGTTGTTGTTATATTCCAACCCTCTCTTGCCTTCCTCCTCAAATCCTAACAGTCAATAGAATTCTTTCTAATATCAAGAACAGAATCTTTCATATGGGGATGGGTCCATCAGACACATTAGCACAATTAAATAACGGTCCCAAAAGTTCATATGTAACTGTAAGATTTTTACCAAACACCCTATTATTGTGACGTTAGAGTGAATGGAATTAGGTTTCCTCAGTGTTCTTTGCTGTGAGTCTGTATATTTAGATTTTGTGACAAGTCTTTATGCCAATGCATTTAATTGAAAAATGCAGAATTATACCTTTAATCACCATCATATCTGCAAAAAATATTTTTTCCATCATAAAGTAATAAACATATCTTGCCCACATTTTTTTTTATTTCATATTAACTGCAAACACAAAAAACAGATGCACCAGAATTTGCTTGTTTCCTTGATTTTTCACTTGACTTTTTAAGTCTAGAAAGCCACTAAGAAAGCCTACATTGTAGATAGTATAAACAAATTGAAATTATAAAATTAAATACGGCAACGATTTCTCATGACAATTTGAATTGATTTTTATGATTACTCTGGATTTATCTTCTATCAGAAAACACCCTTTTTGTTAACAAGGGAACCTCAGGTTCACGGACATAAATGGAAGGATCACATTGCAGAAGGGAAGACAGACATGGCCAGAACACTGTCACCAAACAGATGGTAACAGCCTGGGAGCAAACAGTAAATCTTGTAGTCTGCGTTAAATAGAAAAGCCAAAGGCAGCAAAATGGAAGATCAAGGTAGAGTTCATCTAACCTCCAATAAAGTATAAAGATGTATATTTACTAGATATGTTGCATGTTCAGGAATAATTTTTAACTCACTAGAGTATGTCTGGACATGTAATGACTTTGGGATCAAAATAATAATACTCCTGGCTTTTCTATGTGGTAGAAAAATACAGCATCAGTATTATTTTCAGTTACTATTTGCACATTATGACTTATTAAGTGTTGTATCAGTATTATTCTTCTAAAAGACCCAAAATGGGGAAGTGTTAACATCATTCTAAAATGAGTGAGTGACAGCTATGCAAAGGCTATCAGTTCAATAGTGCCTCAACTGCCTACCCATGAATGGGTAAGAATTTGACCCACCACACTAAACCGAGAGAACAAATAAGCTCCTTGAAAATACTTTAAATATATTGACTATTTTTATTAGAAGTCAGAATAAGGATTACTATTCCACAGATACTTAGATTGTGTTTTTAGGTGAAGCTTACAAACTATTACAAAATAAATACTCCACACATTCACACACCACTATACATACATAAAACCACAATATCCAATAGATTTTTTACTTCATTTTTACCCAGTAAAATGGAAGAGTTCAACAAAGTTGATCCACTCCTGGTTTCATCACCTCAAATGGGTGACAAAAATAGGAATACTGAACTCCCCATTGTCATTTTCCTCTCATTTTGCTGCATTATGGAAATATCTACTTGCTGCAAGAAGTTAGATATTGTTCCTTCAAGCTGTGCTGAGGGATTAAGTTAACTGATAGGATGCTAAGCTCACAACAACCATCTAACAAAATGAACTTCAGCTGCTTTTTCAATAGGAGCAAGACTGTATGTTTTATGATACAAAGTTAAGTAGAAAGAATTCAGCATCATTGTTAAAGTCCTGCTAAAGGATTTCCTCAGGCTCAAAGTGACTGACAGGACCAGCCCATGGAGCTCTGACAGCCCACGTAGTGCAACTAAAAGACTCTGCTTCTACAGTCCAGCAGTCCCATAGCACAGGTGGCCCCAGGTTGAGAGCACAATTACAAACACAGAACTTCCCTGCTCTGAAGAAAGAGTAAGAACAGACCTACCAATTATGGAAAGGGGACAAAACTGCAGTCTGAAGCAAACTTCATGTAATTTAGTAATATAATACTCCCAAAGAATCTTACTAATTCTTAGATGTGCTTAAGGCAGTGAAAGTAATCATTGTTACACACATAGCTCAAACACACTTTAAAAAATATAATTTATTAAAAAAAAATAAAAACAAAAAAAAGCCAGAGACCTTTGTTTGAGTGTCCATGTACATAGGGTATATTCATCAGTATAATTTCACATCAGCAAACAAAGCTATTTTAACCTACATATTGGAAAGCCTGCTCAGTAAAGTAGAGTTCATGTTTCTGTGATACTACTCTAATCTCACTAAGTATTGATGGGACATTTCACTGCCTGAAGAGAGACAGCAATTTAATAGATTTTTCTACTCCTCTCTGGCAGGTTTTGACAGGGACACATGTTCTCAGTGAGAAAGAAGCTCAAGAGGATCTGAAAGTCATTACAGTTTCTCTAATTTTCCTATCTTCCTCCATTTATCACCATTATTGCTTCAGTGACGGTAAATTCAGGATGTAATATGCAATTTACCAACCCTTTCAGTGAGTTTTGTTCCACTTCATAAAAAGAGGAAGGAAAGATGAATGAATTCTGCTATTACAACACCTCTGGTTTTCATGTAGAGTCATACACTGGTGGAGATAACAGTCCTATGCTTTGTAGGACTTACACCTTATAGCAGGCTTCATGGACTGTCCTAACAATGATTTCTTTACTGCAGCAGCAAGTGATTATGTGCATTTATTTTCGTTGATATTTCTGCAATTTTCAAATGCATCCTGTCTTTACATGCAAACTTCTTAATTGAAGATACCGTTATAGAAAGTGAGTCTCTCTCCATATTCCTGGAAGAAGAAAATGGCTTTGCCTTCAAGAAATGCAAAGGGAAAGGTGGCAAACTGGGTGTAGCCCTGACAAAGAGGTATCACAATTCTTTACCATTATAGAGGAAAAACAGGCTGTTAACAGAACTTCATTGACACAAAAGATTATTGAGAGGTACAGAGAATAACTACAGAGTGACTCTGAGAGAGACCAACACACTGGATAGAGTTGCTGGGAAAGGAAGAAAGTCAAGCAGCACAGGGAATGAGCAAACAGGTAACGGCAAAAAGCAAGGAAAGGCACAAATGGGCATGCAAAGCGCAGGGACAGAGACATCTCATAACATACATGGGGAAAAGCACTGCAAAAGGACATGGAAAAGTTATTCAGGAAATTACTTCAGACATTCTGTGACAGATTTTGATATAGGGTTTATATAGACATTGATGCTGCCTGCTGCCTGTCATGCAAGATTTAGAGATGTTTTTCAGGAGAATGGAGGCAGTTCTCACCTGATTTTTTTTTCTTCTGAAGTAACAATAAATGACCAGCTTTCCACTTCTCTCAGTCTATGAAATGGTGTATCACTTAAATAAGAGCATTTTGAACTGATCGATTTTTGACATCATTAAAGTAACATATTGAGAAATGATGAAAGACAGCACTTAAATCATCACTATTGCAACTAAATAAAATGTTGTAAATAAACCATATGGCTCCAATTACAAAAAAAAACAATTTAGCCACTGGAATTCCACACTGATCTTCTCCCTTCTTGAAAAGGAGAAGCATGAAAACCTGCTACTGACATATAAAACACAGAAGAGCATCTGTTAAAATACTGCTCTATGATCTTTAAGAGCAGAGCTGCAGATAACATCCTTTCTTTTAACTGTAGAATGGAACAAATTATTGATCTCATCAGTTCTTCAAGTTCTTTTAGGACTTCCAGTTCAAAGTCAACAGTAAACGTTAACAATGTTAACTTAGCAACAACCTTTTATGAAATACAATGAAGAAAACTGACTTGATGATGTGAAGTATGACTTCTTTGGGCTAGTACTGGAAGTTTTAAAGTGGCCACACAAACACTCTTCTGCTCCATGTTTTTGTTTAGGACAAGACACCTGTCAGATACAGTTACATCACCAACCACAGGACAGGATCAAAGGATGTAGGAGACAGTAAATCTGATAACATTAGTCAATTAGCCTGAATGTAATGAAGAGAAATATTTTTTGTTGCGAATATTAAGTATACATGAAAAAATATTAATATAAATAATAAGACTACTATTCAGTTGGTACTTTGGCCAATTTTATGGAAATAAAATGAAGTATTTTAAACTAAAACGTGTTATAAAATATGCAATAATTTCCAGCAGATTCCAGCACCATTGGTGCATTACAAAACTCTAGGATTTTCTAGAGCTACACATATTTCAAACTTGAACACAGTCCACAGCCTACTGAGAAAAACACACACAAGCTGCTTATGACAGCCTTCAGAAATATATATAATATGTATAATAATATACAGTGAGTTTCTGATTTGCATGAATACTGCACACCAAGAGTCACTACATATTACTTCCTCATGAAATAAAATATCACCCACTCAAAGCCATTTCATAATAACTGTCTAATAATCTTTTTTCCTGAAGAAATGTTACGGACCAAGTAGTGAAACACAGACTGAAAAGCTCCAAGACATTCATAATACATAGACAGAGAAGAGGAATTCACTTTCTTCGCACTCACTTAGCTCAGAAAGGTCAATTAGATACTCACCAGCAGGGAAAGTATCCCATAAACAGAACGCTGTTTTGATATGAGATTATGGCTTGTTTTGTACAGAAATGGAAGGCAAAATACCCAAAGGGTGCATTGTTGATTTAGGTCTGTCAGTTCCAGAATGACTAAAGATTTTTTCTGCTAATAAGGAAGAGTGACAGCTTTTTTCTTTCACATTGGCTTCCTGATTTTTGAGTTCTGCTAACTATCAATTTCTAGTGTGCTTTTATACTGTTTGTGATGATTAGTCACCTTGGATACACAATTATTCTTTTCTATTCTGTGATTCTATGCCAAATTTCAATTAAAAAATACAGCAACTTAACACACAAGTAAAGGCTTCATAATGATCCCAAACTTCAGAAAGAAACCTTTGACCAAAATGCATAACAACCGAAATATTAGTTACATTATTACTTCATTTCATCTGTGTTTTCATGATCAAAATATTGATTTTGCAGATACCTTCAGAAAACTAATAAACGGTCACGAACATCAAAGCAAATTCTCACTTTTTACTTAAGAAAATGTTGGCTGATCACTCATGCTATATTCACCAATTTGTAATTAGAATTTTCTGTGGTAAGAGTCACACTGAATCCTCTGCTAAGTTTTCTCTATAGGGGAATATATAAAATAATTTATTATGTATAATCTCTGTATATGGTGAAACATGTCTGTTTATAACAAGCAATATAAAAAGGATTAAGTAGGATTTGTGATAAGGATTTGTGCATGATTTGTTCCAGTTTAGCACTTTTTAGACACTATGACATCATAGTTAATTCCAAACCTCTTGATATAGTTAACCTGATTTATAAGAGTATCGTATTCCCACTGGGTTACATGAGAAACAGAATACTAAATATCACAGCTGACACTGCTCCCAAAGGCACCATCAAATATTTCATTGAAGATCTTAAGCTGTAATAACCCCAAAGCCCAGCCATTAACAAACCTTCACACACGAATGTATCCGCTTACCGTTTCAACACAACACTTCTAATACCGAAGCTGCAGCTCTCCCAAACAAGATTACTTGTTTCACTTTGTCACTGTCTATGTGCCAATGAGGCGATAGAACTGAATCCAAGGAAAACGAGCCATTATTCACACATTGCATTAATTATCTTACTAATGAAATTAATAATTCTGCAAAATAAGTAACACTCAAGACTGCAGCATAGGATCTGACTTCATTGTGCCAGTGGCAGCCAGCTTGTACGCAGTATGGCTGAAGTAGGAACCTAGACTTAAACTTCTCCAGAGTGATCAATTCTGTAACTGGAGCAAAATATTCCCTCTGCTACCAGTTCTCTTTATTCTTTATTTTCAAGTATTTCTGCCCAGAAGATTCCACCTCTGTCTGCAGCCTCCAGGTAAGCAAATAAAATGTCCTTCCCTCAGTTATTCCCTCAGAAAAGCAGTTATCACAGTTAATCTGCCGTAAAATTTCAGTGAATTACTGAACTATTGTTTCGGTAAGTATGATGCAGAAAGGCAACCTTATCAGGCAGATTTAAGCAAAATCTAAAATAAGACATTATAGAAAAAAATTGTTTTGAATTAGCAGTAGTTTAAGTCCAGCATAGAAATATACCACACAACATCCTTACACTTAAAAATAACAAAAAATATATACTTACTAAGTGGGCAGCATAAACTCTGTATGTCCTAATACAGTTTCAAAGCCACTACAGTTCCTTCACAACGAGCAGATGACACCTAAAGAGCTGAGTATTCAAATACCTGCCACCCAGGGACTGGAATTGCAATCTGTCATTCTGTCCAATCTAAGGGAAGCCCAATGACATCATGCAATACTTGTTTCTTGGGCTGCAGCAAGCATTTTGTCCAAAATGTAATGATTTCAAGTACAAATTTTACCTTTTCAAAAACACATCATATTCAACAGTACAAACGATATATATTTGGCTGCTGCTGGACAGGTTTCACTAAAGAATGCACCTCTAACTGAAAGCAGGGATTTTGTACTGGTGACATCAATTATGAAACACCATCTTCCTGCTGAAAAGTGTAGGACATAGCTGAAGCCATATATCACTGCTCTTTCTGAACACTGAACTCAAGAGCATGCTTTGCTTTCCCTCAGCTTGCCATCAATATCTATCATCAGCAGATCCAAAGCACACAGTCCTTCCCATGGATACTGATAAAATATCTTTTCCACAGGACCTGCTGCAGCAATTTAGAACTGTGCCTGCTTCCTGTATTATTCTCTACATTTGCTCTAGTGTGTTTATTTTTTTCTTCTCCCCACACTCAACACACCGCAAGAACTCCACAATTACACGACCACTCAGTCCACAAAATGTGAAGAGACATGTTGGCAGGAAGTTAGTGAAACCTCTTTTTGGGGACTGTCCTGGCTCTAGGAAGGTGACTGCTTAGGCCCCTGTGTCTTTTTGACCTGCCCCATTTGCCTTGTCCTTCAGACAATTTATACTCCTTGTAAGGTTGGCTCATTCAAATTCAATTATTTCATCCACAGAGAGGTTGTGATGCACTCCATTCCCACTGTCATCATTTTAACATTTGGGATTAAAATATGAAAATTGGGGATGAGAGAAATAAATAGACGGGATAAGAACTGAATCGATTCTGAAGCTACAAACAGGGTCACAGAACAGACAGTCAGTGAGGTGTCATTAAAACCAATCTTATTGATGGCTATTGATAGGTTTTCTAATATAAAGATTTATAAAATCAGAATACATGCTGAAGTATATAAAAAAATAATACTACAAGTATACTTTATTTTCATGAACATAGCATTTTATATTTGCTATTACTCAAGCATATCTTTATAAAATCTTTACATCAGGTGGTATGAATTTAAGAATTTCCAGTGAAGTTTTCTGTTCTCTTCGTAAGACAGACTGTGGGACCTGGCCACAAACGTATGAATTGAAATGGAAATTGGCACAAGTACATTTTAGCTAGGAAAGTTTTTATTTTTGAAATATACACTTAGAAAATTTAGCTCTGCAATGTATTGGCTTACAGATCTGTAAAGAAAGGAGAACCACGTAAAAAAGTTCCATTAGAAACTGAGCAAAGGAGCAAAAGGAGAACCATGTGAAAAAGTTCCATTAGAAACTGAGCAAAGGAGGCTCTGTTTCTATCAGCATCCATGGGTAGACTTAGAAGTGCGTTAGAAGGCTGTGGCATGAACACTGCCTTTTTCAGTCAAGTAAGAATCTCCAGGAGAGGCAGTACAACAGCAAAAGACTTTTTTAGTGTCTAATAAAGGCTGAGCTCACACATGGTGAGGATAACAATGCAAGCTCTCTTCTCTAATCCGGAGAACTCCTTTTTCCAGAATTATAATAAGAGCTTTCCCAACTTAAGCAAATGATCATCTAAGAATATCAATTCATCAGCAGTGGGCCATGCTTCTCTTCATCACAACATACCTCAAGCCCTGTTGATAATTCCTATGCTCCCCATAGTCAAACATTATTTTTGTCTTGCGTACTTCCTGGGCAAGCAGCAGCCTATGCTGTACTCACAATACATGGCACTTTGCATCTGTGACACATCAGGGCTGTGCAAGGCAGCTTATCAGGCAGACCTTGGGTCAAAGAGTAGTATCAAAATAGCCATTCTGCCAAATTTGGCTAAAACCTGATAATCAGTTCCGAGATTCCTAATAGGAACATGAAAGACAGACAAGAGGATATTTCACATCTCTGGATATCAGGTCAAAATAGAAGTTTGGGGCACTATTGGTCTTGAAGGCATTTTTCTCTAAAATCGTGCAAGTCAGAATTCTAAAACAATAGTGCTGCACTGTGTAGTCTAAAAGCTTAAGTTTCAAAATGAGAGAGAACTATACCAGCACTTCTGAGGTGGATGGAAGATGGGATGTTTTAAAACTCTGACTGTTAAGTGTTTATGGAGTCAGTCAATGATCATTGATCAAACTGGCTCTCAAGATAACAGAGCAGCTGAAATGAATATTATCTCAATTTTTCTGCAAGCCATCAATATTAATTTGTATGAGTGAATTTTAGAACTAATTTGCTAAAAAAACAACCACCCACCCACAAAAAATAGTAATGATAAAAAAAAAAAAAGAAAAACTAAACAATAAAAAAAAATTAAAAAAGAAAAAAAAAAGTTTTCTGAGTTGCTAGTGCCATTTTCTTTGTTTGCCATTGTGTTCCTTGGTTGAGTTGCAATGTCAAATAGGGTCTGATACTGTAAATGCTTCCAGATGTAAAGATCAGATTTAATACTCCATGTGGATGTAAATCTTATTCCCACTAGTTACTGTTTGTATAACCCTTCTGAGTTCAGCCCTAAAAAAAAAAAAAGGTAAAAAGCCTATATCCATTGTAACATTAACTTCCTTATCCTCTGTCAGAGATAAAGGAACACGGACCTAGGCAGTCAATCAAGGTCTAAAGATCATCAATTTTATTAAGATTAAATTTTCACTGACTGACTATTGTGGAACTGGGACTTCACCCTGTTTATTGGCTACCTGAATAAGGACCAACAGAGAACAGGAACACGCAGTAGAGAGCTACCAACTCCTAAATCGTTCCATGGATCCACAGAAAGAACTCATGCATATAAGTCTGTTTTACACCAGTACATGTGGCCTACCATCCAATGGTAAATATCCAGAAGACACTCTAAAGGGGCAGAAGAAAGCTTGTACGCAATTATCCATGCAACTGAAAACAGCAAAGCACTTATTACATATGGCATCCTTTCACCATCCAATAAGTAATATTAGCTTCATATTGGATCCAATGAAGCTTTCAATACCATCTAAGCAATCTTTGAGCACTAGTATCGTTATTTCTTCTTTTCCCTATCAATTCTGAATCCTCCTTGAAACTCAGACCAGAGGCTCAGTGAGGTTACAGACGTGGTAGTGCTAGAATGTACTTTCAGAAAACTGCTGTGATCAGGTTTATGGTGCTGACAGCTCTTCTGTGTCCCTCTGCAATCTGAAATGAAAAATCAAATGATGCCTTGGAATGTCAGAAGCATGACGTGATCCCTAAGACTTCGGACTCTGCTACAAACAATAGTAATTTCTACTACTGTCCAAAAATCCAAAAAGTCTCTCAAATAATTTAACTTCCCTAGACAAGAAAAAGTAAATATACACATCAAAAACTGCCAACGTGTTTCAGGATGCCTAAGGATCTCAAGCCATTCTTCTGTGTGTTCCATTCGCTATTTCACTGCAACAGGACAATTTTTTGAGATATATCACTTTGCCTCTTCTGAGAAAAAGAAGTCAATTCTTTTTCTTCTAAAAACAATTTCAAAGTTACTTTGCTAATTAAGAAATTTCAATTAAGAAATACTTTAAAAAGTAAAACCAATAGCACATTCTAGACCGTTTATAAAATAAAGCACAAAAACACCTCTCGGGTGCTGGAAGCATTCGTGCTTCGGCCTTTGTGCCTTTACAGTGGCCCCATCATGTGTTAATGATTACATACATTTAGTAACAAAAAAATAGTTTCCTCTAGAATTATGCACAAAGAACATCTGTCCACAGTGAATCTGAAGCTTGACTAGTCGGCTTTGGTTACAGTTACTCCTCATGTGCTATCGATACCAAAACATTTGCAAGCTTAATAGTAATGGTTACACGACCAGTAGAAAAGGGAAATACAAAAAAAGAAAAAAAAAGAAAAATTGTGCGGTTTTAATGTGTTCACTCTCTTACTAGAAATTAGTGCTGGGGCTGGAAGAGGGAGAAGGAGTTGTGGAACACTTTTCAAGTACGGACATATATATTGCTAAATGTGCAAGACTATTTATACATATTTTAAAAATTAACCACATAGAAGACTCTTGAAGATTTCTCCCATATTGCTTTGAAACCCTGTATTTCTCCCCCTCTTCTTTTTCTGGATGCAGAGAAAAAATTGCTCTATTCCTGCTTGGAATTGAAAGGAGAACAGGAAGTAACGTCTGAGCTCCATAGAGATTCATTTTTATTTGCTTACAGGACGTGGCAGATTCAAAAACTGGCTTCATTTTTCAGTATCCTTAAAGGACCTGGCTTTCTTTTTTTTTTCCTCCTCTTTTTGGCGGGGAGCACAGCTGGAACTCCAAGTTCAGCCAAAATAGACAATAAAACAGTAAGAAGGCATAACGCCAAAAATGCAAAGACATCAGCATCCAGAGCATAATTCCACCCTTCTCCCTCCCCCAATGATTTACACAGGAAGACATAAAAAACAGAAAACCCTCTCTTGTCCTAGGATGAACTCATCATATTTTAAAACAGCCTATGAACATCTCAGACCCACTGGAGGCGAGCTAAAGAATGATACTGCTCATTTGAGCTGACAGATTTTTTTTAATCCATATGTTTTATTGTTACACTCTTTTGAATATCATACTTTGTTCTGCTTCTTGGGAGAAAACATTTGTATGAAGTAACAACATGTGGAATCTCTCACACCACACAATATGCAATTTGGTTTAAGACTAACTTTTTTCCTCCTCCTTCACAATACAGTTTTAAACATTCTCACTGGCAGTAAGCCTGAGCCGACCTCTAAGCCAAAAGAATCCCTCTTATTAAAACTCCCATTTTGTTGCTGCAAAAAATGATTATTTATTTATTTTATTTAGAGGGGCTTAGCCAGCAAACAATGCCATGAAAATAATGAGCAACTGCCAACAAAGAGGTAAAGCTCCTCTGTGAGGATGCGTGCAAATGTTTCCTCACATCTACAACAGGAAGTCAGGCGGGATGGGTCTGGGGGAAAGTCTGGAAGCTTTATAGCGAAGTGGAGGGAAAGACAAAAATAGATTTTGAAGAGGATATTGTCCTCTGTGCCGCATTAGTCCTTCGGAATTAAAAGCTAACTATGTCAGCATTTCCTTTCCATTGTGTTAAAGTCAACCTATATAATTGCAGAAAGTATCCAGAAACTGCACAATGCCTTCCTCTTATTAATGAGAGTCAAAGAACAACCTTTGCCAAAGCATGTATCCAAACTGGACAGAAAACAAAAATGGCAAAACATGGGCTATCCTTCACTCAAGAAAGGCACAGCACACCTGAAAAAAACATTAACTTTTTTGCTTTCCTGTGAAAAAATGTAAAGAAATGTTAGAACATTTGCATTAGAAAGTATTTAAAAGCTACAAAAGAAAAAAAGGCTTTGGGAGGGTTGAATATCAAAGGATTTGTAGGGCCAAGCACTAGAAGCCACGCAGCTTTGGAAAAGTGCAGAAAAGACCATAATGTCATTGAGGGTTTAAACATGATTTTCAGAGGAACTGCTGCGTGAACTGACTCAAGCAGATGTGGCAAAACGGCACTCTAGTTGGTGCCAGTGAAAACACAGGTCATCCAGAAGTAGTGGGGCAGAGACAACAACAAGAAAAAAGAATTTCTGAGACAATTTTCATGACACTGACATTTGGGATTTCCAGGTTCTGAAAGGAAAACAGTAGCAGGTACAGTAAATTTAAATACAGAACAGATGGCATCTGTGTTGCTGTGGGCTGGTCCTGTGAATAAAACAAGGGAAAACAAAACAAAAAGCCAACCAATCAAAAATACAGGAATAAAAAAAGAAAGGGAGGAAAGTAGGCCCGAAAGGACACAAGAATGGGCTGCCACAGATTATTTAGCAAATCTCTGCAACTTTAAAGGGGTGAATAACAAGAGATACTTGTCTACAAGAGATACTCCAAAAGTAATGCCTCTTATTTTATTATATGGCCCATGACATCAGAGGTGGATGTTGGTGATATGGCGGTAGAGGTTGAATCTTCCTGCCAATATTCTGTTACATTTCATTGTCGTGCAACAAATGGCAACAGAGGAGCAGTCAACAAAATGGTTTCTGACATGGAAGTGCACATGAGGCAATGGTCTGTCATTAAGTCTTCCATAGGGCGGGGGGGGGGGGGGGGGGGGGAAGAAATGGGAGCTACTAACATTCATCAATGCTTGTTGGATGCTTATGGAGACCAAACAATGGATATGAGCGCAGTGAGCAGCGTGTTTCAGCAGTAGCAATGAGGATTCACCTCTGCTGCTGCAGATGCTTATGAGCACAGCATGCAGGATCATCACAGCATGCAGTGGTTCATCACTGGCCAAAATGCATAACTAATGGTGCTGGCTACAGTGAAAAATAATGTTCTGTAGGTTAGAATTTGCTATCAAATATTATTACTGTGCTCTTTGTACCTGTGGTAGTTTCCACAGAAATAAGCAGGAGACATTACTTTTGGAGCAGCCTACTTATATTGATGCTCAATAAGTGAGTATTCACTTATGCATGTTTCACTGATGTCACACCAAAAATACATTTAATTGCAAGAACAAAGAGCATATTGCATTTTTTGACTAATATGGACTAACTATAAATAAAAATCACTGTGGAAGCTCACAATATATCTGGTAAAAGGACGTTCACTAGGTTTCCAGAGCAAAAATTAGACTTTTAGTTTTGCATGGGCCTGACACAAAGCTTTTCTTCATCTGAATCATCATGGTATCTCATGAAAATTCAATTTAAAGTCCCTTAGATATACAGTCCATGAAAGAGTCCTGCTTCCTGACTGAACTGCAACTCCCCCCAGTGAACTCCAGCTTAGCTCTAGAGGCACATTATGAAAATGCGCCAAGCAGCACAACTATTGACTATCCTGTGGCCACTGGAAACCTAAGATGCTGTTACATGTGCAGCAACACATTTCTAAACAAATGCATGCAAGCTCTGCCTGCTCTCTAAACCGGCTGCATGCAAGCAAAGCTTTGTGCTAAGAAAGACATGCTACTGTTTTGAGGCAATCCTCAAATATTCTGCATTCGGTTGTCTTCAGCCATAAGCCTAATGTTATTTACAAAAGACTGCATATATGAACACCGTATTTTCAAGCACTTTTTGTTGAATTGTCAACTTATGTCCCATATATATCCAATGGAAAAATACATACTTCCCCAGTTCTAATCTAGAAATTATACACAAAGAATAAAAATAGGCAATACAATAGAAAGAGCTGAAATCCAGTAGGTTTTTGTTCTTTTGTTCTTTTGCTTTTTTTTTTTTTTTTTATAATTATTTCATTTGGTATTATTTTGGGGACTTTCCTATTTGTTTTGCTGACTTCTAATGTACATGAAAAGTAGTTAGGAGGAGAGAGTATAAGAACACATCCCCACTTCTGCAAGAATAAAGAGAAAAGACTCATCTAAGTTCTGGGAGTAAAACAATGGGACAGTTAATGCTAGAGCTGATAAGTTTTCACTCTAAGAGACCCAGCGTTAGCAGAAACTATATACTTATTTATTCATACCACATTCTTCATTAAAGACATGAGAGAAAAAAGCCCTTCCGTGCATACTGTAAGTATGAACATGCTGCTCAAATGACAGCAGAATGGTTAAGAGCCCTAGAAGGTCCACAACCAAGAAAGCAAGCTGCGGATGGAGGAATGGGAACCAAGCCAATTGTCTAGACAGCAGGCAAAAACAAACAAACAAAAACACTGGCTAAATGTAATCAGCTGCCCCCTATTTTCTTAAGAGAATGGGTAGATTGTAGCTAGGGTGACACAAAAAATTATTTAAATAGCAAATAAGAAATTTCAATGGAGAGGAAATTCATCCCAGTTCTGTACCTGTCATACTCATTTTTGCATACTGGAATCAAGAACCATCTTCAATATAAACACTGGCTAGGGATAGCCAGCCTCCAAATTCAGCAGTGATTCTACACTCCTCCTATCTATATGTATTCTTCTGCTGACCCTCCCACTCATCACCTGAAACAGAAAAGGTCCCCCATTTTCAGGATACCCACAGTTTTCTGTTCTCCACAGAAGGCCCTTTAGGATTCAGACTGACATGTTCTTTCTTGAGAAATGGGGAATTTGGAAAAAAACAAATAATGTGATAACATGTACTGAGTATAAGTTGCACAGACAGCAGTACATATCAGCTGGCAGGACACTGAAGGACAATTACCGAGTTTAAATAGCAGATCTCTAACAAGAACTATCTCCAGATTTTCACCCAAAGGCCTTGAAGAAAACATGCTGAAATTGTAAAAATTTCTTGAGGAAAAAAACAACTTCTGGTGGTGCCAAAGTCAACGCCTCCCAACACTTAAGTTTTTCATGTGAAAATTATTTGAGGCTGAGATTGCTGACTTTGTAAAAATAGCACCTTTTGTAAAATTTTTTTATTTAAAGCATAACTTTCACTGGCTTCTCTATAAGAGTCTATCGTGATCCTGTTTTAAAAGCAGAGAATGATATCAACAATGAATATTTACTCAATGTGAAATATAATATAAAAAGTTTATGTCGTTAGCGTTCTTTAATCTAGAAAAATATCACTAAAACATAATTAACATCAGTTTAAGAAGTGTACTTGTGTGTGCTAAGCAAAGTTTTCTAAGACAAGCTTGTGATAACTCACTGGAATTTTTATTCAAAAAGCAATTGCTAACTAAATATTATAGATAAATACTGAAAACATATTAAAGGTCATAATCAGAAATGCTGACATTAAAATCTCATTTCCCACACTCAGACTCAGAGATCATGTGTCATGAAATTCACATTGCAATTTAAATAATCTCTATTTCACATAGTATCAGCAGAAACAAGGTGGACCGAGAGCTATTTATAGGCTTTTCATCAGATGTCTGTAAAAAACAAACAAGTAAATGGCATCCGATTCACAGATAATCTCTGAACAAAGAGATTATATTTAAGTGAATTGCTATGAATTGCTATCAGCACAGCAGGTTCATTTAATCACAGAATAAAACACTGAAGAAAAAAAAGCACTTTCTGCTTACCAGTGGAAAGCACGGATAAACTTTATTAAACTAATAAATTCCCCCTCAAAATACCTGACAACACAATTATGATACGTCAGTAATGACAGAGTTTAAATGTAGGTGTATATGTGTATCTCCATATACACATATAAACCCCAGTTCTTTAATTTTTTTTAATAGCTGCAAATACTGGGGTGGGGCGGGAAGAACAAGCGAATCCATAGGGAACCAGCAGAGCACTGTTAAGTTAATCCAGAAAAAAAAAAGATCACAGATGATGTGGTATAAGTGTGGCAGCCTTCCATTATCTTTTGCATCAGGGTTACATGGCATTCCATGATGCAAGTCAGCAGGGATGAAATCTGCATCATATGTAAGACAGTTTACAATCCTCAATTATTTTTTTTTAATGGAATCACACTTTAACACTAAAAAGATCCAGTTGCTCAGTGTTTGGTACGGCTTCTGTGACTGCTTCATCTCTGTCTGAAATAGCTGCCATGGTGTATAAAACAAACTTCTGAAAAGGCTATGAATTCCATATTCAAAGCATATGGTATCTAAAATACTGCCTTTATCTAGAGCAGATTTCATCCTTCATTTACTAACTTGGATATATTATTATGCAAGAGTAGGCAAGAAAGTGCACATTACGAGCGAAACATAAAACTGCAGGAAAATAAGATGAAGAAGCAAAGCAAAAGTCTTATGCTCATGAAAGTGAACAGCTATGCTAGCAACTTTGTGAAAAGCCCAAAAGCAAGCAGAAAAAAACATGTAAGGATAAGAATATGAAGAAATATAAATGACCCAGAAGAGCAAAGTGATACGTATTTAAAACATATAAAAGGGGTAAAAGTTAAATGAATAGACATATACTGGCAAAAAGCCAGCTCCTAACAGAACACAAACCTCATAAGACTTGAATTCTGTTTTTGATTTGAAACTCATGAACTTTAAGTGGATTTGAAATTAAGCAAAACATGTTCATCCATTCCTCCTTATAACAGGAAGAGAAGAAAGTTATAGTTTGGAAGAGGCAGCAGCGGCACAAATCATTCTTTTGCTTCCCAACCTAAAGACGGATAAAGTGGAGCAGTTAGACAACACAAAGGAGCAGCTCACCACTGGCAACTCTCCTCCCAGAAGACTGCAAGGAGTGCTAGCCTGCTGATTCTGATTCTCTCAAGAGCTCTCTTTGGTCTGCTTTTTTTCTTGTTGTTGATGATCGGAGGGGAGGAGAGAAGTTGCCCTTTCTCCTTCCCATCTTTTTAATTAGGCAGAGAAGAGAGGTGAAAAAACTGTAGAGCTGTAATGAAGGCAAGACCAGTTCAAGAAGCACTGTGCACACATTGTAGCAATAACGTTACTGTAACCACTGTGGTCAAAGAAGACATGATAGACAAATTAGTAGAGATTATTTCAGACGTGCTCACTTCTACTGGAGGCCTGAAAAAAAGTTAGTGCATCTGAAATCTCACTAGATTTTTCCATGTCACCAACTGGCCTACGACAAAGCATTATTACCCTCTCAACATATTTTCAAACTAACAAGTTTTTGAAATTAAATGTATGACTTTATTTTACATTTTGAAGCCCAGATCAGGCTTCAGAACTGACTGGTAGGTGCACAGCTAGTTCTGCCACTGGTCCTCATGCTATGCTCAGTTGCACAGTCTTCCACAAAGATGCTCTGTGCTTAATGTGAAAAGATAGATATCCACATTCTCTTTGGACAGAATTCTTGTAACCACACTTAGAATTACCTGAGGAATGCAGTCATGAAGAATGGAAGCACCATTGTTAGCACACATTCCAGCCTGATATCCCGTACCATCCACACCAGGATGTCTCCTGAGAACCACATCTCTGGAATAGCCAGTGCAAATAATGCAACAGCACACAGTGGTTACTGCCTGCAACACTATTAATGACAAAGAGGAGCATGAAACTCATTCTTCAGCTTTCCCCTTTTTCCAGTGAGTTCAATCAGAGCAAATTCTTTGGCAAGAAAGTGAACTAAAAGATCCAAGAAATCAAACATATATCTGGTAATCTTCTGAGAGGGGAAGAGTACTGGCAGGCTGTATCACTAAATACACTGTGTGTTATCTAGCAGATCCAAGATTAACATACAGAGATTGGATTCTGTACAGGAAATCTATTATAGCAATTGCTCTCCAGCTATGTGCATTGATGATTTCAGAAAACCAAATGCCGAACTCCGGATGCATGAGGAATGAATGTGCTTCCATTGAAACAGACTTAGTCAAAATACTTCCATGGAAGTTGTTCCTCAGCAGTAAAACAGCTTTTCAGTGGATCCTTCCTTTTTTTTTTTTTTTTTCCTTTTTCTTTTTGTGAAAAGTATCTGCATTTGAATGCATTGCTGACATGTGATCCAGCTAGAAAACCAGGACCCTAGAGGAAATAAACTTATTTTTATAATCATAGCATGAAACATTCCATTTCTCATTTAAAATCCTCTTTGTTGGGAACAGCTCTGGCTGTGACCTCTTTTTAAGCCACTTCCATGCAGGAAATCCCTTCAGAATTCTGTAATTTTAGTAGATTTTAGCACTTGGATGTAGACTTTGTGGATGTAAGCCATTCTCTTTTTCTTCAATATTGGTTTTCTATTAAATAGAATTTCAGAGAAATACTGATCATGTAAGATCAAAATCTATCCTGATCTTGTTGAGTGCAAAGGACGCTTAATACTTCTGCACTTACACCACCAACCATTGGCCTCCCTGCTCAAAGGGAGCTACAGGAGAGTTCACAAAATGTTTTCTTAGCATGGGACCATCCTGTATTTGCCTCATAACTGGCTTTGTCTCACTGTATGGTCCTGTGAGCCAATAAAAATCTGCAGAAAAAGAGCTTTCGCTGACACATTAGCTCAATGTTTTTCAACACTAGAACTATTGCCAGGAGGTCTTAGACATTTGAATACTAAAGGTCTCTCAAGATAGACACTGACTGACATTCTACAGAGGCTTACTCTCCTCTGGGTGACACTTAAATGACAGTTTAGGTGATTCCTCAGCTGTGCTTTCCATAATTCTACAACAACTTGCTTCAATTGACTAATGGAAATTAGACAGGAATTTCACATCCTTGATTTAAAAGGGTATCATTAAACTTTAATTCCTCGCCAGTGAAAAATAGACTGCATTTAAAATAAAGAATACACATTAATACTGATTAATCTCTCCACTTTTAAATTCAAGAAAAATCTTAAATTAAGGTCTTTTAAGCTACAAAGATTTTCTATCTAGTTTCTAAAAGCCTAGCCTTTGCTATTTCAGCCAGAAAAAAAGTGTTCTTAGGCAGAAACCACAGTATGAATCTACAACCAGAGCAAAGTGTTTATGGAAAAAGTTATAAATCCCTGAAGAGGACTATCTGATAACTGAAGTGCTGCCACAAACTGCTCTGTAGCAAAATGAATAAAAAGACCTTAGAACCAAGCAAGCTGCTTTTGACTTCCAAAAATCAACGTCCACAAAAACTGCATCTAAAAAGTAAATTTTCTTTAGACATTTCAACTGAACGTAGCAAGATTCAATGATAAAGAAGAAGCAGGCCATGCCGAATTCACCAACAGACTTTTAAAATTAATTGCTTTTCTACATTTTTAATGAAATAAAAGGCTTTTACATGCTAGACATTCTGGAGTTCATTTTGGAAATATTCCAATTTTCTTCCTTGTAGAAGACTTCCAAAACTCTGATCCAAAAGATTCTTAAAATTAAGATAAGAACAATATTTGTCACAAACACTTCGTATCTGCTGTACATAGCTTCTGTTTTAAAGAAAAATAAATATATGGAGTAAACTATCTTTCCCCCTCCTCAAATCAGCAAGTCTTTCCATTGTATCAAATTCAAAACATCTGACATTCTACAGCATTCCTGCTGTGAAATTTTCATTGCAGTATGAATTCTACTTGTTAGCTACAGCAATGTGTACTTCTAAGACATTTTTTCCCACATAGCCAACAGTTTTGTGCTATTTTCTATATCTGCAATGCATCAGATTTATTTTTTTTAATATATTTTTCAAGATGATGGTCTTGTACTGTCAAAGAGCACTGATTCATCTCAAAAGGACTCCTATAGTCAGATTTGCTCAGCTGCGTTACGGAATTTAGCATCTAGAATTTCAAGGAGCACCATCTACTCTGCTTTAATGTACATTACATATAATTCAAAACTGGTACACTCAACTATGCTGACTCCATAACCATAAAACTATTGAGTCTGCCTTTTATATCATGTAAAGCAGATCTTGCAGCTGAGTACTAAGGCGGATTCACAAGTAAATCACTTTTCTTGGGGATATACATAGATCGATCCAACTGATTTCCTTGGAAACTATCACAGATAAAAACAGCACAACACCACTATTTGATAGAGCCAATTATCAGCTACAAAACACTAGTATTCAATGTAGTCATCACTATTAGCTATGCATTTTTGCCAGTGACGAACAAGAGCCTGCATGCCACGCTCATAAACTTCCGCAGTGGTGGAGGTGACCCACTGTTGCTGTCCCCACTGCTGAAAAGCACCAACCACCACATTTCATACACACTTCCACATCAGATGCCATTTTGTCAGACTGCCCTTCTGCTGCCACCCGTCACACAGCAACAACATTTAATAGAATATTGGTAGGAAGGTTCAATCTCTACTGCAATACCACCAACATCTGATCTGTCAACCTCTGATGTTGTGGGCCAACATAATAAAATAGGCGGAAACACTTTCAGAGCAGCCCTCATATTTTAACATTTCTGAAAGGCTACACAGGATAACATGCAAAAATACAGAGGCTGTATTTGCAATATATTCTTAAGAAGGCAACACGGCCTAAGCTACTCTGAAGCATTTCAACACTTCAACACTTCTGCTGCTGCAAAGTGAGAGAGAAGCCTGTGAACAGAGAGTATGTACCCACTTCATCTCTCCTCGTATGCCTCTTCCCAGTATCTCTGGTAGGGTACAGATAACTTAGTTTCTCTCTAATTTATCTACGCAGAGGACAGCCTTCACTCTTGGCACACCATTTGAATCCAATGTTTTTATAACCTCCATTAGCTGTAACACTTCTTGGAAGTAAAAAATGTTACATAAATAAGACAACTGAGTGCTGGATTACAGCAGAACCCTGCCGGTATATATATTGTTAAGCAATCATTCATCACTAAGCATCTCACTCCTACTAAAAGGATTTTTTGGTTTACTTTAAGGATACACACAGAAAACCAGAGGAATCAAAACACTGAAATTATCAACACCGACCTCCACTGAGCAGCATAGGGCAATGACTTGTTAACAGTTGGATTCCTGAGCTGTGATACACAATGAAAGAGCCTATTTTGAACTCATCAGAGTGATAATTCTGAAAAGTTTCGAGGACTGAGTTAAGAAAAATCCTTTAATGTAAGAAAATCTTTTTCTAGCATACCGTGTGGTAAACAAGCAGCATTTTTTGCACAATACTATAGATAGGGACTCTAATAATAACAGTGTCCCACCACTTCCACTTATAGGTGTTAAGTAACCAACACATGTAGCTAAAGGGTTATGTTTTCCACGAGCTAGTTCAGCAAGCAATATATTTTTATCCATATTTAAAATCAATTTTGATTTGCACAAGCAGAGCAGAGATAAATTAATGCATGCTTGGTCTCTGGAGAAGGACACAATTCAGATACGAAGTGCATTAAAATATCACTCACTAATCACATTATTGCATATGAAAGACAATACATTAATCCTGATAATGGTAAGACTTGGCTGAACAAACTAGCTGTAGGTATTATTTCTTAAGAAGTCCTGCTACAAACTTTTAAGCTAGACAAGACAATTTTGACTCAAAAGGACGGAGCAGCTACACCTATAGCTTTGTCAGCTGAACTGAAGGGTGGTAGCCCTTGGCAAATTAAAAGGCAAAACAAAACAGAATAAAAGGCAACTGCAAACAGGTTTAGTTGGCAACCACGTAACAGTTGTAGCCACAAGCATGACCAATCCTATCTTACATCATTAAAATAATTCTTACTGGGAGATCCTTTTCCCCATTACTGGAAACGTTCAGTGGGATCTCTTCAGATTTTACAGGGCAGACAGTGAGCAAGACTTCACCCCTTCTGTCCACTGCAGAAGTTGCTACTTGGCTCCATTCTTTAGGGAGACAGCTATACATCTGAACACGAAAAAAAACAGCATTTGCCTGCCTGATTTTTCCACAGTTACTAGAAAATATTAGATTCCATTCATAGCTACCAGTTGCTTCTTATGCAGATATGGGCATTTCCTTTAGAAACTAGAAGAAACATATGACTGATAAAAAGAGACTGGCAAGGCTGAAGTTGGATATTTAATGCGTATTATACTGTTACTATATTCAGAGCCTGTATTTTTATCATAGGCAGGACGATGGAAAGCTGCCAGCAAGTACATGTAGTATTGAGAGCAAATAGATTGCTGTTTTATTGTGGTCATACGTATACAACACCTAGGTGAAGACTTTTATTTAAAAGCCAAACAATATCCACTCCTGATTTTTTTTTTTTTTTTTTTTTTTCCCTACAGGTTAAAATACCAGCAAGTATTAAGAAATTATTAAGAAATAAAAGGAAACAGACACAAGACCATGCTCAGCTGTTTGCATTTTGAAATTCAATGTAAAAATTAGACCTTTCAGCATTCCCTCTTCTCTTATCACTTTCCTCCAAAAAACCTTCAGTAAAATCAGTAAGGTTTATTTTACTGGAAGTAAGACACTAATAATTGTCTCAAATAGAAATCAGACATCTCCAGTCTTGCTCTGCTGAACAGATCTTTACCCCAATAACAGAAATTATAACACTAGCAGTCATCAATGTACACTCTCTTACTGTTGAGCCACAAACATGTGTCTGTGAATCTTCAAGAAACAGTTGTTTTATGCAAGACAAAGTAGTATTTGGTAGAATAGAGGTGCTACCATCTGGATTCACTCACCTTTTTGAACACAAGTAATGACCTAGACCAGTGTTTCTTATACTGAACCACAACCCTCAATGAAGTAACAAGATAGTAAGGGTGGGTAGGAGTTGTGGATAAGTAGGGGAAGACTTAATTTAAAATTAAGCTATTAAGTAGCAACAAAATCAAATAAAACCAAATTACCCTGATTTACAGCTGGAAGGAACTCACTTCCTCCAAGGGCATCAGAAGCTGTATATATTTACATTAGCTAGTGAACTACCAGTTCCCTCAAACTGCTAACAGCAGCTTAGTTCCTGAAGGGCCATACAAGGAGTGCTTACACCTGCAGCTGATAATGACTGCCGGTTTCCACACCTTCCCCCCAGCACCCTGAGGAACTTTGCCATTGCAATTAGAAGTAGCACAGTAGTAATTTTTTCTTTGGGAGTGCACAAAACAGATGAACTAAAACTGTTCATATTTGTTCACTGAGTGAAACACTCATCTACCCTATTCACTGCTTCATTAGTAAAGAGAATCTACATCATCTTGTGAAAAGAATTGATTAATGAAATTAAATATGCCTGAAACCAGAACCACACTATTTTTCAAAGCTTATGAAAAGTTTTCTTCTTTTCTGAAGGAGTGGTCAGGCAGTGGAATGGGTTGTTTAAGGAGGTGGTGGAGTCAGCGACCCTGGAGGTGTTCAAGGAATGTTTGGATTTTGTGTTAAGGGATATGGTTTAGTGAGAACTATTGGTGGATGGTTGGACTGGATGATCTTGTAGGTCTTTTCCAACCTTGGTGTTTCTGTGATAAACCTGAAAGTAAGCTACATGTGAAAGATAGTAAAACAAACTTTCATCATATATATTCATCATACTTAGAATAGTTTCCCAACAGTTTTGAAAGCAACTTTCACTCAATCCCACCCTTTTCATGTATTCTTTTATCTGAAAAAGACACTTTTTCCAGCAGGTCTTCTAATCATGTATTGGACAAACATATCAAACAGTATTTGAAAGAAGGCATCACCAATGTACAGTTTCAGCATGAAACTTCTGGAAGTCTGGTCAAAAGATTACCAGCAGAGTGGTTTTAATTTTAAAAACAACTAGTTATTTTCAGGTGTTTCAAATTTACAACTTCACCTGTCGCTTTTGGAAAACCTATAGCTTTCAAGACATATACAATGCTGCAGCTTCCCATTTCTACATTTTTGCAGTTATATTCAGCTCAGATGCTCATCTGTGCCAGGAACTAAAAAAAATAATAATAATAATCATATTTTAAATTTAAGAATAAATTAGAAAATTTAGTTTATCTTATGTCAGAATTAAAATATGTTTTTTATTATCACTCCTTTTATATTATAACACACTTATTTGTCATCACACTTTCCAGTAAATAACTGCAGAAGTACTGCAGAATGGGCTGATGTAGCAGAGGCTTCACCCCCCATTCCCCTCAAGCAGCTCTGTCCTACAAGCTGCTGCAGGACAGGGAGATGCTTTGTGCCAATATCACATTTATCAGGGCAGCCTGAAGTACCAACCTTTGCATTCACTGACACGTAGTTACATTTTCAACAGTCATCTCTGTATGAAGTCCTATGCGGAGGCAAAGCTTCATTAAACTACCTTGCCATAGAGACAGCGAACTTAGAAACTGCCTTGTGTTCACTGTTCTGTGAAATGATAGTTAACGTATCTTGCTGAAGCAGCTACAGACTAAAAGGGAAGCCAACAGGCAGCATGGTGGTTAATGTTTATTTGTGATCAAGATACACAAAGTATGCAAATAAAAATTCTTGTTAACTACACTAGCAATAGGCTCACCACCATTCAACACCACCTAAGCTGATCAAATATTGAAAAGTTCAGAAAGTTTAATAAGCTGATAACTTGTTGTTACACGACATTAATTTCTTTGTTATATATGACCTAACTAAAGACTGACCAAAAACTGCCCGTTCTCAGGCCAGGTTGGCAGCAGGTATTAACAATAGCTTGGGAAAGACATTCTGCTGAGCCCCAAAGAACTGAATATTTTTCATTACTTCACCTATTCTTTAAGAAGGAAAAACAGATCAAAACTAGTTTTCAAAACGCAAAGTGAAGTTCTAAAACAACAACAACCAAAAAAAAATAGTATGAACCAATAAGGAAAAAAAAAAAAAAATTACTCTTACACTGCCAGCAGCTAGCTGGGAGTTACAGATGTATTCAGACTTATTGATTCAAAGAGCTGCCTGAAGAGGGAGAGATTAAGAAAAAGAGAGAAGCACCACTGACAATCAATTCCTTGTTATTCCTTATCCCTCTCCACCCCACCTGGCCAAGCTAAAGCTCAGAAGGAAATCCCTACTTCTGCTCTGTGACAACTTCCACTTGTGAAGAGCAGCCACCAGCAGGGGAAAACTACTGCCATCTGCCCGCCTTATTGCCCCCTCCGTCCTTAGCGAAGACACACACCTGTCTCCCCGCCCAGCCAGCACACAGCTCCTTCGCACAGCCCCGCGCACCGGGCAGTCTTCCCCTCTTACACCACAGACCCTCCCTCAAACCTTCTGTCTGTATTCCCGTCACTCCGTGAGCCTCGCACCCGGGTGGAGGGGACACCGAGGACACCTTCCTCAGCCACCCGCCGCCTGCAGCTCCCAGCCCCTTCTTCTGAGGAGATTCCCTCCAGACACAGCCGAGCTGCCGCGGGCTCCCCCCAGCCCGGCTCCGGCGAAGAAAACCTATCCTTTATTCTGGGTGGCGGGAGGGATTCAATGATACGATTACTTGGTGGACTTGGGGAAGGTTCTTTGGAATTCTAAGGCTGGTTCCCTTCAACTCAACACCCCCTTCAGAGCCCCTCCTGCACCGCGCACCTCCGGCAGCACAGAAGCACCACCGAGGGCGGGAAGCAGCCTTGACCCCTCAGCCCGGAGCTCAGCGCCGCCCTCTCACCTGTCCCCCCGCAGCTGCTCACCCAGGAGAGGCGCGGGGCAGCTCCCTGTCGCGCCTCACGCACCTCAGGCTCGACTCACGCGGCACGGAGCGGCGCCGCGCGCACCTGCCGCCGGCGGCTGTTGGGCAGCGGCCGCAGGGAGGGGGGAGCGAGCGGGGAGCGAGTCGGGGAAGTCCGAAATTAAATCCGAAGGCCGGTAATGCGGCAGCTTAGCCTCGAGTCTGAGAAGCAGGAAACTCGGAGAGCTCGCAGCACGGCGCTCCGCTTAGTGAGCCGAGCACGCAGCGAGCGCCTGAGGGGTGCTGAGGCGGCGGGAAGGCAGGCCGGGGCAGCGGTAGTTCCGTAGGATGCTGTGACAGAACTCGGCAGGGCAGCGCAGAGCGACGCTCAGCCTGTGCTTTCTTGTGATTTCAGGGATATTCGGGGAGGTGCTCGTGCTGCACATCTCTTAAAATGAACTTCGGAAACACCGAAGAGACTGATGAAAGGCATTTGAATATGTTTCCTACTGAAGAAAGCTCATCTGAAAAACACTATTCCAACATCTATGCGGTACCTTCAGTTCAACCCAGTTTACAAGGCACAGCCATGTCTCTGGTCTGCAGAGTGTCTCCGTGCAAGGTCCTGTGGCAGGCTGTGGGCATTCACATGATCCAAGTTCATAGGGGACTGTGTCTCCAACAAGCCATGGGCACTTCAGGATAAAGAACAGCACCCCAAAAGCCTAGCGTAGTGAGCAGCAACTTGCCCATGGCAGGGGGTTGTACCTGATGGGCTTTAAGATCCCTGCCAACCCAAGCCATTCTATCACTCTATGATCCTATTAGGAAGAGGGGCAAGCACTCCATGCCATAGCAGAAAAGGTGATTTTTGATCCAAGGTGCCTAATTCAACTCTGAGAAAGATTACAGTTGAATGGACTTGGGGCAAGCCAGAGGGGTCAGCCTGCTGCTATTGGAAGAGACATCACCTGGCTTTCTTTACGTTGTTCAGCCTTTATGCAAGAAGTAAAATGGATCATTTGCCCCAGTCTAACTTGGAAAACAAGATTTAAACACAGGACAATATTCAATACCTCAATTCTGAGTGTATCGTATTAAAGAATTCATCAAATTACTGTACTTAAATCTTCATTAAGATGTCAAGCAATGCTATTTCCATTTCATGGCTTTCCTTACCACTCTTTGGGACCGCTATTTTGCAACCTGTCCCAAAGAGATGACATGGTCCTTCCACATGCAACCCAATGCACATCTGTTGATAGTATTTCCAACTGAAGTTTGAAAAAATAAGGTCAGGAGCTCTGTATTTGAACTGAATTCCATATAGCAGTAATTTTTCCAGAAAATGAATAAATAAATATATATATAAATAAAATGTGGCATAGATGTAGTTTATCTTATCAAAGAAGAACCTTTAAAACATGAGGTAGGTCAAATAAGTGTGCTTTCCATAGAGCCTTTTTTAGCTTAGATATCAAATATTTTCTATATCAAATGATGCAGAAATGCCTAATATTTTAAAAGTCACACTTTGTCATAAGTCATAATTTGTAAAAGTGTCATTTATTCAAACCAAGTTGATCTCAGCTATTTTCCCTGTTGAAAGTACTGTATCTTTTCATGATTGCAAAGAAGTGATAATAAGCATTTGTTTGAAAAAATTAATATACTATACAATGCAAGCCTACTAGCAGCCTTCAAACAGTACCATACAATTTGCTTTAGCAAGAATTGTATAGAGTCTTTAATCTTAGTTATTGTATATAGTGATTCCACTAAGCATGCATTTGGAATTTCATAGTAGTATATTAAGCTACGAGCATACATAACCCTACTTGCTACTTTTTTGATACCTGCTCTATAAGTTTATGCACGTATTAGAACAAAAAATATATATTGTTACAGTCAAATTTCAGTTCTATTTATCACTTGCTCAGAAGTTTCTTTAACTTCCTGATTTTTTTTTGTTTCTATCCCACATAAAGGGTTTTTCATGTATATACATATGTGTTTTACGTGTTTGTTGTTGTTTGTTTGTTTTGAGGTTTTTTTGTTTTTTTGTTTTTTGTTTTTTTAATTTAGCTTCATAACCAATGCTGGAGAATTCATATATATCTTCCCACCAAGGACATATATGAAGGCTCAAGTGAATTAGTTTAGTTGGCAGTGATTCTCTTTAGTATTAGGCTGTATTCATTTATGCGGGTCCTTAAGAGATCAGCCATCCTTAGGCACTCTCAGATTAAGTTGTTAAACTCAAGTCTACATTCTGTTAAATCTACTTCAAAGAGTTATAAAAGGCTTTCTACACTGTCAACCACTCCGGCTGATCAGAAGTCAAGGCAAGCTGTGTAGGAGGTACACTGCACAGAAACAGCAGAGAGTTCTCTCAAAAGCTTCTTTTAGTAATTTTCATCCCTTTTTCTTCACTTCTTGTATGCCATTTCCAAGTCAAGCCCATTCAAAGAACTCTGCACTGTATAGAAGTGAAATTAGTGATTGAATTAAAACTGCAACTTCTATCTAACCGTGGAAAGGAGCATTTTCCTAGCATATCTGTCTAAGCAAGCTCAGGAAGCAAAAGGCAACAGTAGCATTTTTTGTAAAAAACGTTTGAAGTAGACAGTGACGCTGCCATCTCCAAATCTTCCATTCTGAAATAAAAAAAAAAAGTTTGAAGTTATATAGATGTACTGGAAAAAAAGCACAAAAACCTTAGAGAGCTCATAAAATTTTGACTATGATGCTAGTAAAACTAGCTTCCTTTAAGAAAGCTAATATTTTGTTATTTCCCAAGATTGGATACCAGAACATGGCTTCTGTACCAAGCCAGATAATCACAAGCTACTGGCACTAGCTTCGTTATAATTTTGAAATGGGAGCTGAGAGCAAAATTTCTTTGGAGGATCAGCTGGAAATGATGAACAGAGGGTAATTTTAAAATGAGAAACATAGGAATTTTGCATCATGTCATGACAAAATCCCACTACCATAGTTAAAGAGACTTTGCTATTGAAAAGCAGTAATTTGGGCAAGAAGAATTGAATATATGAGGGTTATAGATGATAATCATTTTCATTAGCTCTCTCCTTCAAACTTAAAAATTCACAAAACGTAACAAGAGATCTAAGTCAAAATAGATGTCAATGAGACCTAATACCCTGTCTCATACAGGATTAGCATCTGGTCAGATAAATGAAAACAGACGTCAGCAACTCACATTTGAATTAGGATCTAGATAAAAAACAATGCATCGCAATTCTGGATTACTTGACACTTATTTTTGAACAAATCTCTGACTGAAGTTAAGCAACTAAGTCCTAGCCACAATTCAGGCTGACCTAGCATGGGATCAATAATCAGGTTCCAATTGAACAGGAACTGATTATATTAGTAAATGCTAGAAATTAAATAGAAATTAAACTGGAAAGGTACATATATCACGGCCTTAGACACCTTAAAACTTGCAACAGAAAAGTCCCACACTGATGCCTAAATATATGTATCCATATTTTCTTTCAAAAAAAGTGACAAATCATTTTTTGAAGGCAACCAGAGAAATAGGTTTTCATCTTTTTACACAGTCCCTCACATGTTGTTTTAACATAAAACAAAGGACCTCTTCTGACCACTAACTAGAACACAGACCTCCTCCTCAGTGCCTACAACACTAAGTTACCAGGTCATTCTCACTTTGTTTTTCCCTTTCTAGTCTAGTAAGACTCCAATTCCCCACATACCTGTCAGTGTTTCAAAGAATGCTGAGAGAAATGCTGCTTATTTGATGCAATAATTGAGGAGAAGTACTGTAATTGTTTTCAGTACGATCTCGCTAAGCAAAATTGTCTAGAAAACTCTCTTGGTTGCTTCCTTTTTTCCTTCCTGACTTGTTGGCTGTTTCAGAAAGAATAAGAGTCCGCATGCATGCATGTTTTCAAAGATATCTGTTCTTAATCCCTTAAAATGCTGAAGCAGAAGATAACAGTCTGTTTACACTGTTTCTGGAATTTCATAAGAGTTTCTGCATTTGCTATATGGGCAATCTGAGCCAAGCCAGTGAATTTCTGCGCCTCTGAAAATCCACGGGTAAAAGGGCTTCAGCAGGCTATAGAAATCCACCTGCATAGACCTGACTGCATGGTTGATGTCATAAACTGCAGTCTGATTATCTAGCCTTAAACACTGTTTTCATTCAGCCTCAAAGGGCTGCATCTCACTGAAAAACATTAGTACAAATAATGGCAAAATCTCCATCAGATCTTGATAAGTTTCTAATAAAGCCCATGTTCAGCTTTTTTAATCCTCCCTCAGTTGGCTATGTAGATAAGCCATGCAGCAAAATATCCCTTAGAGCTCACAGGATCAAGATTCACAGGGAGAAAATCAGAACGGAAAAGCTTTTGTTTAAACCATACCTACAATTACAGTGAAGTAGAAATGTTAAAAAGTGACTGAAACCCAGTTTCCCACAAAAATCAGAAGCATCAATTTTCTGTGGCTGCTACAGTCATTAAGTGCTGTGCATCTGGCATGATTAACAACAGTCAGCACACCGACTATAACTTGATCCACTTCAGCATATACTGTGTCACAAGAGGGACTAGAATATTGTGCTCCATAAGAAGGTCGCTGAGAGTGCTGAGATTAAGAGTATGCCAAAGCATAAGGTCTTCTAACTGCTGCACTGGTAAAGATCTGTACAATTTTCGTCAGCATTGACGTGGAACCACAGAGGCCCAGAAGATTAAAACAGAGCTTGAATATGATTAAAAATATAAGCTCAGACATTGCTGTTTTATTTGTAATGCAAGAGGACAGTAATATAATGGCCACTGGTTAATAATCATACAAAAATGTAAGTATTTATTCACATGCTGTATTTCGTATCTTAAGAGTCCAACACAGTTACAGCTATCAGTTCTTTAGGATACTATAAATGAATAGGAAAATAAAATCACTACTTACAGAACAGAATGTCCAAAACTGAAGCTTTTCTAAAAAACCCCAAACATTTCTTAATCATTCTCAATTGTCAATAACATACGTTTATACCTACTTAGGGCAGGAGTTACTCTTTTTTCTTCTTCACCGCATGAATTAACCATAATCAGAGTTAGGTCAGTCCTGAAATGAGCATTGTACAATTGGTTAAATTGATACAGGAAAAGGTTGTCTCACTTATGAGAATAGTAATTTATTTTTTTTTCAATAGACCAAATCTGTGTTATCAACATTCTGGTTATTCAGAGCATCAAACAGAAACAAGCGTAAGGATTTGTATTAGATTTAGCATTCTTCCATTTGAATGTGTTAGAGCAGTGCTGCCAACATATATGCAAGCAGCTTTAAAGACTGTTTTTAACCTGGCAATATTAGCTTAGTAGCTGAACAACAAGGGGAAAAAAGGAAAGTATTTATTGTACTATAATTATATACTAAAAATCAGCAATATCTACCAAATGTTAACATGTTTTGGCCTGCTCTGAAACTGAATCAGCTGGAAACATTCTATGCACCTTTGGGAGAGATCTATAATAAGAATGATGGAAACTACAAATTTAACAGGTTTTATTTAGTGATCTCATATTTCACTACATTAGAAAGCATGAATGCTTTAAAAAGATGACTTTACCAGGTAAGCACATTTTGCACAAAATTGTCAAAACTTGTTTCAGTAATACATTTGTTTTTAATAATACACCAGTCTATAATAACCCAGAATAGTAACTCAAACTGACATTATCTATAAGGCATAAGCTTCAATATGATTCAATTAAATACCAATCTAACAATTTTTATGCAAATTTCTTTACTGCATCTTGCACATTCTTTTCTCTCTGGGGATCATTCTCAATTTCCTTTTTGGAAGCTTTTCTAGCGCTACGCTGCATTTTGGTAATATCACCATTGAAGCTGAAGACAGTATTTCAACTATTAAGCCTACCAGAAAATTATAGTTAGATTTATATCTGTTTTACTCATACAGCTTTACTTTCCAATGATTTTTCAAAGTACTTTTCCATAAAGCCTAGAAAGTTAAGATAGGATACCAACATTGTTTTTAGTCTATACTTTTAGACTTGTTTGGGAGTATATTAGCCTTTGTACAAGCATGCTCATCAGGAAAATGGCTGTTAGCATATCCTATATTGCCAGACTTTGCAATTTTAAGCTCTAGTTGCTTATAACTTTGCCAAATATTAAATGTTTGGACTGAAATTTTCCATTCAATGCCTGTGCCTCAAGCTGAGATATGTTGGAAAGTTTCAGCTACAAAAATACAGCTATTTCCAAGAAAGACATTAGGGGGGAAATCAGTGTTTCACTCATGAAAAAAGGAAAACAAACTCAGCCATTTTCACTGAAAAGCTTGCTTGTTGTCATGCACTGCCCTGAAATTGGTAGGAAGCAATCCTTTTGTTAGGGAGTTTGCTGTTTCACTTTCCCCATAAAAATCAACCTATATATATACATTAAGGGCTACTTATCAGCCCTTGAAAAGCTATGGCCCATATACTTTACTACAGCATGAGATTGGAAGGAATTGCCCAACGGTTTGAATGGAGTCCCATGCAATTGTGACAAATGTGCAGATGCACAGGTCTGAGAGCTCCACAGAATCTTGGCAAGAACTCCTGTAAGCCCTTGGCCACAAAACACTTTATAAAACTGTTATAGCATACCGAGAACATGAAGAATGAAATTAAATACATTATGTCAGTACGCAAACAGAAAAAAAAAGTAGTAAAAATACTGGTGGGGGAGAAATTGCTAATATAGAATAAAACTTCCAGGTGACCTAAGGACCAGACTGCTGGGCAGACTTTGATTTACAGGGGAGGGCAATGGCACTTTGCAATTTGATCTAGGGGGAAGAAGATTCCTCTTGACTCTAGATATGGACTTGTGTTCCAGCAGGAACTATTACTGGCAATTTCACCCACTCTGCATGAGAAAGAACTAGATATTCATCTCTGGCCATATTTGTGAACAGAAAATGTCTCTCCGGTACTTTCAGTGACCCACTGCTGCTGACAAAGGAAAGTGATTAATTCAGTAACCAAGGGGAACAAGACATAGCCCTGCAGCAGCAGCAATGTATGTGAACAAAGGGAATCAAGTGCCACAAGAAATGGTTTTGTCTGAGTATGGGTCTTGTAGGGACAAGAGAAAACTGCAGCACTCAACAACCCACATATGGCACACACATGGCATTTTTAACTTTGATATCCAAATGATCTCAGAGGCAAGGCTGTCCTGCCATCAGCCTTTCAGAGATACAAGCCAACACTTTTCTGCAACCACAGAATAGCTGTTTGCAAAGACTGACTTCGTTGATACTCAGTTTTGTAAGTCATGATAAAAAGCAGGCAGTACCCCAGAATCATGATGGGCACTGAAATCCTTATGAGGGTACGCCATCAAGAAAGATAAAAATTTCAACTTACCTGAACCTGTTCTATTCCACTGATTCCTATTTTGGTATTCTTAGCCAATTTTGCCCATGTTCCATGAAGCTTTCTTATGGTGTACTGTAGTTATGTTTTTTAGCACTCTGTGGTTTCTTCAGAGGGGCAATATACAGACACAGTCACTTCAAGTGAGGCCAGAGCATTGTTCTCTGCTATTTTATGAAGGGACTTTATGTTAATGAAAACCTTTGTTACAAGGGCATAAAATAGTTAGCTGCCATCAGCCCAACATTTGACACTGACTATACTAGCCACAGACCCAGTGAAGACTGAGAACCAACTACAAAGTAGCAATCACAGCTCATTTCTGTACCAGTTCAGGCTATTATAATAAATGCAGTGGTTGAATAGGTTTGGGATGAGTTCATGTAAAATTATTTGTGTGTGTAGAAATTCTAGAACCATTGCTGGTCAGGCAGGAAAATTACTAATCATTTGTTTTCTCCTCATCTGCATTCTATAGCTGCCACACGCCATAGTTACAGAGTGAACCATATCAACTGTATGTTCTATGTTCTTTCTCCAGATTCTGTGTGCTTTATCATCACTAACAAGTATTAAGAAACTGAAGACCTCTAATATGATGAGGTAAAAAAATTGCAAGTGGAAAAGACCTAGTTTGTATGCCTTGAGTTCAGGGGCAAAGCAACAGCGTTAACTTTCTGTAGAGAAGTGCTACAGATGTGACAGAAATTGGATAAAGAACAAGATTTGTGTCTCCTGTAGATGTCCTATGTGGTAGAAGAAATGTTTTCCACAGCCAGACACCTAATTGTGGGGTGTGTTTCTGATTAGATTCAAGGACAAGATGTGCAAAAATGCAGACCTGCCACACCTAGAGCTAAAGTAATTGAAAACTGCAGTTTCAGTATATGAAGTACAATGAAGCTGTGAGCTCTAAAAGCTCAGAAACTTTGAATTAGGCATCTCAAATTTGTGACTGCTGACCATCAGGCAGCCTTTTTTTTTTTTTTTTTTTTTTTTTGACGTATTGACAATTTGAAACTTTTCAACTTAAAATTCCCTGAACTAGAGGAGAAAGAACTGCCATTAAGCAGCCTGTCCTAGTTTAGGTGTCTCTCATCCATAGGCTTTATAGTTTTTGACTTGTGTAAATACATGTATTTATGTATGCAGATAAGTTGCTAAAATATTCATTGATATGAACATCAATCCTATAAAATTAAATGTAAGGAAAACAACAATGGAATTCTTAGTTAAAAATGAAGGTCTCTGTTTAGAAAGTTCAAAAAAGTTAAGTAATGCAACAGTGGTAATTTAGCAGCACAGAAGAGCTGCTTCTTACAGTATATCCTATGCCATTCAAAGGTTTCTATTCAAATAAAGTGGTATATGAAGTTATGATGACTGAGCTAACTTTGAAGGTAGCTTCTTGAATTTCTCAAGAGCTTGGCCTCTCAAAATCAATGCAAAGAATTGTGCAGTGTGATTAATCATTAATCTTGTTTTGAAATTAATAAGGAAATTAGGAACTACAGTGAATATAAACTTTGTTAAATATTTAAGGAACTATATTACAGTTAAGTCTTTGTGATGAGGGAAGAAATCCTAACTATGCTAAGACACTATAAATTCTTAAGTCTCTGTAGGAGTTCAGAGCAGCTCAGACATGCTAGGACAATAAGAGTAAAGAAATGTTAATCGGTTAAGTCCAAGTCTTAAGTGATCCTATACAAGCTAAGTGCTTGGATTATTCCCAAATTTTTGGTTGATTTGTCCAGTCAAAACAATCATGAGGTCAAAATTATAAGCTTCTGAAGTTGGGTCTAATTTCCCTCCATATCTCTAGCCTAAAGTCTACATATCACACTCAACCACATCTTCAGTAGTCAGAGCTGAGCCTACTCTGAATATTACTTTCCCGGCTGGATAAATCTAGACTATGAGCTTCTGTCTGCACTAAATGCTCGTAACTGAACACAAGACCCAAATCCTGCCTCAAGTCCTTTGTGGTACTCACTAGCAACATTTATTTAAGGTCAAGCAAAAAATCTGAAATCAAAAACTGAGCTGTCTGCCAGTCTTAGCTCTCAAACCAGATCCTAACTGGCAAAGTATTTTGTGACCCAGGAAGTATACTGGGAATGTTAAAAAGATACCAGTTGCACAGTTGAAATCTATTCACAGGTAAAAGGGAATTTTACAAGTTACAGTATTTCATAGGTAAATAATAAAAAAAGAAAAATGCAGCAAGCAGCAGCTGTTTTCAAAATGATTGTTCCACATATGTTCCAGAAGAGAGCTGGCCAGCAGGGACAGGGAGATGATTGTCCCCCTCTACTCAGCTCTTGTGAGGCCCCATCTGGAGTACTGCGTCCAGGTCTGGAGCCCCCAGTACAAGAAAGACAGGGAGCTGTTGGAGAGGGTCCAGAGGAGGGCCACGAAGATGATTAGGGGGCTGAAGCACCTCCCCTACAGAGACAGGCTGAGGGAGCTGGGCTTGTTCAGCCTGCAGAAAAGAAGGCTGCAGGATGATCTAATTGCAGCTTTTCAGTACCTAAAGGGAGCCACAAAGAGGAGGGGAATCAACTCTTTGAAAGGTTAGATAACAGCAGGACAAGGGAGGAAATGGTTTTAAGTTGAGGGAGGGAAGATGTCAAGGATGTCAAGAGGAATTTCTTTACAGAGAGAATGGTGAGGTGCTGGAACAGGCTGCCCAGAAAGGTTGTGGATGCCCCGTCCCTGGAGGTGTTCAAGGCCAGATTGGATGGGGCCCTGGGCATGCAACCTGGTCTAGTATCAAATGGGGAGGTTGGTGGCCCTACCTGTGGCAGGTGTGCTGGAGATTCATGATCCTTGAGGTCCCTTCCAACCCTGGCCATTCTGTAATTCTGTGATTCTGTTAGTCAGCTGCATATTGATAGGCTGAGATAAAAACCCTGTATATTACATAATGGAGAGTTTTAACTATCATGTAAAGCAAGTATTGATAATCAAATTGTGTCCACAACCATCTCCATACATGCACCCCCTTCCCACAATATGCTATAGTTTAAATACACTTTTTAAAAAGTTTGGAAGTGTAGCCTAACTTCTTTTAAGATTGGCTGATACAATTTATTTTCTGCTGGTAACTGTTAGTAGTAAAAGTAATTTACAGACCCTCCCTAGTTAAATACCAGATTAAAACTCACTTTAAAGCCATTTTAATAGGGCAATCACTACAAACAAAAAAAATCTGACTGTACAGTCAGTAAGCCAGAGGGCATGTGAGGATTAAAGCAATATTTTAGGAAATTTATAGAACAAAATTCATTAAAATAGATAAATATATATTTTATTCTCAGCTATATTACTGACCTGTTTTAAATGAATTTGGCTGGAACAGGCTTATAAATATATGTATATTTATTAGGACAGTGACCCTCCAATTATAATCATTATATTTCAGAAGAAAGGGTGCTTTTAAAGCTAATAAATTTGAGCAAACAGATCCTATAAACTGCTACTTTTTAATCTTGCAGACAGCAGAAGATCTCTTGCAGACAGCAAAAAATCCACCCACAAACCAATATTTCATTAATGGCAATGCTGTGTTTATACGTTTTCTGTCTTCTCACAGAAAACTAATTTATGATCAGTAAGAGATCTGTATGGATAGGTAGTAAATTTTGGCCACCACACATGGGTTGGAGTCCTAACAGTTCAATGTAGAATTGCTCCATGTACCAAGACCCTAGATTTGTAGGATATAATCTCAGAGGAACTACAGTTATATTGCTGGGAAAATGTTACTCTTTGTCTTCGTAGCTTTGAAATTAATCAGAAGACATCAATGAAGAGCAGTTATTCTTCTTATGAACTACTAACCTAGTCTTCTTTGTTTTTGTTTCAAATCACCTTAAGCAGCAGTTTCTTATAGCTAGATGTTGTAAAATCTTGTTTGCATGTTGAGTAGAACATGATGTGGGGTAGAAACAGGCAATGGATGAAAACCACCAGTAGTAATTATTACCTCTGTTAACGAAAGAAGCACTAAAGGACAAATTTAAGGCCTCAATAAAAAAAAAATAATTGAAGAAGAAGTTGTAAAAATTAGTCATGTTTAAGGCATGTCACCTAGAATAATTGTAAGGAACAAAAACAAACAAAGAAGGATGTCTGAACTAAGGAATCCTGGCTGATGAGCCATACAGAGGGCTTGCAGTAAGAGGAAGACCCTTGTAACTTGAGGGCCAGTAACTAAAGATTTAACATCCTGATTCAAATATTATTTTAATTTCCATGTTTTAAATTTACTGACGTGGTTCACAATCACAAAGTGGCAGAGGTTGGCAGGGACCAACCTGAGTCCATCTGGGCCACCTAGAGTAGGTTGCCCCAACCACATGGAGATGGCTTTGGAATCTCCACGAGGAAAACACCACAGCCTCTAGACAATCTGTGCCAGTGCTCCTCCACGTGGCTTCACAAAGTTTTCTGGTATTATCAATACTAGATACTCAAAAGTAGAAGTCATTCTTATAGATGACAACCTAAGAATAACAGGATTGTTGAAAACATCTTGCATGATTTCTCTGTTTCTAAACATACAGATAGTAATGAAGTCAAAATTGCATTCAGCCACTTTTCCTAAAGCCATAAAAACTAAAAATGTTAATTAAAATATATATTGTTTTAGGAGATAATATTTCTGTCTTCTATCACAAGTTTAAGAGGTGAGACAAACATGCAGCTTCCACTGCTACAAGCTAATTTACATAGCTTCCTCTTATGATCAATCTCTTTTACTGGAACTAGCTGTAATTATACCCTTCACTTAATGTTTGTTGCTGCCTGAGTGTACCTCAGCTTAATAGTGCAATTGTCATATATCTAACAAATCACTCAGCACTACTGCTCAAACAAGATCAGTCTCAGGCCCACCTGAGGCAAGAGAAGAACCATTACTAATCTTTATTATACTTATAATCCATAATGAGAATATTGCTTCTTTTCATCTAGCAGTTTATAATTCCTAAGAACTACTGATGTTTAGGAAGCACTAGAAGTTATAAAATATCTACTTATTACAAGTTTCCCAAATCTTGAACAAAAACATTGGATATTTCAAAATTGCCAAGCAAATACTATATTAAACAGCATAAATACACCTGGGAAAAGATTGTTTGCATAAAGACTATTTGCCTCCAGACAGCTTGAAAAGGTGTTTATTTTATCTAAATGTAGATCCTTTCAGAATAACCTTTTATGACTTTTAAGTATGAGAAAAAATCTAGTTTTTCATCATTATTACTATAATCAGACTAAGTAGTTTCCAAAAGTAAATTTACTGAAGTGACACATGTAGCATAAGTGTACACTTGTTCCGGCCTTTTTACGCTATCTTGGTGTGAGGGAAAGGAGGACAAACAGGCAAAAATTATTGCAATGAGACCCATTCTATGTATATTGCTCCAAAAGTAATGCCTATGGAAATTACAACAGCGACGAAGAATGCAATAATGCTATTTGATAAAGAAAATTCTAAATTACAAAATACCATTTTTCAACATAGCTATGCATTTTTGCCAGGAAGAGCCTGCATGCTACGCTCAGTGGAGATGACCCACTGTTTCACAGCTACTATGATGGTATCATTGCTAAGAAAATGTTGCCAACACAGTACATCATTCATTATCTCAAACAGATGGAAGTCAGAAGGAGCCAAATCTGGACTATGCAGTGGGTGTGATAGGGCAGTCCAACTGAGATTGGCAGTGTGCTCCACAGTCTTCAAACTGATATGGAGCCTGGTGTTATGTTTCAGGAGAAAGCTGTCTGCTTCTCTGGCCTGACTGGAAGTTCAAGCCTCCAGTTTAGTCAGCATTATAATATAGTGACCTGAGTTGATAGTTTGTCCGGGTTCCGGGAAACCCACTATCACCCCTTACCTATCCCAAAAGACTGTACACATCACTTTGCCTGCTGAAGGCTGTGTCTTGAACTTTTTCTTTGATTGGAAGTTCATGTGTCACCACTCCATGGACTGCTGTTTTGACTTCAGCTCGTAATGGTGAAGTGTGTCACCAGTAACAATAAAGTCCAGGAAATGATCACCTTCAACCTCATATTGGTTCAATAGGTCCTGAAAAACTTGCATATGATGTTCTTTCTGTTTCTATGTAAGCATTTGTGGGACCCACCTGGAGCGCTGCACTCAGTTCCCTGCTTGTAATCCACCAGTTAGCCTGGTTGGACTGATCAAGACAATCTTCGTTTTGTGGTGTGACAGCTGTGTATGGCTGTCAGAACATGGCTTGTCTTTAACAACGCTATTGCTGTTGCTGGAAGGCATCACCCTCTGTGTCACCATGCTAATATCCAGAGTTTGGTCTCCATAAATGTCCAAAAGACATCTATGGATGTCAGTGGGGATCCTGAATGGCTTGGCTTTGCTTTGTACACCAGTAAAATTGTACACAAAATGGTCAGACACCATTTTGTTAGACTGCCTCTCTGTTGCCATCTGTCACACAGCAACAAAATATAATGGAATACTGGGGGAAGGTTCAATATTAAATGTCCTACCACCAACATCCACCTCTGATGTCATGGGCCAACATAATGAAATAGGAGGCATTACTTTTGGAGCAGCTCTTGTAGCACACTCAGGAAAGCTCCTGCTCAGCCAGATTCTAGCCTGTTCAGTTTGAGCATGGTTCGGGTTTTGTTTACCTTATACTTTCTTCTTAACAGATTTTGTCATGTTATGGTTTAGCTGTACGTTTGCTTTTCCAAGGCTGGATTAATCCAGGCCATCCCAGGGTTGTTTTTGTTCTCCTCATGATATCAGTTTAAAGGTTTATTTCTGATTAATTTTGTTTCTATATGCTTGTTGCATCGTAAGAGGCTTGGGCTGTTGGTTGCTCAGGCAGTTGCAGCTATTCCATTGTTTGTCCTACAGTATGGGGGAGAAGATATCGGAGACAAATACATCATGGCAGACTATTTTCCTTCCACTTCATTATAAGTGATAGCATCTCCCAAATATACCAGATACTGTTTTTGCATACCAAACACAAATGGGCTTAAATATTAGATAACAAGAATAACAACAAAAAAACACAAAGAAAAAAGCTGTGGCCTGATGTTTACTCTGTTTATGTTTAATTAGTTGTTTCATGGCAAAATTCTGTTTTATTTTGACAGCTTTCCTATCTCCTAGCAGCTTCTTACAAGATGGTGGTTTCTTCATGGCACACTGACTTTTCCCAGGTACTTGCTAGTCATCCGATGCCACAAGAAATTATTATTATTAATGAACAGCATAAAGCTCTAATGAATTTGAGCAAGTACTTACATGCTAATGAAGTTTTTAGGTTTTAGGCAGGCACACAGTTGAGTACTTTGAGTTTCTAAGGAAACGCACAATAAAAATAATACAAGCTTAAACTTTCAGCACCTTCACAGTACATTTTCAGAATTAATCTATGGAACTACAGAGATTTTTTTTTTCCATAGATATTATTCTTATTTAATTATTGCATTTCTGAGTTTATCTGCTTGTGACATTAGAGAACAATCAACATGCCTTCCACTCTACCCCTTTCCATACATGTGCTGAAAAGGGAGCAATGTGTTGACAAACATACAATGAAGGCTTGAAACACTCTTTTAACAGCAGTCATGCTTTGTAACTACTATAATATCAAAAGAGTGCTAGCCTGTTCTGTCCAAAGGCCTTTTTCTTTGTCTCCAGTCAGCCAAGGGAGCTGCCTTTAGGCAATCAACATGCAGGCAATTATGGCTGAAAAAAAAAAAAAAAACTGAAAAGGGGTGGCCTTTATTTACACACACTGCTGTCTGCTCTCTTGCCCACTTCTCTGCCTTAACATGTTGGTCTGTCCCACTTATATGTCTTGCAGCTGAGGGCCAAGGTAGAGCCCGTGTTTTGCTCCGGAATATGGTAACAGCTAATTTGATCTGTAAGTATACTGGAAACCATTCCAATTGAGTATAATGGGATCCTTGTTTCTTCTCAGCAATGTAAACTGGATATGGATAGGACCTCCCTTGAAAGTTACTTCTACTTCCAGCCATGCTACTGCCATGCCCGCACACATCCAGTGGCTCCTGCATGCCTTCCTGGCTCCAGAGAAATCATCTGAAGCTCTTCGGTTAATGCTATCGTGTGCCTGTGTTACCTCTTAGGGCAGTCTTGGTGGAGGCTGATTTGGAAAGACTGAACAGAGTTGCCCTTCTTTGGTGAGTTTTAACATTTCCAGGCCATGATCATAGTTAGTTTATCCCAGATGTGATGCAGTGTGGGCTCTCTGGAAGCACTAGGAAGACCAAAGGTGGACATGGACTTCACTGTCCACATTACAGGAAGACGAGGATAAGATCTCGGCAGTATCCTGTAAAACAAAGTGGCCACTAAGAATCTGTTTTAAAAATGATGCAAGTTCCTGATATGTATCTGTTGCACATTATTCATTTTGCTCCATAAGTGCTATGAATAGCATGATCAATCACTTAATTTGTAACAGCACTCACATAACATACAATCTGCTCTGCAAATACAGCCAGAGAACATCATTCCTGACAGACTGTTTCAAAAACAATGTCAGCCAATTCTGTACTTTACTCAGCAGAAATATTTTCTACAAGGAAGGCAGCAGGCAATGAGAACACAAACCTCTGAGACATCTAGATCTGCCCACTGGGACCCCAACATTTATTCTGATCAAGCAGGATTAGATTGCCTTGTCTAAATTAGCAACCTAACCTCTTTGAATATCATTAACATTTGGAAGTTATTGCACAAACCATAGTCTAAATCATGGAACAGTGTGCCTAATCTTAACGTACTCTATGTAATTTACTTCTTTGTTATCGTTATTGAAGGAGAGGGAGTAAGTTGAAACTATATCTGTAAAGAAAGGAATTGCACATATGAGGAGTTCAGACGTGTTACATGCTATCAGTTTAAAAAAATCATTTATATCAGGAAAATCCAAAAATCAGTAAAAGCTAGTAACATGTTTGTTTAACTAAATTATTATTATTTTGTTTTACCTACAGAAATCAGATTATTCAACTGACTTTACATAGATACATACAAGTATATATTTACATTAATAGTCATCTACTTCTAATATGAATATGGAGCCAGAGTCAAATGGAAATGTCACCTGCACTTAGGACCACAATAAACTAGAAATCCCTTTTAAAAGTAAGGTTGACATGAATATGGTAAGTCAAACCTTTATAGTCTTTTTAACTGCTCTGGAGGTGTAGAAAACAATCTCTAATATCCCAAACAAAGACTTTGTGGTGATGTGGGGGTTAATTACAAACAACAGAAGTTCATTATACATTCCACAATGTTGTTCTCACACACAAAAGAAGCTCCCGCTTGTTAAATGTCTAGCCTAGACTATCAGAAATTGCATTACACTGCATGCCCCTCCTCTTATTCCCGGACTTTCTTACCCTAGCCTTTTTTTTTTCCCCCCTCCCATCTCTATTGAAAGATAGTAATTAAACACTAAAGCCTCTCAGTTTCTGCAGCACTGCAGGGGAACTCCTCCCTGTAATAAGCTCCAATTACTGGCTGCGACTGCAGCTGATGAAGGATTATCCTCTCACTCAGCTACGGCAAGCTCTAGGGTATAATCTTCAATTAGTTCAATTCATGTAGCACACTGGCAGGCAGGCCACTACATTTCCCACGACTTACACAAACAGCCTTTCTTTGACACCCCCCAACTCCGCACAGATGGTCCCAGGACTGTCTGTTGCAAAGTTCAGTGCATCTGGCCCCTAAACCCACCTAATGCAGGCAGCAAAACAAAGAGTGGAACTCAAGTGCTCTACAGTACCTATTTGTTTCAGTAACAGCAGGCTTTTTCTTTTCTTTTCTTTCCTTTTTTTTTTTTTTTTTTTAATAATAAAAGAAAGAATTTATTCAAGGAGTCAGAAAACAGGTGGATAAACAAAAAAACAACCAACAAATAGTCTGGAGTGCTGCTATAAATTACTTCATCTAGTCATTTTTAACTATGTGAAAATTTTAAAAATTCAATTTTATGCTAATACGGTATGTCTGCAACAGGCAAAAGCCAACGAGGGCAAAATTGAAATTTCAAGCACATTTGCAGCTTTCCCTTTGTACTTATTTCAGTACTTGTTTCTTGAGGTATTTCAGATAATCTCAAGAAACAGTTGGTCTTCTACGCAGAATGTTTGTACAGTGCTTAGAGCAAAGACTGTTATGATCATATGCAGTATGATTTCTGAGTTCTTGGCTTCTGCATTCTGGTATTTTATATGGTGTATGTATCAACTCATGCTTGATTTCTTTAACTGCCAATTGTAAAAAGGAACACAGGTTTACTTAAGCAAATATTTAAAAGCAGATACAATTTAATAACTTTTTTCTTTGTGTTTCTGATATCATTTAGCTATGGCAGCTAAAAATAATAACTGAATGGATAAAATATATTAGTACCACCAACACTTTACACTGAATAGTTCTGTTGCAACTGCCTTCACTTTAGAAGAGCTGTGACGACCATAGGGTAGCCAGTATCTGAAGGCATGCTGTCCCAAACACCTGCTTTGTGGCCTGATATTTACATTTGTCAGCTGTAACACCCACTGCTGTCTCCATATAGCTGCCTAAGAAGAAAGAGTGTTATTTCCCAAATGGAATCTTGTCTTCACATGTAAAGAAGTGGTGTAACCTCTAATTATAGCAAATAGTTAACCAACATCATGAGAAAAATAAGATCACAATGGTAACTGCTTTGGTACTGTCTCCTTGCACTAGCTGGATGCAGAGACTTCCCATTTCTAAGCCAATAAGTCTAAAATTTTGCATTAAGATGATCTGTCCAATGCTCCACTCTGCATTAGTAACAGCATCAAGTTCGTATTGAAAAAAAATGATCCCTTATTTCAAGGCCTCAACTCCATGCCTCATCCCACTGAGCACAGCAGGATGTTCTTGTGCAGGATTACTGCTCAGCAACTCCTCTTCTGCCACCCCGAGTGCAAACTTGGGCACAGCCCAGCAGAACAGAAAACATCAAGAATGTGAACTTGTAAGACACCAGGCTGTACAGCTGCACAGCTTCTGAGTACTTGTTAAACCAGAGAACAATTTTTCCCAGTGTCAGATTGTACACTTTGTACACTTTATTTGGTACACAGGCTCTTACATATCATCAGATCTTAAAAAGGGCTTGTATGTCTAGAATTATCATTATTTCCAACTACATTAACTAATTTAATAAGGTGTATTTAATTCACAAATCTTGATTCAGCCACATCTTTGTACAACCACCCTTATGTAATATTAAGAAGGAAACCACTATACACACTTCAATCCTAAAAAACAGACAGAAGCCCCACACTCCATAGAATCAACTTGGAGGGGACCCACAAGCATCATCGAGTCCAACTCCCAGCTTCACCCCAAAGCCAAACCCTGTGTCTGACAGCGCTGTCCATGAACTCCAGCAGTAGGCAGCCAGTGCCCTGGGCAGCCTGTTGCACAGCCTGAGCACCCTGTGGTGCAGACCACGTCCTTAACCCCCAGCTGCCCTCCCCTGACACAGCTCCATGCCGTTCCCTCGGGCCCTGTCGCTGTCACACAGAGCAGAGCTCAGCGCTGCCGCTCCGCTCCCTGTGAGGAGCTGCAGCCGCCATCAGGCCTCCCCTCAGCTCCTCTGCTCTGAGCACACCAAGGGACCTTGGCCTCTCCTCAGACACCTTGCCCTCTAGAACCTTCCCCATCTTTGTAGTTCTCCTTTGGGTTCTCTTTCGTAGAATTACGTCCTTCTTGTATTTTGGAACCCAAACCTGCACACAGTGCTTGAGGTGAGGCAGCACCGTGCAGAGCAGAGTGAGACAATCTCTTGCCTCACCCAGCTCGCAGTGTTGGGATGCATCCCAGGGTACAGTTGGCTTTTTTGACTGCCAGGGAATACTGCTGGCTCAGATTCAACACTACATCAACCAGAACCCCTAGATCCCTTTCTATGGGCTATTTCCAGATGCTCATCCTCCAATCTGTACACATACCCAGAGTTGCCCTGTCCCAGGTGCATAATCCAGCACTTGCTCTTGTTAAACTTCACGCAATTGGTGATTGCCCAAACCTCCAATTGGTCAAGATCCCTTGCAAGGTCTAGATCCCCTGCAAGGTCTTTCTACCCTTAAAGGTGTCAACAGCTCCTCCCAGTTTAGGGTCATTTGTTTCAGCTGGGCTGTGTATTTGAGACTGTTGAAAGAGAACTAAAAATGTAGTTGCTGTTTTGTACTCCGCAACTTTCAAATAAATGTTCTGTAGCTGTTCCTCACTGTCCTAACGCTAAGTCAATCTTTTGTAGTACTATAGGTGTTTTCACAGAGGAAAAAACAAAACAAAACAAAACAGCCACAATCTATTTATCATGGTGCTTTTCAGGATACAATCTCATTTTGTAGTTCAGATTTCTAGAGCTCAGACATGCCTGGTTAGTCCTGTGTAAATGAACAAGTTTCGGATAACATTAGTAAAGAAGGACTGAAAGAATACCTTTCCTCTTCCCAATACACCCAAGAGCTAAATGAAGTTGCACTGTACTAATTTTGAGGAAATCTATGGGTCCCACCATTATAAAGATGAGGAAATGTAATATATAAATAAATATTCCATAAAATTTTCCTTTCTGCTGTGAACTTGTAGAACAGCCAAAAGTGGACTACCCTCGTTCTTCACATAGGCCATTTACACGTATGAGTCCTCATACACATCTCTCATCTAAATGTTGGAACAGGAATTTAGTTTCATTAAAATCGGAACAATGTCTTCAGTACTGCCATGAACATCCAACTGTAAGATTTGATAAAATGTCATGTTTAGAACTATTTAGCATGAATCCCAAATTAAAAGCATAGAAGATTATTTCGTTTTATAACTCCAAAGACTGATGCTGAACCAAATCCTTAACCTAACCAGTTACAAAAATGTTGTATCTAATGAACCAAATTTCTGCACTGCACTCCCTGAGAAGCTTAAAATGTAAGGTTACTTTTCTTAATAAGTAAGGATAGATCACAAGTCCAGCTATATTTTGATACCCGTAATCCCTCTCAAATTGAACAGTTTGACTACTATATGGCCAAATAAGATAGCAGGAATAGGCTCTTGCTTTCCATCGTCTACTGGGCATTTTAGTTGCAGAGAATTAGAGGCAAGTACAAGTAAGGGAAAAAAGTATTCCCTTCCAAATAACCTCTGAATTTTGAGCTAATGGAAAACAAACTGAAGAAAATCGGTGAGAAGTGTCAAGTGAGCACCTAATCACTGATCCTTGTCGGATACAGCCAGGGGCAAGCAGCAAGTCCTGACTGTCACCATGCAAGCATTGCTTTTACTGCATGATAAAAGATCACAGGTATTATACCTCCATTCTCCAACTCAGTTGGGAAGAAAAATTAAGTGAGGAAGACAATTGTCAGGCTTATAAAGACTTTAAAAATTTGTGAAATACCAAAAAGGCAGACCTTATGGAGTACATGCAAATAATGGTGGATTTTTTAGCCTTCCACATACAAAACAACAAAACAGAACAAAACTTCTGACCTAAAAGTAGTATTTTGATAATTGAATATGCAATATATTTTATATATATATAAAAGACACATTGGAGTATATTCATATGAAAAGAGCATTGCAATAGTAATTGCTGGGGTCCCATTTTTTAATTTCTTTACTTAGTTTGAGTAGAGAAAGCCGCTTAAATGCAAGCAGTTAGAGTTCTGCCTTAAATAAGACTTATCAAAATGCATCACAGACAAATTTTACAGTCTCCTACCTTGGAATTCTAAAATCTGGATTCTAAATCCCTGAACCTTAAAATCTTTTAATTCAGGTTCTACAGCCCTATCAGATGTCAATCTCAGCTAGTAGTAAGACAGCTGTTACAGGAACTTAACAGAAATCACTTCAGCTGATGAAGCATCCCATACAAACATACATACATCCACAACGTTACACACCTCAGAATTTTCAGGTTTAGCTGATACCATGTGATTTATTAAAATAGTAAACTGAATAGAAATCATTGGATAATGACTGAAATCACAAAAGAAAAATTTACTTCTTTAGGAGGCCAAAAAGCCTCCTGAATGTATCTGCTCTAATTCAGCTAACTTCTGTGTTTGTTAAATACTCACTTTGAGATTAGAAATACTGATTTAACTGTTGATTAATCTTTCACTACCTTATTAATTACTTGCCTGCTCTTCTACAGAACATCTAGTTTGGGATGCATCAAAATTGAATTCTGCACTGTTCGCAATCCACCAAGTGCTGTAGCTTCACAGATGTCTGTCTGATCTCTCATTCTTTATACACACCTGTAATTTCAGCAGAATCTGACCATAGACTCCTTCCTGAGATCTCCTATGTTTATATTAGCAGGGAATACACCAGGGAAGTGCACAGCATCCAAAACACATTAGTGTTGTATTGCCTGTCCTGTTTATAGGCTAGAGAGGTGAACACAGTGAATTATAAATGAAGTCAAGCTATAAGAAGCTATATTCATTAAACAAAGTGACAATGAAGATGGTCACAAAACATGAAAAAGTGCACTAAGGAGTGTTTGTACATGTATGTACAAGTACATGTGCTGTACAAGACACAGTCAAAGATCTTGTCACTGCAAGGGGTGCCTTTTTCAGGGTGTTCTTCAGGGAGAATAGACGTCATGAGTTCCTTTTCCAGGAAAAATTGCCTGGTCAGACCTATTTCAGAAATAGGATTGCTGACTTGAATCAAATATGATGGTGGTACTAATGCTGTGACTAAGCAGAGAAGCTGTACTCCAGTGCTGTCAATCTCTGAACGGCACTAAAACAAGACAAAAGCATTTTAGTAGCAGAAAGTTTACAATGGAAATGACATTTTTATGAGAGGATAAAAAGTAAATGTAAGATAAAAAGCATTTTTGCAGACTTGCAGGTCTGAAAATGAACAGAATCTTAAAACCATTTGCAAGGAGAATGATTAATTTTCATTTAAAGCATAGTCCAGCAAAGAACAGCAAGCATCAAGAATTCAGTCACCTGCTCTGAGCTAGCTGCAAGCGTAAAAACTTTTCTGGATCAAGACTGTTACTGGATGTTAATATATACACTGGAAAGGACTGTGCCAAATAGGTTAAAATGCATCTAAGGAACAAATTGTGTCTTGAACACTGCATTTATAATATTGCATTCTGACTTGATGAAGCATACATAATTATACTGTTTGCAATCAACCAAGTACTATGCTTCATGTAGATACCATAAACAGGAGGCCAACTGAGAAAGAATTGTGTCACTGATTTATATTTTTATTGAAAGCAGAAGTTAAGTTTAAAAATTTTATATACCATCAGTCTTGATCTTTTTAAACTATTGAGTCATTAAAGGACAGCTTTCTCTCTAGCTCTATAGGAAATGTAAATAAAACATAATCTATTATTACAGAAAATAACATTAAGGAAACTTGCAAGCATTACTAACTTTGCAATATCAGGGGCTTTATTCACCAGGAAGTACATAGAGTTTATTCCCTGTAAAAACTTATCATAAATACCGAACACTGTGTGTAACAAATGACTGGGCAATAACAAAACAAAAACAGCTTCATTTCAAGACACAAAGGCAAGCTGACTCTTTTCATTTATTATTATTATTAATAATAATATTGATATTATTTATCCTAAAGAAAAGAAATCCTTATTTTTATTTATTTTCTTAAATCCTTATTTTTTAATTTATTTTCATAAGAAAATAAATCCTTCTTCAGCAGAGTTAAATTGCAATAGGGAACATGAATGATAATTCTGAAGAGAACCGTACTTGTTAGAACTGTATGGAAAGCTAACAAGTCATAACAGAAAATGTTAGCAATCCAGAAAACCATAAGAATGATCAAAGCTGTAAAAAAATAACTTATTTTGACATTTGACTGTTGTGTTTAACACGTGTGAATCTGAGGCATTTAAAATATGTTTGTGAACAACTCAGTTGAGGGAGCACATATTGGTATAATTTTTGCTTTATATGACAAGATGAAAAGATGGAAAATATTTTAAGAAATTCAGCGTCACTGCATAACACATTTTGATACACCTTCTTAGAACATGTGCATTTTGTATTTCTGTAGGACACAAAGTTGCTGAGTAGTTGGAAGACTTAGTGCAACACTGGCTGGAAAATTAAATCTCAAAGCTCATGTAATTTTCTTTTAGAGAAATATCTTTACATAATTGAGCTATTCAGTGTGCAAGAATATCAGGATAGTCAGAAGTTTTCTTCTTTCCAGTCTACAGGGAAGAATGCAAACAGTTTGCTTAGTATCTAAATCCAAGATAAGTATTGTAACTATCAGTCTAATGTAATTCAGTACAATAGTTTAACTTAGTTTAGCATCAAGTTCAATTGCACTAGACATTACATTGAAATAAGAACTGTAAGGTGGTAAGGGACTCAAATGCTTCCAATCAGTACCATATTTTTGATGCAGTATCCTAGCTGTGGAAGTCAAAGAGCTTTGGCATTGATCAGGATGACATGTCTATAATTTGAACTCCCAAATAATAACTTAAAAAAAAAAAAAAAAAAAAAAAAGGAGGAAATGTAATGTGTGTAACAGGACATAAGAAATTAGAGCAAGAAAGACTTTTTCAGTGCTTCTTTATAGTCTGCATATCTGAGGCAGGGCTTCAACTATCAACATTTCTGGAAGAACTTTGAATAAAATATCCCATTCCTACAACCTTGTGAAGGCAGCTTGATTCAGCTAAGACCCCATTCACTGAACACAGAACAAATACTTCTGTCACCCTCACCAATAGGCACAGAGGTATTAAAGAAGTAAAGATTACAAGATTCCTGACTATGTAAATCCTGAGAACCAACACTTTAAGACACTAGAAGATGACAAATACATCCCCAAACCAAACCATCCTCACCTATGCTGGCTGCCCACCATCAGCCAATAAAATCCAGGGGCCCAGTTCCGGTTTCCTTCTTTTTTATTTCACTTGCTGATTGTCATTTCCGAAGTGAAAGGGATGGAAAAATAATCTGTTCTTTGTGGAAAGCGAATAGAAGAGGGCCAGAGGGTTCATATCCTGTCTTATCTGCCACAATACTGATTGTTTCCTGCTCTCAGCTCCCTTGCACTTTGACCAGGTGCAAAAGGCAAGCTAGAAGTGATAAATACTAATCACTTATTTGTCCTAATACCATGCCAAAAAGGCTTTGAAAGTGGAGCACCATGGAAATGAACAGCCTTGTCTCACAAAACTAGGGTTTTGAGTGAGTGAAGACCGGTGAAGTGTGGCAGGATGAACACTCTGAGCAGGATTCACTGCTTTGTACATCCCATTCAAACAAACACTGATAAACCTAAAGCAAAGACTTCATGGTTCCAATTAGAGGCCCCACTGCTACATATGAAGTCTCAGATCTTAGGAGTGGTAACTGGAGCACACTAAACATAAATTAGGAAAAAAACTAGTCACATGGAAGCAGTGATGTAAAAGAATTTCTACTCCCATACAACCTTCAACAGACACCTAAAACGCTCCATCATAAGCCTTGAAAAATGAAGTTCAGATACAAATGTAGCCTTGACAGTTCTGAATGAAACCTCTGAATTAGTCTCAGAGAAAGCTGTCAGGCTGTTCTTGCTCTTGAAGTATGAAACACTGATGGGCCTGTCCTGCTGTCACTTGTGTCACATGCAGCTTAGCTCTGGGCGTCACTTAAAACACAAGTCAGCTTGTCACTCCCAGCTTATGCTGAAGTGAGCAAATCTCTAGCAGAGCAGTGTTACACCAAGAGGGGGTTTTTCTTCTTTTTTTCCAAATGAAGTAATTACAGCCATTCTTTATTTGAAAAGCTTATCTTCTGCTACCCCTTGCAAAACATACCTCATTGTGCAACTTGGAATATTGTTAAGAAGGGCTTCACAAAGCATATTCAGACTCATTTTGGTGATGCATATCATTTGCCAGAACAGTAACTTGCTGTAACTTGGATGAATGCAACTCTCCTGCACTCCTCCCTTGCAGGGTACAGAGTGGGGCTTGCTATGTTTGCAGCCCTACCCCCAGACAATCAGGATAGGCAGCTGCCTGGTTCACTATTCTCTAACCCTCTCCCCACAGTCATTCATCCTCTGCCAGCCTCCCCTTCACATTTTCCTCTCTCCAGTTTCCTACACTTCACATTTTACTTTTATGCCTTGCCATATTCTTCATTCTGCTTCCTTTTCACATATTCCAGTACATACATGAGTTTATATCTCTCCTTCCCAACTGCATTTCCAAATTTCTTATAACATCCTGGCTTATTTCTCAAAACACTACTTCTTACTGCTCCTGCAAGAATGCTAATAATTCCACATCCACACCTCCCTACCTGTCTCCTATCACACGTAACATGCTACTTCATTTTTCAGTGACAGCTTACCTGCATCCTGTACAAACAGCCTTGCCAGTCTTAGACTGTAAGAGATCATGATGATAGCTTGAAGTGCAGAGACTTTCCTAAAACCAAAACACTGTAGAATCATTTTCTTTCTTTCTGTGATTATTTTTTTGAACTTTAGGATCAATCTTTTCTCTCAAAACAAACAAATAACCCTCAACCCATGAGCATTAGAATGCTTTTGCTTTTTAATTTAAACATAATGAATTGTTTTTCATACAGTATCATGATTGGCATTACCAATATGAAAAATAACCTAGTTACATCTCTCTGTATTCCTCTCAAGATTATAAAATGCTTTTTTGTTCTGCTGGTATAGCACCTGAGTCCTGTCAAAAGTATTGTATGAATGCTAATAATCACAGCACATGACACTGTCACTTGACTTTGATTTCTCACAGTATACTTTACATTTTGGTTAAATTTTCTCTCAAAGTTTAAAAAGCAATCCTTTGATTTTGACTGGCTATTTTCATCTTGAAAATGATTACTGAACACTTCGGAGTATTCTACTTTAGAAGGCAGAACAAAGCAGATCAGCCTCAATAACAGCAGCAAGAGCTGAGAATCTTTAGTGAGGAATGCACAATACTTCAGTCAACTTTATTGCTACACTACTACAATAATTATTTTGGCACAAATTATATGCAGCCAAGTTATTCTGTTGGGAAATAATCCCACCAAAGTGTTTATACTGCAAAGCTAACACAAGACCTTAAAAATGTTTGAAACACAAGCTAGTTAATATTTAGTTGTGTGTCAATACACTGATTTCTTTATAATTTTTTTTTATATATTTTTTTAAATTATTTTGCATAATATGATACTTTTGAGACTTGCAGCAGTCACACTGGAAGATACAGAAAGCATCGAGCCCATTGTGGTTCACTGCCAAATTCTGGAAACATGCTGAGAAATATGTAATTACATTTACTATGCAGTAGTCCTTTTAGATCCTGTATCTATGGTGATATCCTTTCTAATAAAGTCATGACAAGGGGAAAAAAAAAAAAGAAAAAAAAAAGCCTATTATCTGAATGAGAAGCCTACCAGAAAGCAACAAAACAAAAAACACACTGCCCCAAATTTTGCCCTTAAGCACTTCCTATGCAGCTCTTCAGGGAATAGTTACTGAGGGCTGAAGGGATTGTTGTACAGGCAAGATCCAGCTCCCTTAAGTTCACAGAAAACAAAATAAAAGAAAAGAAAATAACAAAGTTAGACAACACTGTTTGGTACTGATATATGTTGGGCTTGAAGGAAATGAGAAGAGGTAACACTAAAAGTGAAACAGCTAAGGCTCAGACTGGAAGAGATCTGCAAAAAGTTTTCCTGAAACAGCATCATGATCTGCTGCCAGAAGTAAAAACAGACAGAAATATGAAGCTGAATATAGGCAGAAATACATGTTACTGATATTTGAATAGTAATAGAGTATTGCTATTGAATTAGGTTATATTAAGAATTGGGTTATTAGAGACCTTTGGCTGCAAACAAAAATAGGAGGAATGTGACAGTACTGCAGGTAGGATTTTGTTATTCTAGAACAGAAATAGCAGATTTCTCAAGGAATCACTGAATCTTCAGAGTTGGTTTTGGTAAATAGTGAACGCGTGATAGAAACATGATTGCAGAAAGATCAATTTAATGTTCATGACAGCTTGACAAAGCTGCACATTGCGAAGAGGGGAGCCTGGGTACATTACAATGTGTTTGGTAGAGTCAGAAAAAAGGAATGAAAGAATTCTATATCGTACATGCAGAACATAGGGACAAATATTTTGGATCCAAACTAGGGGCTCTTAAAGTAGAAATGAGAAGAGTTATCTAGTTATTTTATCACGTTATGATGCAGCCATGGAAAGATATTGGGATAAATTAATGTTTCCCTGAAAAATAATTGTGAAATTTATTACAAGAGCACGTATGAGATTTCATGCAGATTATCTTTGTGTGCTTCTGGTCATACGAAGACAAACGGAGAAAAACATGTTAGCAGAGGAATTTAAAGTAGACTGGAAGAGAGTTTGAGCTGTGCAGCCTTGGTTTAAGACTCAGTAGTGAATATACAAGACTACAACTGCTCAAGATCAATAGTAGAAGAGAAGAATCGTTAAAATGAAAAACAATTTCATCCCAGCAGAAGATGATAAAATATGACAAAAACTAGAACCAAAATCAGAAAAAATGATTCTGGATCAGCCAGCTTGTTGAAACACTAAGCAAAATGTCTCTACTTTTGAGGTGGTAATACAAGCTTACAACAGATGAGCTTTAGGCTTGGGGATATTTGCTAGTCACATATCCCAAAACAGGTAGATTTGAAGAGAGTTAGCATTAAAAAATTGCATGAAAACCTGTTTTAAGGAAGCTGCAAAATGGAACTGAGACAGTGTGACACTCGCCCTTGGTTTTGCTGCCTCTTAATTTTAAACCTCCCTCACCATAAAAATCTGAAGTTTTTTTTTTTTTCCAAACTTGGGCACACATTCAAGTTTATATAGCTTTGATGAAAGATAGCATTAAACTAGCTAAAAGACTATGAAAAGCACATGGGTGATGGTTTATCTGACAGACTGATTGTAGGAGGTAAATTCAGACAGTGAAACACATTTTCACTGGAGTTTAATAATGCTGTTTTGGAGCAAGGCTGAAATTCTTTCTAGTTTGTTTCATAACACTGCCCAGCTGGAATTTCCATTTCAAGTTATTATAATACAAAGCTTTACAGTGGTATTTTAACCGTTCATTTTAGATGGTTTTCACACAGAGAAGTTTACTTGAATACCAGATATACTGTAAACATACTGAACATCTGGTAATTAAGTATAGTGCACAGTAATCTCTGTAAAGCCTGTATCTGTGGTGAAATCTTTTTAATAAATAGTTGATAATGGAATGAAGCTATTAAAAGAATTACAGTGCACATGGCAAAACATAGCAATTATTAATTCTGTAGCATGAATAAAAACTTCTAACTGTCCATTTTACCAAGAATATTTAAGATGGAGCAGTTCTGAAATGAATGTCAGTATAGAAATATCCCATTTGCAACAGAAAAAATAGACTTCATAATTCACATTTGTAACTGTTCAATCCCACTTCATGATAGCGTAACTCCAAAGCCTTCTCTAATCTGGCCAGGACCATCATTCACTTCACAAGATAGAATGGAGGGATCCTGGGATCTCCACCCTTCTGTTTCACTCTCCTGTAAGAAGTTTTTCACTGTAAAGTAATTAATGCAAGTCATTTTAGTTGTCCATTTTCACCCACATTAGCAGCAGAGGTGTTCTCCTTGGACCGGATTGAGAGTATGCCAGAACATCTGTGAGTACCTACTCTTCTTTGTTTAAGATTTCTGAAGAGGGCTCTAAATGCAGTGGCACTGTGCAGGTATGGATTCATTCATTCTCCCCAAACAATTAGGATTCCAAACTTTAAGCTCAATTCATAGTCAGCTGACAGTATCCTGAGCAAGTCATTATGCCGTTGGTCTTTAATATGCATTATTTGTTGTTCTCCTACATTTTATTTCAAGAAACAGTCATTGGAAGACACAAATAAACATTTTTGTACCCTCTTCTACTGATGTAATGTAGTGTAATTAACTAACGTTAAAAAAACACTCCAGACTTTTCTAAATAGCAACTTTCTTCTGCATTTGCCAGTGATTCTTATTTTTAAATCAAGTAATCCAAGGACAAGCTCACCTACCTTGAACTACCAGGTTTAGAGGGCGGTATCTCTTCAGATTAGCAGGGAAAGCCTATTTATACTACTAGCTATTTTTCAATTTCAGCTTTTCCACTGACTATTTAAGGCCTTCTGTACTTTTTCCAGGAGTGCTGGCACATTGTTCAAATCACTAGTATGACTCATTAACTCATTCTCCATTTTAGCCAGCTAAGTTCCTCTATCTTAACACTCCTCTATTTTCTTTTTTATTCATGATTCAGTTGCTGTCCATTTGTGAGCTGGTTTACAGTTGTCAAGCAAGATGTGAATGCATGCTAACATCAAAGGTCGATGCATACACCCCAAGCTATCCACATTTACTGCTTTTGGGGCATGTTACTTTCCTGTGTCTGTAGGAATAGGACAAAGGGAAACAGCCCTAAACTGGAGCATATGAAGTTCTGCACCAATATGCAAAGGAACCCAAAGGTGAGGGTAATGGAGCACTGGAACAGGCTGCCCAGGGAGGTTGTGGAGTCTCCTTCTCTGGAGATATTCAAGACCCACCTGGACACCTACATGTGCGTGGAGCCTGATTTGTAGGGGGGTTGGACTTGATCTCTGAAGGTCCCTTCCAGCCCCTGCAATTCTGTGATTTTGTGATTCTGTGATCTGTTTTCAGCTGCAAATAATTCCACTTCCATTTTGTTCCAGATAGTTCTGGACAGGATACTGAATACAAACAGTGATAACAATATTCTGTTACTGGCATTTTTCAGGGCACTTCCTCAGATTTGTTCACCTCAGGCATTTTTATCAAGGGGAGAACCTTATTAATTTCTACTTCTAATTTCTCTATCTATCCCATCTCCACAGTATGTCCATAATCTGACCTCCCACTGTAATCCACACTTCAGAATTCCTCCCTCTGTCTATTGAGTCTCTGAGCCTCCTTAATGCTTTTGTGAGCGTATATTTATGGTTCTTTACCTGCTGTATATTCCCCAAGTCCACAGATTAAGCCTCTGGACTTTCATGGTCACTCAAGCAAGGAGCTTCCTCTCCTTGAAAAGAACAAATTTCCTGGCACCCAAGCTGAACAGATTCTCCCCAACACTGGCAGCTTACTCTAAAAGAGATAGAGAATGTCTTTTTCCTAGCACTGCAGGAGATTATCTTCCAACACTGTTCAAATCCTGGAGCAGGCTTTACAGCATGGTTTCTGGTAGTGGATGGGTGCTGAGCACAGGTTGGTTAGAAAGGTCCTGTTCATCTTACCTGCCTTTTCTGCTCCAAGTAGTTCGAGGAGTGGCTATTACACGGCCCTGAAGAAGTGATAGCTGTGATTTGCCTCCACCATACAATTGCCTACAATGAAGGAGATAGGAAGAGCTGTCAGCAGCGCACCTGACATGTGACAAGTTGTTTCTCCAAGCAAGAGCTAGTGAAGTCTCAGACCAAGGCAGGGACATTCAAACTGTTGTGCAAGTTCAGTGACTTTGTTCCTAAGGTCAATTGCTACAGCCGTCTCTCCTGCACACATGTATGCTCCTTCATCCAAAAAAACATTAGTTCAGAATTGTTTCTGAGGAGTATTAGAGCTTGTTTCAATCTTAGAACAACCACGTGGCTTGAGTTTATATTTCCCCATGCTGGCAACTCACAGAAAAGGGCAAGAATATGGGCCAAGATTTTTTATGGCAACACCAAAATCCATTCAGGGCGTATTTTTGAAATATACTGCATATGCTTTTGATAAATTCAGCAGGTATTCACCAGAACTGATATAAAAGCAAATGACACAGGAACCAGAATTTAGCTATCCAAGTTCAGATAAATTGGCCTCAACTATCTTTGAACCTCCTCAGCCCTTCCCTCCCCTCCAACCAGAAGAAAACCCCTCTTTCATGTGGCAATCCACCAGCTGTACAAACAGCACAAACTGCCACAAACCTTACAGTTGTTTGACATGCAATTTATACAGGGGAGAAAGGCAAAAAAAAAAGGAGGTATTTCATCAGGAGTTCAAACTTCACTTTGATCTGACTGCTATTGTAATAGGGTCAATGAATGGCTCCACCATCCAGCCTTCAGTGCGTCCTTGTTTCAGCTAAAGCATGTGTCTGACAAACCATCCTGGACTCTTCAAATGAGCAGATTTTTAGTTTTGCAATAGTGTAACATCAAGTGTTAATTCACCACCAACTCTAGAGCTGTAATGGACTTTTTGGCACAAAAGTAATCATGGAGGTTCTATTCAGTTGTTTTTACTACTTGGTACAGTCCTTTTCCTTTAACTTGGGGTGGCTTTTCTCCAACAATAAGCAAAAAGGAGGACAAAGCTTGAAAGAAAAGAGAAATGAAATAAATCTATTTGACTGTAAATGTATTCAAGGAATAATCTAAAAATATTATGAATTGCCAGTATTAGCTTCTAGCTTTGATTTTTAAGTCAGTCATTATTCTTCTGAACAGAAATGGTCCTTTTCCCTATCTATGTGCAGGTATTCTGATGAGGAATTAAATCTGTGTTCTCTGAGTTGAATGAAATCGATTCAGAATGTTTCTTTCTAGAAAAAATGGAGACACTTTCTAACAACCTGAAAACAAATTTCTACTATCTGTAGCCTCTGACACCAAATTAAATGTCATGTACCTACTAAAAACGTCAGAAGTGTTGCAAGAATTGCTGAGCTTCTCTGAAAAATACACAGTGCCAAGCCCTTGCAAATCTGAATTCTTGCCCATTAAAAAAACTCTATATATGAGCACTGCTTGTGCAGTGCACTTACAATACTAGAAATCCAGTAGGTGGCAAGGGAGAACTTAAAATCTTCATATTTTATTATGAAGTACTTTCCCAGTGCCAGGTTTTTAAAGATCTTTCTGTCACTCTCACCAAATACAAATACATAGGAAAGGAAGGTGGGAGATTCTGCTTCATTCTCCCATTCAACTCTTTAGTTCACAGTTTTAAAAGTTCATATGTCAGTTCAGGAAAAGACTTATAAAACACAGGGTGATTTTTCCCAGACTTAGTGGCTTCTTTGTTTTCAGATGAAAAATATACTGCCTACATGATGTAGCATTTCTTTTCTATGCATGCCTTGCCAGCTCAAATTTGCTCTCCAAAAATGTGAGATCAGCCTCCTTTACAGCACCAGAGGGGTTACCTGTTCATGCTACTGGAACACTCTGTATCTTCTGCCTTTCTACCTAGCTAGTTCAAAAGTAAAAGGCGGAGTAACTTCACAATCTGCACCCAAATCCATTTGATAAAGATGTGGAGAGGTGCTCACATCTGATTCAGGCACTTTGTAGTGGCTCGCTGTCCAGCAAAGCTGATGAAACCAGAGTGAATAGAGATATGGTCTATAAGGGACCATAATGATTCATCAAGCAACTATCTGCAATTTTGTACACTGAGCTGAAAACCTTTTGGCTGAACTAGAGCACAGCCAGCAAGCCTTCATTCTGTAATGCTGGGCTAACCATATGAACCATGCTCTTGGATAAGGTAATGAAGTCTGACCTGAGCTCTCTCTTACGTACATGGCTGTGCTGCTACCCTAAATACCCACTTCAGCACATTTAGAGTACTTCACAAAATATTCTGCTTCTGTATTACTGGAACAGGTTGCCCAAGGAGGTTGTGGATGCCCCATCCCTGGAGGCATTCAAGGCCAGGCTGGATGTGGCTCTGGGCAGCCTGGTCTGGTGGTTGGCGACCCTGCACATAGCAGGGGGGGTTGAAGCTAGATGATCATTGTGGTCCTTTTCAACCCAGGCCATTCTATGATTCTATGGTTCTATGATTCTATGATTCTGTGATCCTAGGAAGTAGTTTTCTTTGATCCAAACTAATTGTCTACAGCTGAGAAGTTCGGATACATTGGCAATCTAATTCTACTTAAATAGCAAATCCTATAGATCTACAGTGAAGCAAAGCCAATTTAACTGCAGTTTGTCCATACAAACTGAAGAGATGAGCTTCCACAGTGTTATATCTTAACTTCAAAGGCCACATCCTATAAGTTCCAAATTCTATCTGTTTTACCATTCATGAGCTAAGGAAAACATTGGCATACTAAACATATCTGGGGAAAAAATATCATTTATTCTTACTTTTTTAATTTGCTTTTTCACTCAGGTACTTTCATTTTTGAAGGCCATTTCTTGCATAATTATTCATCAGAGCCGTTTGGGGAAAATAGATCAGTGTTTCCTTTTGTACCACCACTTTTGTATGATGCTGCCTTGGCTTTAAAACTAACCTGAGCCTCCCAAATCCTGAAAGAGTTCAATTTTGTTTTGGATGCAGTCACTGAACAAAACTCACCATTCAAATTTCAAATCTTATCTTACAAGGACCTGAAGTAGCAGCTGCCTTAATACAGCTACCATATCCCTCTTTGCATGTCAGATTGCAAAGCTAAAGGAGATATAACCACTGAGAACTTAAACAATTGTGGTTAACTACATCACAGAAGTCTTCTCAGGTAAAATATTTTCTGTTGTAATAAGATGCTTTGTGACTACTTTGCAAAATACAGCAGTCATACCTCATGCTCTATACAAACCTTATGTATATTATATATATATGATTCTATATGGTATAGAATTGTCAATAGCTACCGACTAGCAAAGAAAAAAGGAGAATAAGGAAAGAGAAAAAAAAAAAAAAAAGATGTTAAGCTTGTAGCCCTAAATGTAAGACTTTGAAATAACTTGAGGGGGTTTCCTAAAATAACTACAGTGATGCTATCTCAGCAAAAACAAAACAAAACAAAAAAAACAATATTTTCTGAAGAGGTTAAGACAGTAAGCCAGATTTTCATTTACTGCGAGCCAAAATTGGTCAGATTACTTGTAATCACCAGTTTTCACCACTTTGGGCTCAAATTCAGAAGCTTGAGTATTTTTCTTCTTTGTACATGGTGGGCATTTATTATTGTTTGCTGATTTTCCGTAATTAGAAACAGAGTACATGGAAAGGAGCAGCACAGGTAAGCCTGCATTCTCATCTAGATTAAAGTAAATATTGCTGCTCAGAATAAAAGGGAAAAAACACTTTGTGAAAGCAAACGTTTCTTTTTACTGAAGAATTTCATACTACTTACTGAGGAAAAAAGAATTATCTAGAAATATTTAGACATGGCAACAAAGGTGAAGGGAAGAGGGAACGTGTACTCATATTTAAGTCCAAACACAAGAATTTTACTATGTTTAAATTGAAATTCTGCTTTTTCCATAAGGATCTTATGTTACATTTTTACTACAGCAAGTTAGCCATGCCACTGTAGGAAAACTCTGGTTTCATACTATGGGATTTCAGCTAAACAAATCACGTGTCAAAGCACTGCAAGCGCAATTATCTTCCCTTTTCTCCCTCCTCCCCTTAATAACTATTTGTTTCTTGGTATTTATACTGAAATAAAGTAGCAACGTTAAACCCTGAACCAAGATCCTATTCCACAGTGCTACATGTAAAAAGAAAACAAAAAGCACTCCCTACATTAAAAAGCATGCAACTTGAGAAAACACAAAAGCTTCAGTTTCAATTAAACATTCAATCCGTAGTAAATGTGAAAGTATTGGGGTCAAACATGTACATGCTAGAGATTCATCAGGAAGAGATATCTAAGGTTACTCTGTGGAGTAAGTGGGCAGGAGTCTACCTCTGATTGTACTGTACAGGAGAGCTTCACAAGAGGAAACGTGTAGTCTTACATTCCACAGGGAGAGGCTAAAAAGGCTGTAACACAGCAATGGGATATTCCCCTCCTTTGTCAGGGCAAAGTGCACATATGACATTATTTACTCGGTCAGGCAAGTGAGGTCTCAGACTTGCAAATGTGTCTCAAAAGATTCTTTGTTTGGTGCAAATAAAAAAAGCAGTTGCCTTAGGCAAGTTTGGCATTGCAACTGATTGAGACAAACCACAATGATGGAGCTGTATGTTATGGGTTTATCCTTATTATAGTAAGTATATTTAAGGCCCTACCCAGCAATCTTTAGTCACTTGACTATGGTGTTTTCAAATAGAGTGTTAAGGAAATCAGTTTTTGCAATGTTACCAGATTCCAAGTAGGTTAATTCATGGGTTGCACTGAGCAAGCTATGTCAGTTCAAAGAATAAAAATCTGGGAAAAAAAAATCCTTTCCCTTAAGGAAAGAAGGCAAACTAAATATAAATTGATAGTAAAATATGCCATTTGTTTCTCTTCTAAATTCACTAGCTTACTTTCAAAATGAACACCTCACCAAGAAAACACATATAAGTGTGTGGCTTAAAATATATTAGGAACACTCGCATGATTCCAGGAAATTCTTCAGTTTTTGATCATAATTCTTGATATTTTCTTGCATCCTAACATTCAAGATACCTATAACATTACAACAGAAATCTTTCCATACTAGCTTTTTAGTGATCTGTGTATGTCAAGTCCAGTATTTCTTCCACCCCACAATGTGATACCAACTTCAGCCTTCAAATAAGGATTCCATCTTAGATATAGCATCATATCATTTATTTAAACACTTTGGTATCTGGGCATTAAGGATCCACTACATTAACTATTAATATACATTTCTGCACCCCTCAGCTCCAAATTACAGCCTACAAGCTTGGTATGTTGTATATAGAGCAGGCAGCTAAGCAGGCAAACAGAAGAACAAACTCCACTAAGCCCCTTAGTTTCCACTTGCTCTCAAAACAAGTATCACTTTGATAAAAACAACAAGAGCATTTGAATAAAGAATTAACTCCAGTATCTCCCTGCATCTTTATCTGTATTCTCACAGAATTATAGCTACTGAATGCTTTCATAATATTGATCAAAATACATGCAGATTCAGGGTCTTTGTTCTCCAGATAAAGGTATAGACAGAAGAGCAGATTTTTTCTTTCCCCTTCCCTATACTCTAAGCTCAATGTTACACTTCTCAGAAGTTCCTTTCAAACATAATGAGGTCCCCTGAAGAAATACAATACCAAAAATATAGGGTTAGCAGTAAGCAAAGCTCCAGTTATTAAAGCCAGCATACTCTTCTGATTACTGTTGTCAGGAATCACCAACCATTGCATAATAATCACACCTGCACAATTTTCCCACTCTTTGTGGCAGTGCAGCCAGGTGTAACAAATCAAGGAAATAGTGTGGACTGAGCTAAGTGCAAGAAGAATGACAGCCCTCAAATCCAAACACCACCACCCTCTCGTTCTTCATATTCATTCAAACACCCGCCAGTATCTGCCTCCTTAATACCTAATGTACCACTCATCCATCAACAACCCTACGCCTGGTGCTCTGCACAAATGAAACCAAGCCAACTCAGACGCCATCATAGCACACTGGCCTCATATAACACTTGGAAGAAATATTCCACACTATCACCATTTCTGCATTGTTGTTAGCTGTCTAAAAAGTGTCAGAAGCAATAGGTTAAAAGTCTGTAATCATCATCATGAAGACTAATAAAATATACTTGCTGTGTTTCTCTTCATGAGTAGTGAAATAGAAAGCAACTGTTCTGCAGTGAAACCTCTGGTTTATATCACCTAGCTAACACTGCACAGTCAATCTTATCTTGCTCATCTGCCACCAAATTGATGAGGACAATGAATCCTCAGTTATCATGTCCTTTTTAACATGCTGCACATGTGTAGAAATCCCATCTGCATTAATTCAAGAGTCTGACCAAAATAACTGTCCAATGTTAAGTATCAATTGCAATTTGCTTGCAGCCTCCCAGGCCCTCATACACTATAAATCTTGTCACTTACACTTGCATTATGTTAGCAGCCTCGGGGAACTGCACTAACAGTGCTTCTCTTTATGTTAGGTTATGGTTTTGGTAGTCTTTGTGTGTACATACTTTCATTTTTTGTCATTATTCCAGCTGTGTAAAAACCTCTCCATCACATCCACTTGCATCTCTGGAGCTCTTTCTTTTCTGACTTAATACCATCAGTAGATGACATATCAATAGATACCTACAAGATTCTTACCAAAATTTCCATCTGTGATGACTTACTTTCTGATTCCTTTATAGAATCTCAGCAAGCTTCATGCAGCTCAGCTAGCAAGGCAGATACAGCTGTAGACAGTTGTGACAAGAGACTCATACACCCCTTCCACCTTCCATCCCTGTAAGCGTACACCTATATTTAAACAAGATTTGATCATTTTATCTATTGAGGAGATCAAGAGTGCTTACTTACAAAGCAATTTCTAATGTTCCTCCCACTTGAACTGTAACTAAGAAACTTGAAGATAATGAAACTCTTTCCTTTTTACCTTTGCTTCTAGTGCCTGTGACGGTAAACCACAGGACTGATGGAATGTGCTATTCCAGTTTTATTGGGTTTGATCAGATGAGGCAAATTTTCTAACCCCTGCCAGCCCAACTTTCTACTTCTCTAGGGCTACCATTATGCATAGCCTGTTTGTGCTTTAGTGCTTTACACTACAACATATACAGAACCGTTCAGCATGTTGATAGCACACTTACATCTAATTAATACTTTGCTCTGTACTCCCAGCTTTGTCTTCTGGGTGGCCTTCCTGCTAATAATGCAAAGCAACTTTTGACAAGGGACCATTTAAGCAGGACACATGGCTGTGCAATACAAGATGACAGGCAGTGCATGGTTGGGTGATTACTGTATGCCTCAGGTAGCAGTAAGAGACTAAAGTGCAAGTGACTTTAACCACCCAGCAATTACAGTAAACCCCCAACCATGCATACTTTCAAAATCCATCCTGATGGGAATATCAGGGAAATAAATCATTCCTCTGTATTCAATGGGTACTGTGGGAACAAATAACCATCATTACAAAGTTTACTCAGAGTCAATCCATGAATCAGAAGATTCAGAAGAATTGCCTTTTTCTGTTGGTCCTTTCTACAGATTGATTTTCTATTGACACAATTAACAAGAAATGCTCTCTTCTCTACAGAAGAGAGAAAGATCTCAGAACACCTCCAAGTCAGGCCCTGATCTCCTTAGCAACTAATACTCAGCCACAGAGAACTGTTCAGTGGTCACTGTTGCACCCAGGGGAATAAGACAAGTGTTGAGGATAACTCCAGTAAAGAAAATGCAGTACCCTCACCCCTCTGGCCATGAGTAGGGCTGAAGCAACGACAGCGCCCAGCTCCACTAATATTCCCTGATCAGATGAAATGAGAAGATGACCTGGGCTCCAGCTAGGGAGGACAGTCAAGAAAACAGGAGTCAACTCTAGAAACATGGCTACAGATAACAAATTTTACAGCCGAGGAAAAAAACCAGAGACAGGACCAGGCACAAAACTACATGCAACACAGCTTTAGAATCCATCCCAGAAGACAAGTAAGGAAACACAGGAAGCAGACCTAAGCTTAGGCCATAAAGCACCTCAAATGTAGGCCAAACTACCCTGACTGAGTAATGGGTGAAGTTTGCAGAGGGCAGAGGCCCAAGGTAGGGCTGTCCAGGATAGTCAGGGCCCCTTGGTGCCCTCAGGTCCTGACATAGTGGAGACAGGATCTCTACCATGGTAGTAAGATGTAATCACATAGAAGTAATAATCTTCCTGTGCTCCTCAGGATTGGTTATTCATTCACTAGGACATCTGTGTCCTCTTGCTTGGCCCATTCAGTGGTGAAAGATGAGGAAAAATCACAGGATTCGCAGACTGCAGATAGCAGTCAAGCTTGCTGCTTTGAAAATCAGGCTCACCCCCACTCCTGAAAGCTGGCTGTTTGCTCCTACCCCTTGCCACCCTCTGTCCCTCTGAGTCATTTCACATCTGTTTTGTACCACATCAGCTTTCTACCATCGTCTTCCCCTTTCTGCCCCCTGGCTCTTGAGGTATGGTATGGTTTCGGACAGTTCCCATTCCATCTGTGAAAATGATCTTCATAATACCTTGTTTGGCAGCTTCTATTGATACAATGGTTGACTTTGGCCACTTATTACAAACGTTTATTTCTGCATTGAGAAAGAGTTGTAGAAGTGAACAGTAGCACCTGCATCAATGCTTCGACTGAGGTCCAAGGCTTCTTTTGACCTGATAGAAGTTTATGCAAGCAAGCACATGTATTTCCATCTATCTCTGTGACTAGTCATTATCTTAGATCACCAAAAACCATATCAATTCATATAAACATAGCTGTTGATCTTCTAATTGGCTTAACTAAAGTAATTCACAAAGTTTTTGTTGTTTTTTTATTTTTTTTTTATAGAAAGATGAGCAATAGGTGAATTACAGCAATATCAAAGGCAACTTGCCAACATGCAAAAATATCTGTATCTCTTCTATGCTTCACGAAGAATATCAGAGTTGTTTTTGGTTGATTGGTTTTCTGGTGGTGTTAATGATTAGAAAGTGTTTGGAAAGTGCTGTAAATGTTGGAGAAGCTACTGAAGATTTTAAATAACTGTAAAAATAGCACAGAGTTTGAGGAATTTTTATTAAAAGAGCCGATGCTCTATTTCTAGGTGTACAAGACTGAAGACTGCATGTGGGAGTAAGCAGAACCTGCAGAAGTATTCAAAAGCATTGTTAGTTGAGGAGCATTATGAGATCCCAGCTACGAGGCACTGTGTTGCCATGGTGTAAGGCACTGTAGGACACCTCACTAAAAGAACATCCCTGTACCATCACAGTCCCTGAAAAGATAACTCTTCTGCACAGCATTTGGAAAACAGCTGCAACAATTTCATTACTGTGAATGACTTTATAGTTTTCTCTAAATCTTTTTAATACTCTTCAGTACTTGAGCTTTCTTCCATTTAACTCTCACCAGTTGTACTAGACAGTTTTCTGGCTCAAGAGCCTGGCTTAAAGCAAATCTCACTCACTGTCTGCTGCACATAGGAATGGGAACTGACCACTCGAAAATCTAATTTGCAGGCAACAGTTTAAATACAGTTAAGTTCTTCAGCCTTCAGACCTCATAGGAAAGACAGTGCTTAGTATCATCATAGCTGCTTATCCACGCAAACAAGCTTGTTGCAGGTAGCTGACAAGCACTGCTGGAAGCTCAATTAATTACCCACCAGGAAAGCTGTCCTGCTGGAGGGATGGTTTTAATATTGTTTGAAGTGTGTTTTAAGTGCCCCCCTGTTGCATAACACCTATATACTGGGACAAAAGTTATGAAGAGATGAGCAAGTTTCCTGCCATCTGAACAGATGGATATGAATGTGGGCTGTCAGGTTTTACCGTACATGTGTATTCAATATAGATACTTGCAGATATATTAATAAATGGAAGTGTCCAAATGTCCCTGGAAAAGATTTTCCAGGATATAGGACTTGTTTTCTTTTCAGTTGCTGTTCTTTTTCACTATGTTTGCAGTGGGAGAGATGCTGTTCAACACCTGTACATCCAGTGCTAGGGACAGAATGAAGAGTATGTCTTTCCTATATGCACAAAAATATGACATTTTGTTCAGGAGAATGCAAAAGCTGTTCTTACATACTGATCACCCAAATGGCACCGTGCTAATTTCCATGTGCCTTGGAAAAATCTGGAAAGCATTTTCACCTTTGGGGAAGGAATGGCTTCATTTGCTGCTGAGAGGGAATATGAGCTTTCTGTTCATCTGAATCATGGAAATGCCCTATTTTCCCTCCTTTTAGTTGTCACTGTTAGATTTCTGATCATTCAAGTCTCACTTGTGTTCTTCTCTGGAAAAGGAAGTTAAAGAAAAAAGTTTTGATACAATAAGTTAAGGGGCGTGGAGAAGACAATACTACCTGCTAATAGATAGCAGATGGATGGAGCTGTGTTTCTTCTCCCCCCCATGATACTTCTTGGTGGAATAATGCAGTCATTGCCTTCATGAAGGACAAGGCTTTTCTTCACTGTGCTCCTGCAAATATATTTCTGGAACTTCTTTCTCCCCACTATTCAGGCCCATGTGCAACCCTGGATCTACACTTTGACTAAGCAAACACACATATGGAAAATTTACTTCCACTTGCATTGGGCCCCGTGGAATTTTCCATGAAACCTGGCCAGAGTTTTTTGTTTCTAATAAAACCAAAGCAGTCTTCAAATCCAGCTTCGAGCTTCATTGCAGATATTTCTCACAATGCTCTAGAGCAGGTATAATTACTGTTCTTATTTATCAGGTAGATTATGCAAATCCCCCAGTAAGTAAACTGTAAGAATAAGAGGAAGATTAACATGTTAGATTAAACTGACATATTTATTTACTTCTTCCCAGAAGGAAAGACTAAAGGGTAGTGACCTATCATGTCTATTAATTCAACATTTAACCCTGCCTCATCTCCAGTGATTATCTCTGCAAGTGCCAAGTCTCAGTCTAGCAGACTGTGGTGCAGCACTTCATACACAGAAGTTTTATTTATCTAATATATCTGTACAACTCATGATTTTCAGGATTGTAATATTTTGCACTTTTGCAGCACCTTCTCTCTTAGAATTTCAAAGGGCTTGATGAACTACATTTGCAGTCAACCCACAGACATTTCTTATCCTAATTTTATTGATACAGACTCCAAAAGAGTTATCAAAGATGTGTTTTCTATAACTTGTCTGGATGAAATGGGCAATTTGTGCATGATTTGGAGCCCGTGAGTTCTCTGTGAGTACCTAAAAGTGGCTTTCCTATTGTAAAAACCATAACCCTGGCTCTAACAATAACCCAAACTGCAGATAATTCAAAGTGAGAAGGCTAACTGGATGTCCCTCTACTTTCTGATACTGGTTTTAGTATCACAATCATGTTGCCTGGGAGCTGATGCTGCAGCTGAGGACAGTGATGAAAAACAAAGAGAGATTTCACCTTCTGCAGACTCTGTAACATCAATGCATGTAAGCCTGAATAGCGACCAAGCTGCTTTGCTTTTCAAGTAGCTTCTTGTCATTCATTTTCCTGTATTTCATTTTATATCAGTAAGAAAGTTTTATGCAACAGCACTGCCTGAACACGTTGGTAATCATGAGTAGCTGCCCCAAGCAGATCACAGTCTACAGATAAAAGTTAAAAATTTTATCTATCCACTGAGGTGGAACTTTCTTACAGCACAATGCTTGTGCATCCCTGCACCACCCAACTAGCCAGTGAAATGAAGAAAAAGATGTCAAATGGAGAAGCAACTTTCCTGCAATCACAAAAAAGGCACGTGGCAGAAACAGGACACTGGTCTCCATGACACTAACCTCCAGTGCCTAAGCTACTAGTCTTAGTATTATAAGACTATGAGAATGGGGTGAAGTTATCTGTTGCAACAGGAAATACTTTCTGATATAGACATGTTGTTCCCTGCCCCAGCACTAGTGTCATGCCTTCTCCACTCAGGTAACCATTCCAGGCTGATTTGAAAAAGACCATCCATGCACGTGCCACCTAATATGTGTATTATGCAAATGCACAGCAAGTTGGAAGCAGGCTTGGATTTCACACTATGAATCTAGTGACATGACCATAGATCTGTCCTCCTCACTTTAAATAAAAGTTTCAGCCACGCATGCTGGCCTTGACAGGTTTCTATATTTATCTGTTCTTATTTTAGGAGGCCTGCAAGAGAAATGTATAGATTACAGATGTGTTGCTCCTTGCTTTAGCTCCTTGTTTCCTATGGGGATAGTTGTTTTGGGATAGGATCCCAGCCTAGAGCTGTTTGCTGTTAGGCTGCCAAATGGGGCTGCAAGCATTTTCAGTGCTCTGCTTGATTTAGATTGAGCAGTTTGCAGGCTTTTAGACAGGGAAGGAAAATTCCATCACGAAATAGCTGATTTAAAGTGCTGTGTCCCTCAGCAACAGTAAAGAGTGTTTGCTAATACTAACACAGCTTTCAGAAAGAGAATTGAAGTCCAGCTTTCAAAACGTGTTTTTGCTTGGGAAAGGGACCAAATTAATCTCCTCCATCAGTTCAAAACTTCAGAGACTTTTGGACAGATAACCAATTCTGATTTGGCAGCTGACACCAGCTTTGCAAAATGTCAGTTGTAACAGAGAGGAGGAGAAGGAGGGTAAGAGAGTCCAATAACATATCCACCCCTCTTCTATACACAGGGAGAGAACCAAGCTGCAAACACACTGGTATGTCCCTCAGTCACTGGTGGGATTTTGCTTGCGTTAGGAATGGCTTAGCAAGAGGAGGCAAGGAAGCAATCCTGAATAAAACTTTATTCAGAGCTTTACAATTTACACTGTATACATACAATACAATTTACACTGAATACTATTTTGACAACTAGTATCTGAACAGACTCCCCTCCACTGACGTGCAATTTCAGCTGATAGCACAATGTGCAGGGATAGCTAAAACAAAAAGGAAAAGAAAAAAAACACAATGCCAGTATTTAGCAGAGATTCCAATAAAGATCGTTCTTGAGGTCCAAAATAAACTAATTTTCATAAAAGGAGGCTAAAATAGGGAATCAGTCTACCCAGAAATTTAGATCCTACTGAAGAATGATCTTCATTTGCAATGGTTAAATAGTCTCAGCATTTTTGTGTGTTTACATTTGATAACACTCAGTAGAGATAAACATATTTAATATTTGAAATGTAACTTAACACTGGACATATTAAACATATTACAAGAGATTTATAAGAAAGAACATTAAAGACTATTATTAGCTCCAGCTGCAAATATCCAACACGAAGGACTGCCTGAATGTGAGTTAATTGCCTTCAAAATGGCAGGCCTTATTTAAAACCCTTTCCAGAGGATGCCTTTCCACTGATTTCAGCAGTCTTTGGGTCAGGCTTTCTTTTATTAGGGAGAGATGTAATTTAATAGTGGGAGGAAGAACTGGAAAGCCAGACGCAAATGTTTCCTTTGCTTTATCATGTCAGGCAAGGTTACTCAGTGTAATCAACAATCAAGATTTGGCACATCTTAACCAACAGAAAATGAACATCAGATGCAGGAAAACATCTCTGATACAAGATCAAACTAAATGGAACAGAATTTCAGATGGAGAGCTGGGGCTTGTTCCAGCTACCACTAAATTCACCTGAAAGATTTCTTCATACTTCAACCAGTGCTGGCACTAGCTGCTCTTTTCTCTGTTAGAAGCAGTGGAGATTTTGCCACTGACTTCAGTTAAGGGAGCATTAAAGCTGTGTGTATTGGCATAATTATATAGATAGGCATTTCCAACGGAAACAAGGATCAAATGGCTACACAAATTACATCAGTTTTTTAAAGGACAATACTATATGTGGAGAAGGATAATGGATATTTCAGTTTTTCTGATAGAGAAATCCCAATTTTCTTCTTAGTTTAGCACTCTTAACTTTTCTATGATGAAGTAAAATTGCTACCAGTGAAAATAAATAAATAAATCTTTTTTTTTTTTTTTTCCCCTGGAGTTAAACTAACAGATACAAGAAAAAGGATGTCTAATAGAAACAAGGCCACAAGAGATACATCAAATACTGATTCGTTTTTATTTTAATTTTTACCAGTGAGTCGTGGCCGGTCAATTATCAAATTAGTTGGTTTACCTCTATATTGCATCCTTCCAAAGCATGATTTAATCAAGTTGATTTAAGTTTCCCAGTACCCTTCACAAGCAGGAAAATCACATGATAGATAAGGCCCAAGTGGCCTGTCAATTTATACCTGCACACATGGCCCTACCAAAAAAGGACAAAATCACAGTAGCTACAGTCCTCTGCAGCCCGTCACAGATGAGATTTCTAGGAGAGGAGGTCTGTGATCAAAGGCTGCAGGATTCATCCCTCCAGGGATCTAGCACCAGCTGGGTCAGGCCTTGCCCCTACGGGAAACTGGGGAAAGGAGTCACCTCTGTCCACATTGCATGGGAAAACCACAACCAAAACAAACAAACAAACAAAAAACAACAAAACAAAACAAAAAAAGTCTGTGCAGAGCTGTGTTTGAATCAGTAGGAAAGAAAAGACAGCCAGGTGGATAATATTTTAACTCATTTTCAAATTGAGCCCATGTTGTCAGTGTATGAAACTTGTTACCAGGGTTTCTTTCTTTAGGATACTTCTTAGTAACTACGAGGCCGCTCCAGAGGAGCCTTCCTGTCTTTCACCACTGCTACAGTCTGAAGATGGGGACAGTGGGAAATATTTGCAGAAGACATCAGCCTGATTACGATGTTTTAGTTACACTAAGTAGCCAAGAAGTTCCCATAAATTTCAAAAGTAAAAGTTTGTGCCAGGTAAGTGGAAGAATTTAGCCCTACAGACCTTACTGTTCTACATAAACAGGCTGAGTAAGTCTCAGTTTCACTTTCTCATTCATAACTGGTATGGATGATTTACCTAGAAGGAAGGGAGTCACCATCCCTGAATGTGTTTAAAAACCATTTGGATGTGGTGCTCAGGGACATGATTTAGCAGAGAGTTGCTAGAGTTAGGGTAGTATGGTTAAGTCGTGGTTGGACTCAATGATCTTTAAGGTCCTTTCCAACCTGAGTGATTCTATGATTCCATGAAAACTGTCTTCTACTGCCTGGAGGAACACCAATGGACATATCTAATTGGCATTGCTTTCTAGGTCTCTCTTGCATATTTTGACAGATTTAGGATGATGTTTCATGTTCTTGTGAAGTTCTTTGGGTTGTTCTTGTTAAGTTTTTCCACTTGTTTGTGAAGTTACTTGGGTTCTGGGGTATAAACGAACATCTGATGTTCTGCTTTTCCCTCTCAGCATTAGCCCACTGACATCGAACTCAGATATGTATTACACTCACATTTAAATCTGCTGCATTTCTTATCAATTTATAAATATTTCTCATCCATTGTGTAAAGATGATGCTTTGAACAAGCCATCACCTTACTAACACTGCCATGAGTTGAGCAAGCAATCATCTTCTGAGGGAGCTTCAGCAGGTCACAGAGTTGTGAGGTGACTCTGCTTTGAGGAAGCACAGAAAGATGCATGCAGGAAGGAACCCCAGTCCAACCTTCTGCTTAAAGAAGGGATGACAATGAGATCAGACCAGGCTGATCAAGGCTTCACTCAGTTGGGTCTTGAAAGACTCTGAGCATGAAGACTGCACAACTACTCAAAAAAACCTGTTTCCTTGCTTGACGGACCTCATGATGAAAAGGTTTTTATTTATATTCAGCATGAAACTCCATTCTTTCAACTGACATTCTCCTTCTCTCATCCTCCTACCACTCACTCACTCCTGCAAAGAGCCTGGCCTCATCTTCTTGATGGCCTCCCTTGGGCACTGGAAGGCCCTTAATTGCCTCTAAAGACAATTCACCTATGACCCATTGCTTCTGAGCCTGACCATCCAATCATTTTTTTATGCATTTATTTATCCACTTATCCAGACTGTACACCACTGTGGGAGACAACGTTGCTAAGGTGACATCCCCTTCTTTCTCCCATTGCAAGTCTTGCAATTTTATCACAGAAGTCAAGAAGATCAGTCAGGTATGATTCACCTATTGAGAACAATCTCTCTCAGCTTTTTTTTTTTTTTAATTTTAAAGGGTGTTTTTGGCATCAAGAAGAAATCCATACCTTCTCTTAAAGCTGGACTTCTACCATCAAATAATTTAAAATATTCAATGATTTATAAGTAAAATATACCTCAGAGCTCTAGAGAGAACCACCAGCAGTGAAGCAATGACTAAAGGCTATAAATAAGACCATAGGCTCAGCATGCTTGAGAAACGAATAATTGTAGAGATCAGTAGCTACCTGAAGACTAGTAAATTTGATGCCTCAGCTGTTGATGGCCCTGGCACAGGACCGACTGCACTGTTACCACATCCACTGGCACTGCTTGGCCTGTGCCAACTAAAACTCTTCCAGATCATTCCTGGCCACAGTTTGGCAACTGAAATATCCCAGGAACTGTTTCCAACAGCCTATTTGCATGAAAACATTCTGTTTTAGGGACCAAGAGTTTACTAATGTGACTGTGGGCTGTTCTGTGCCTACTGGCCCCAGAGCCCAAAACATTCCGAGGCACATTGAATCAACTGTTACGTACTGAGTGACTGCAAGGTTTTCCTTCAGCTCAACTTATTCAGATGTGACTCTGTTCTCATCAACGTGTGCTTCTTTCACCCATTAAGATTTCATAACTAAGGATCAGTTACATCGCATATAAATTCTAGGAGGAAAACTCATGCTGATACAATCAAGCCACATCAGCTTGCACCTGTGTGCATTTATGAACATGAAAGCTTCTCCACAGATAATTTTCAAAGCAAGCTTGTACAGCATCTGGTTTGATTCTGTTTCATCACAAGCATGAATAAGCACCATCATGTAGCATTATACCAAGATTCATTCAGAGAGTTAAATACATCACAGGATCACACAGAATCATAGAATGGCCTTGATTGAAAAGGACCACAATGATCACCTAGTTTCAGCCCCCCTGCTTTGTGCAGGGTCACCAACCACCAGACCAGGCTGCCCAGAGCCACATCCAGCCTGGCCTTGAATGCCTCCAGGGATGGGGCATCCACAACCTCCTTGGGCAACCTGTTCCAGTGCATCACCACCCTCTGAGTGAAAAACTTCCTCCTAATATCTAACCTAAACCTCCCCTGTCTTAGTCCCATTCCCCCTTGTCCTATCACTATCCACCCTCGTAAACAGCTATTCCTCCTCCTGTTTATACATTCCCTTCAAGTACATCCCTCATCCACAAACGTGCTGCCCTCACTGGTATTCACACAATGCTGAAAATTATGAAATTACATGATAAGAGAACTGGCTGCTAATACAGAGTACAGTGACTTTCTCCAGTCAGGTCAGGGTGCTATTTCAGAGACACAGGAAATCCCCAGTCCCATTATGAAGAATTAGCCACCTGACTCCACACAGTGTCTTGCAGGCTTTAGAAAGAGGGATTCAGAGACCACATTAGTATAAAATTCCAAGTTCAATACATGGCTTATAAATGTTGCCCATCTATTAGGTGTGTTCACGTTTACCTAGTCACTGATTCCTGCAGGTCACCAGAACTTCCACAGATATTCCAAGTATCTCCAGCAGACCAGTGCTCTTTCACAAGAGGTAGGACAGCAGAGGACAGATTACAGCTGAAACTGCCCTTAGGAATAATTGAAGTGCCACAACCAAGATGGTGAGATCAGATTTTTTGTATTGCATTAGTATTGTTGATAGCTAAATAGTTCCACAGATGCGCTGAACCATGAAACACAAAAACATACAAGAGGAAAGACATATTTTGTCAGTAATCTTTACGTAAATGTAGCACAAATATGAAAACATCAATAGTGGGATATGGCTTAAATGAATACATTGTCAGTTTTCTGTAGACAAAATAGCTGTTTTGCTGAAATCCTACACTTTTGTATTGAATGAGTAGTTTTATTCACAACAATGAAACTTCTATTTAGACAAACCTGGTGAAGTCTTTTTTCAATTGAGATACAAGGACAAGGAGAAAATTACCAGCTTTCGATCATGATCTGGTGTTCCACCAGGGGATGTGCAGTGAAATTGTGGAGTGCAGAGATTCTCAAGTCACCCTTGATTAAGAGAGGACAAGCATGGGCTTTAGAAGAATCCAGCCGTTTTTGTAGAAGTACTGCATCTGCTCTCACTCCTCAGAAATGTGACTGCAAGTTGTACTTGCTTGCTTTGCTTCTCACTATTTCCCTGCTGGCTTGTCCTACCAAAATAATCAGGATCACAATAAAAAATGCCACAGAACTTCACCCCAGCAGATATGTCTTAAGCCTAGAAACTGAGCTAGGCTGTTATCATAAAAACACAGATCTCTTAAATATATGGCAATTACTTCTGCTTGTATTCAATTACACCTCCAAATCTATCCACCTGCCTTTTCAGCTTACAAAGATGACTCACTGATGATGTTAATGAAACATGAGAGAGCTCTCAGAATCACAGAATGGCCTGGGTTGGAAGGGACCTCAAAGATCATGAATCTCCAGCACACCTGCTACATGCAGGGCCACCAACCTCTCCATTTAATACTAGACCAGGCTGCCCAGGGCCCCATCCAATCTAGTCTCGAACACCTCCAGGGACGGGGCATCCACAACCTCTCTGGGCAGCCTGTTCCAGCACCTCACCACTCTCTGTAAAGAAATACCCCCTGACGTCCAACCTATATCTTCCCTCCCTCAACTTAAACCATTTCCCCTTGTCCTGCTGTTATCAACCCTTTCAAAGAGTTGATTCCCCTCCTGTTTGTAGGCTCCCTTTAGGTACTGAAAGGCTGCAATTAGACCATCCTGCAGCCTTCTTTTCTGCAGGCTGAACAAGCCCAGCTCCCTCAGCCTGCCACCGTAGGGGAGGTGCTCCAGTCCCCTGCTCATCTTCGTGGCCCTCCTCTGGACCCTCTCCAACAGCTCCCTGTCTTTCTTGTACTGGGGGCTCCACACTTGGATGCAGTACTGCAGATGGGGCCTCACAAGAGCAGAGTAGAGGGGGACAATCACCTCCCTGTCCCTGCTGGCCACCCCTCTTCTGATGAAGCCAGGATACCATTTCCTTTCTGAGCTGCAAGGACACACTGCTGGCTCATGATAAGTTTTTCACCCATCAGGACCCCCAGGTCCTTCTCTGCAGGACTGCTCTCAAGGACCGCTCCTTCCAGTCTGTATGGATGCCTGGGATTCCTCCAGCCCAAGTGCAAAACCTTGCACTTTGCTGTGCTGACCCTCATTATGTTCACCTGGGCCCAGCTTTCAAGTCTGTAGAGCTCCATCAGTTTGCAAACAACTAGGAAACAGCAACTGACTACAAAGACATTTTCCATCCTTTTTTTTTGCAACAGATCAGTCAGGTTTGCATTATGGTCCCTGCTTCCATGACATAGCTCAGACTAGGAAGTATCTGTCTTCCAGGTTTTTAATCAGTCTCCTTGTGATTCCAGATGTGCCAGAACTGCTGTTTTTGCAACTGTCATGATGAACAAAATCACATGTGTTGAATGAGGAATGAGAATTCTTGGTGTTGGCCTTGCCAGTGGAAGTTTTTAGGCCTGGACAACATGCTGTTTTTATACTTAGATAAATGATTTTGTACAAAGAAAGCAGAAATTGCATCTATTCTCAGAAAATCAAGCACTCTCTGGGCTCTGAAACTCCTTTAGAGGTAGACTCCAGTGTGAAGCACAAAGGGAAAATTAATCAGCTGGACATGGGACAAAAAACAATCACTCTGCAGTAATGACTGTATCATTTTCAGTCTTGTAATGTACAAGCCAAGGACCAGGATGCAGAATACCTTGTGAATCTGGGCAAAACAAAGCTTAAGGTCAGGTATCTGTAGATGTTTCCACACCCTTAATATAATGAATGCTTGTAAACAGAGTATCAGTCATACATACCCATGGGAAGATGCCACCTGTCCCAAACTTTACTGGTACTTTTCTTGAGTGTACATATTTTTGCTGGAGTACTCCAACAAATGTACTTCTGGCTGTTCAAAGCACACAGAGTTTACATTGCATTGGCAAAGTGTAGGCAAAAAAAAACAAAAAACAAAAAAACCCAAAAAAACAACAAAACAACAACAACCAAGTCTAGGAAAGAGCATATCTTCATATTCCTTAAGTTTTGTTATGATGTCATTTAAAATAACCTTTTAAATTTTTTTCATATATACACACTTTGTATTATTTGCAAAGGCATATAGAAAAATATGAGATAGAAGTGCCTTCAACCTTCCATCAACTACAAAGGGAGCTTAGATGTTGAGATCATCTGTCAACATCTATCCCATAAATGTTTAAATATGAACAGATGAGAATGTCATTGATTATCTGGTTTCTTTCTTCTGTAAAACTGAGTCTAGATGAATGGTGGTCTACCAAGAACATGAGTTCAGGCAGTAAGCTGTTGGTTGTATACAGGGCAATGGAGAGATGGAAAACTCTTCATCCTCAGTCTTCAAATAGCTGGGAAGTCAGGGGTTGGTTTTCTTGTATTCAGAATCCTTCACTTTTATCTTGAACTGTTGTAATGCGTTGTCGTGTAGGCTTTCCAAATCCCGTTTGCTTTAACTTCTTTGAGTGTTGTACAAATGGCAATTAATAAAAAAGGAGTATAAAAAATGTGCTCTGAAGATCATAATAGTCAATGAGCAGGTACCAGTGACTTCAGCAGGCAATGGATCACGTTCTATGCCCTTAAGTCTGTTTGAAGTGAGAACAAAACTGGAATGTTTTGCAAAAGAAATAACTTCCTATGCCAGTGTTAGAAAGCCCCTAATGTGTGCCTGTTCAGTAAATGCAGCTCTTTGTTGAACAAAATTAAGAAGTTCTATGTCTGAAAGATAAAACTGAACAGAAACTCCTTGTGGAAAGCTTTCCAACTATTTACTAAAAGCATACAGGGATGATTCATATCAACCTGCCCCAATTCATTGTCTTCCAGATTACTGTGCTTTTTTTGTTGTGTCAGTGCATTTTCTGGGACTTGCCTTTCATTGTCCTTTTCTCAGAGTGCCATCACCTGGAGGTGTCTTTCCTTGATGCTAGAGCATTACACAGCCCTTGGGAACATCAGACCTTGCAAATTGTCACATACCAATGGAGTTTAAAATGGCACCAGCCTTCATGGAGGTTGGGTTGTCTGAAGTCAACATGAGCAAAGTACTGGGCAAGTCTGTGGAGGACAATGAGGCTACAGGCCAGACTCATGTCATACTAACATAAAGTTAGTACTTCCTGGCTGTAAGAGATTCCTGAGTTATAGGACTACAGATGAATTGTTAGTCCTGTGATGTCTCAGAGTTTTACGGTGGAATCATCCACATATAAAACTGCAGGCTCAGATGTGCAAGTAGAAGTATTCAGACTACATCAATTATAAAATTATATTCTAGGTACTGAATTACTAACTATGAAGTAATCCAATTTTCTCTTTTTAAAAATATATTTTCATGTCCTCTACCTTCTTGAACTTTATCTATAATAATAGCTTTTACCATATTAGAAAAACATTAAAAGCTGATTAAAAATATGTATGTGGTTTCAATTAATACAGTTCTTCTGCCCACCACAGAAAAAGCTCTTTTTCATCTACTACTTCCTTGTTTTCTCCTCTCCAGCCCAAAACCCAGAGTGGGATCACTGTGTGTTTAAATGTGGTCTAGCATGTAAAGCACAGATACAGAGCAAACAAGAACAAAGGAAAAAAGGAAGCAAAGAATGTTTTGAAGATAGGTCAGAATATTATTGGCACTGCAGCTTAAAGATGTACAGATTTTGCTGTAGCAACCTGGAGCTCCAGGAAGCATGCAGTACCTGGACGTAGTGTTGCCTGATTATAACACATTTTACTAACAATTTCTGTGTTCCTGAAATAGATACAGCATAGGAGTTATGCACAACTACAAAGCTGAAGTTGCTGAAGAAGTTATCGTGGTGTGTTGTAAATGTATTAAACAAGCTTTAGTCCTATGTGTTTACAAAGTATTCATTGTAGAGTTTGGGTTTTTTTGTGTGTGTTTTGTTAAATTAAAATTTGTTTAGATGTACGTCCTCTAAAATGTTCCCCTAATGCAAGTCATTGTTTCTGTCTTTCTATACTCTTAACCAGAAAATTGATCTTCTCTTGTTGGATTTTAAAGACTAGATGGAAATTCCTCTGACTACCAGTCCCCCAAGCCTAGAAGAATTTTTGCATTTTATAACCTTGAAATACAGGGTACAGCTGACGTGTGGAGAGAGGTATACAGGAATTGTATAATTACATACAGATACCACAATGTTGGGGAAAAGTGCACAGATCTGATCCTTTGCAGTCATCATTTTGTTGAAAGTCAATCAAAGAAACAATTCCAAATTACCACATATCTTTGTCACTGCCTCTGCATCAGAAGAGCAAGTACTGCCTGCTGGGGAAAATATAAAGTGAAAGGTTTAATTCCAATGATAACACTACTAAAAATAGATAATTTATGCTACTGTAATAAAAAATGAAAGGGGATAAAACCAGAGCAGCATGTGGCAATCAAGCTACTTGAAGTTTGGTTTGTTCATGCAGTCACGAGAGCAGAACAGAGTGGAAAGCTGAACTACCAGATATTTGGACCACTCCAGGCAACCCAATCTAATGCTGAGTATCCTCATCTATTGCTTCTTTTAGCCTTTTAACTGTTAGCACGTTCCTAGTAAGGTGCAAGAGGTGAGATTATTTTATCTCCTCGGAATAACCTTCCAAATGTACATGAGGTTGTACAGTATCAGAAGGATCTTGCACTAAATCTTAAGTAATGAATGAAATGTTAACTGCTACATATAAAGAATATTTTAAATAAAATCCATACCTAGAAAAGTAAATGCAATGCTAAGTGCACAAAGTTAAGTATCCTTTAAGAAAGAAATAGTCACAGCTTCAGTTTTCCTGCCCCTAAAATGTCATATATATCTGTTTTCTAAATAACTACAGGATGTTTAGATGAGAGTCTCAACATTAGGGCATAATAGTGCTATTTTCAATCCCTCTGCACACAATACTAAGTGCAATGCTTCCCAAAACATGCCCTGTCTACTATACTGCAGAGTCAAGTCTGATTTAAAAAAAAATAAAGCAGAGTGAGTGATCAAGCACACATTACAGCTGTGCCACTGGGTCAGTAAGTGAGAAGTTAAAATAAGAAGTTCATTCAATAAAATATTGATTCTGGAAACAGATTACAGGAAATCATACCATACCACTAACTTAATTTATGAGTATTTATATTGCAGGAATTATATCAATATATCAAACAGAATGTCTTCAACCTTAGTTCAAAAGAGAATTTTATCTCTAAGCTTTAACAACAGGACTGAAAATAATTCAGATTATATGGGCAGCATTTTAGCAGCCCATTTTCATCTTCTTTAAAAGCAACACTCTAATGCATGATGGTTAAGGATCAAGTTGGGATTATGTGGAGAATGTTAAACGTATACCAAATAATACATCTGTTTTGAATAAAATATGTTACATACAGTTCCAGTTCATTTTTGTTCAACTCTTTGCTGTACGTGTTGTAGCTGCTAAGTGAAACCATGCATGAGACAAATACATCACTTAAGCAACAGATTGCTCATCAGTTGTCTGACATTTTCTGAAATATGTGAGTTAAAAATACTTGGGGTCAAAGGTTTTCTAATCAGAAGAAAAAAACTGCTTCATGCACTCTTGTGGCTCATTCTTTCTCATCTGAGGTTTTAGGAGCTTTACTGTTGCCTCAAGGCAGGTGTAAGATCACTTCCTCCATGGTGGGAAAGCATCAGACCTTATCACATGCTCTGCCCAAAAGCTACTCTGACTCAGGACATGTTTGTTGACCTGTCAGTCTCCAGCCAACAAACAGGTTGCTCCCAGTAAGACAACTACCTTTAACAGTCTTTAACTGCTCTGTCTTGTGACTTTAACATCAGTATGAAGCAACCAGTTTTTCAAAAAATAGAATTTCTGTTCAGAAATTTAGAAATTCATTTAGAAGTTCATTTAGAAATTCGGATGCTTTGATGTAAGTATAAATATATTCGATTGGAATAGGAAACCAAAACATTTCCATAAAGTACAGATTGTCAAAATCACTAAATTTGACTCACTAATAATTTCATTTCAACAATATCAAAACATGACACTATAACATATTGAAGTTAAATAACTCAATTACAAAATCTGCGCAGTAATATTCTTCATACCAATATTCAAACGAAAAAAATCCTTTTAAACTAACTGAAACAACTGTTCAATACTTCAGGTCCTTGCAGGAGCAACAAAAGAAGAACTTGTGTATCACCAGAGAGGGTTGTTCAACACAGGAGACCTCTTCCTTCTATGCTCCCTGTTCCATGCTGGCTGACCCTTGTGTGCAGGCCTGTTAACTCAGCTCCCTGAACACGGACCTTCAGGATCTTCATCTCAAGGACAAATGTTACAAAAATCCCAGCCTATACATGCTTCTCTTAAAGGAAGAAAGGCCCTGAGGAAAGGAAAAAAGGTTCTGAGAAGGCTGTCACTGGGCCTTGTGGTCAAGACCGTCCTGAGGACAGGCCAGAGGACACAACCAGCCCCAGCAATGCAGGCTACTGAGAAAGGTCTGCCACCAGCTTCAGGCTTCCACACTGGGCCACCCAAAACAATGGCGTGAACTCATATTCTTCTCACTCACTTTCTCAGCAAGCAGACAACATGGCTGCCCTTCTTATCATCAGAGGAGACTGTCACTCCTATCATCACACAGCTGATGGGGAGCCTCAGCTGGCCAACTCATACTCCAAGCTAGTTCCTTGATCCTCTGGGAACAAAAAAGGGAGAATTCTTTGTGGAATAGGAGACATGCATACATTTACAGGGTTTCTTGACCCAAACACTTTCCAATATAAGGGAAACTGAGTGTGTGTGAATGCTGTATGCTCGTCTGAAGTCACTCTTCTGCTTCCTCCAGAATTTGCTGAATTTCAGGTAGCATTCTTCCGCTTTTCTCCTTTCTGATACCCTCTGCAGCCTAACCTTTTTGTCTGCACAGGAGTTCTCTGTCAGGCTCCTCTGGGGACAAATAGAGAGGGTATTTAGTTTTTCACTTGAGAAAAAAGAGTAGAAATGGCTACTGTGAGAAGCCTAAAGAGGAGTCTAAGATCAGTGCAACTGTACAGAGATGCTTGCTTCAGAAGAGCTTCACTGAGGAAATAAGTATGTTTTCTTCTCATTGAGTATTTTAAACTCTTTTTGATGTCATCTACTTTTTGTACTGAAAAACAACAGTGAATAATCAGTCCCTCTTTGGCTTCTTCATTCTGCTCACTCACTTTTCCTGTTTTACTGGACAATGATATCTTTTTCATGCCAAAGTCCAGAGGCCAATTGATTTTGGTCAAAGAGCATCACAGCCACATTTCACTGTCTGCCAGTACTGCAGTCAGTCCAAGTCTTCTCACGTTCATGTCAGGAAGAAAGAGTAACCAAACAAGCCCGCACACAACAAAGGGTTTGGGAACTGCTGGATCCCAGGAACACGACCATTCTGACATCATCAGGTACCAGAGACAGATTGCTTAGTAAAAACGCAGTCATCACCTGTCATCCAGGCTGATCCTGGGCTGACCTTCAAATATTTCTTTGCTGGTGTAATACCCTCTGGCTTTCTGATAACCTAAGGCAGATGCATGTGATGACAGGAGAAATACTTTGAACCTGATATACTGCTGTATTATTTTTGGGACAGACTTTTACTGTGATTGTGAAGCAGACGGAGAGAATTAATACTGTAGTATCTGTGAAACACCAGGGCCATTTACATCCCATTGTGATCTGGCTGCAGACCTTTCTACTATAAGTAGTAATCACCCTAGAGTTGAATTTTACAAGAAATGTAATTTAAAAAAAAAAAAAGATCAATGGAGTGGGAACTTTTCAAAGGGTCTTGTCTAGTCCAAACTACAAGCCTTGCCAGCAACCTTTAGTGCCTTCTCAGTGTTCTGTTCTCAGCATCTTTTTTTTTTTCATCACTGTCCTCACATAAGGTACATCTACACTACTGGCCTAGGTAAGCTTCAGACACAGGATTTGTCAGCAGTTGCCATCACTGTGAGTTACACCAGCACACTAGAGCTCTGCACTGTTAGGTGCCAAGTGAGGGAGATGTGCCTTTGCGATCACAGCAGGCCAAGAACACAGCAGGTTAATCTGGCAGCAGCTTTCTCCTGGCAGCACAGCTGTGTCCACACCAGGAACTTGCTGGCTGAACTTCATAGGGCAGGTGTGATTTTAATACGTTTTTTTCTTTTCAATCTAGACTAACATACTTACATGAGCAAAACTTTCTAAGGTGGGCTCTATGAGGAAAGTCTCCAACACTGATCTAAAAAGTAGGTACCTCTCCATGTATGAACAAGCTTGCTTGCATTTCAATTCCAACTACAATACAATTAATGTATTTCCTCCAACAAAGAGAGGTGGAAAGAGCACTGACTCTGATGGATCACAGAAATGTCAAAATTCCTTTAGTTTTCCTTGAAGCATCTTCTCATTATGGCTGCTATAGGAAAAACGCAGGATTGTGATCATCATTAGAGTAGAATAAGCTTCAGATTTGAACAGCAGACTAAAAAACCCATTGTTTTCAGAACGTGCAGAACCACTGCCTTGCAAATCTTTTTATAATGGGGGTTTAGCTAATTAGCAGATGTCCTGCTATTACTTCTATTACAAGGCTGGGAAAGTAACACAAGATTAACATGCATTTAGAAATGAATCAAGACCTTAAACATTAGTGCCAGATTAAATGTTTACTTGTTGAGATGTAGTATCATTTTGCTATAGGACCTCATTCACATTGGAGGAAAAAAAAGCATTTTTGCATGAAGCTTCCAGGATATATAATATAGGCTGGAGATCCCATGTTGCTTTGAGTAGCGAAACAAAGTGATGTGAAAGGGCATTTTCACATACCTCCTGTTAAAAGTGAATTTTTTTCTTCTTTGTACGTGGCTTAATTCAGTATTTTATTTTGAAACAGTGTATCCATCATAACAAACAGAAGAGTCAGATATAAGACTTGTCAACAAGGAAAGAAGAATAGATAAGCAGGTAATGAATTTGTCATGCCAATACAAGTGTCATTCTCATACCATGTTACTTATTTCTGTTTTGAACCACTGTCACCAAGTGTATCCTCCACTCTTAACACTGTTATTAAATGTATTATAGCCTTCTCTTTTTCTGATTCACTTGGTTTTAAAAGACAGCAATATTCACCAAGAGAAACTCTGTAACATATGCAACAGATGCCATGAACCAGGACTAGTCTGACATCTTAGGCTATGTGCCATATAAAAAAGAAAAATTGTGCTAATGCAGTATGAACACTGGTCATTTTGCATTTTATAAACCAGGAAAATTATGACATCAGGTGAATTATGACATAGAACATTGTTAAAGTCATATTCCTGCAAAAAGCCTATCTTTTGCATTTCCTAACTTAAAAGAAAATAAATAAATTGAAAACCAAATCTTCATAAAGTTTGCAACATGGGGCATTTATAATAACTTGATAAGAGTTAAGTAAAGTTAAATTCTGCTGCCAAACATCAGGGTTGCCAACTTAGTATTGACTTGCAGAGAACCATTATCATCATGGAGAATTTTTCCTGGAGAATAACATATTTGCTGAAAATGCAGCTTTCATAAATCAAAGCAATCCTTAATTCATGTAAAATCTGGCAAACAAATCAGAACATTTTTATCAGCGAAGGAAATCCTTTGGCTCTATTAGTTCAATAAAAGAAGAACATGACCCCACAGGACAAAGGTTCAGGCTTTTGCCTTTGCACTGGGATGTTTATTTTTGCACTTTCTGTTCCAAAATCACTGAAGATGAGATTTGACCATTTTGTCCTTTAATTCATCTGGTAGCTTCTCTCTGAACTACTACTAGAAGAACAGGGGAAAACAGGAAGGAAGAAAACTGCCATCTACTCCCATTCATAGAATAGAATCATAGAATTGTAGAACCACCTGGGCACACTGTCGGCTCATGTTCAGCCGAGCATCAGCCAACACCCCCAGGTCCCTTTCCTCTTCACAGTCATCCAGCCACTCATCCCCAAGTCTATAGCGCTGCATGGGGTTATTGTGGCCAAAGTGCAGGACCCAGCACTTGGCCTTGTTGAACCTCATTCCATTCACTTCAGCCCAGCGATCCAGCTTATCTAAGTCCCTCTGAAGGGCCTCCCTACCCTCAGGCAGATCAACACCACCTCCCAACTTGGTGTCATCTGCAAACTTACTGAGGGTACACTCAATCCCCTCATCTAGGTCATCAATAAAGATATTAAACAAGATAGGCCCCAATACTGACCCCTGGGGGACACCACTTGAAACAGGTCGCCAGCTGGACTTAACTCTATTAACCACCACCTGTTGAGCATGGCCCTCCAGCCAGTTTCTTACCCAAAGGAGTGTGTACCTGTCCAGGCCACGGGCAGCCAGTTTCCCCAGAAGAAGCCTGTGAGAGACCGTGTCAAAGGCTTTGCTGAAGTCTAGGTAGACTACATCAACAGCCTTTCCCTCATCTACCAGTCTGGTCACCCAGTTGTAGAAGGAGATGAGGTTGGTCAAGCATGACCTGCCTTTCATGAACCCGCGCTGGCTGGGCCTGATCCCCTGGACACCACGCACATGCCGTGCGATCTCACCCAAGATGATTTGCTCCATAACTTTCCTCGGTACCGAGGTCAGGCTGACAGGCCTGTAGTTCCCCGGATCCTCCTTACGGCCCTTCTTGAAGATGGGAGTCACATCAGCAAGCCTCCAATCCTCTGGGACCTCTCCAGTTAGCCAGGAATGCTGATAGATGGCCGAGAGCGGCTCAGCAATGACCCCCGCCAGCTCCCTCAGCACCCGAGGTGCTGGATTCATCTGGATAAATCTCTCTCTCTTTTCATTTTCATTAAAAGTGACCAGAAACATTTTACAGAAGAAAGGACAGTACATATAACTAAAATGTTTAGGTTTGGATCTACCTAAAACAGTATTTAAAAACTTGAGATGGCTGATGAAACAAAAATATCATCTATATACCTTTTTTTAGTCAGTACTTCATTTTCCATGTTTCCATACAAAATTATGTCCTGCAAAATTCTGCTACATTCATAGAAACATGAAGTGAACAAGCACAGCCAGGATGCAAAGATGTCATTGCAAAAGTTATACGTGTGACAAGGAAACAAAAACAATACTAACGATAAATAACTAAGAGAATTATTACACACAGAGCCTATCGTTTTCCACAAAGCACACACGACGTATGCTGTAGGTAACTTACTCAGCACATACAAAAGCATATTTTTATCATCTGGAGAGTTTCATTTCAGTATATTATCCAAAAATTGCAGTCAGCAGCTGAACTGTCCAGATCAGGTATACAACAATTGGTCAGACCCTGGCCAACCACCTCTGCTGCATCCAGTTTCTCCAAGCACTCCTTTCCTGACTGTGTTGAGAATTAATCCCAGATGATCCCGATTAGGGAGAGATCTGAAAACTAGATAAGATAACATTCCCGTCTAAAATATAAAAACAGGAAGATTTGATTAGTATATTTTAGAGGCTTCCAAAACAGCCAAGTCCATTTAAATGATAAAAGGTTAAAGAAAATCACAGCAAGCAACAAAGAAGGAGTCTTGCTAAGAAATGGCTTTTCCAGTGTTAGTGAATGTCTTATACATTTCACTGTTTTCTTTTCTTTTACAACTTTCTAATTTTAGGCCTTTTAAGAAAAAGCTGATGTAAAGAAAAACCGTTCCCAAGAATCAGCAATATTCTCTTGAGGTTGTTTTAGGCAATTCTAATTTTACTGTTTCCTCTTCACATTGGATAAGGATCTTGGATAGTGTCAGAGATTTGGTATGTGCACAAAATCTTGACCTTGAAACACTAAGTTGTCATAGCTACTTTAAATGGCTTCTAAACACGATCAAATCCACAGCGATCTCCTTCTGAAGTTTAAAGGTCTCTTTCACAAAGCATGGTTTCAAATGTATCAAACCAAATCTTGCCATTTTGCCTATCTGTATATTTACAGCTGCTACTTTACCCTAGATCTTCATCACTTTCCATTTTCAATGCAAGAAAGAGGAGCTGAATAAATTCTTAATTGTAATTGCTGAACGAATAACAGAGATTGCTGATTCCAGCAGTAACTACAGAGTAGATTCATAGCAGAGAAGATAAAAAAAGAGAAATCTAGAAAGTGGATATTATTTTTTTAACAATCTCTTGAGCAAGATCTATTGCCATAAAATAACACCACTGAAATTTAAAACAACAACAACAAAACCAACAACCAAGAAAAAAGCCCAGCTCAAAAGGTTAGTTCTACTCTGAGCAGGAGGTTGGAGCAGGTCACTTCCAAGCATTCCTTACAACCTAAATCATTCCACAATTCCAAAGAAACTGAAACTTTTCTTGTAAACATACTTGTTCAAGAGATTAAAAGAGATTTTAAAATTGATATTGATTGAATAAGTAGTCACTATTATACCCAGATAGCTTGTAAATACTGAAAATAGTACTTCTTCAGTAATACAAGTAATACAAAAAATACTGATGCTATGGTTTGATCAGATAAGTAATTAAAAAAAAAATAAAAATCCAGGCATAGAAAAATATGAGTCATTTAAAACACTTTCCCCAAGCTTTCCCACTGATGAAAGACAACCTTTTGGTCATGCCCAAAAGGTTGCTTCTCTCATAGTTTCAGTCCTCTCCTTGCGTTCCAAAAGACCCAAGGAAACAATGTTGTTAAGCACAGTATTTTATGAATGCTATACAATAAAGACCCATTGGATAAATGTTTCAGCTAGGAAATGTAGGCTTAATGTGGGATATGCATCACTGATGTACAGGGTACTTAATTTTTATTGCCTTGCTGGTTAAGCATTACAATTGTTAGCAATTTTTCACCAAAACCGGAGACTATTTTACCATATTTTTTCCTTTTACTACACTGGAATGCACTGGAAAGCATCACGAATGTAGACAGAAGAGCATTTTTGAATAGCAGTGTTAGTGCTCATAAATCCACTCTAGAAGAAACTTGCTGTAAGCAAATAGTAAAATGCAATATGAGGCAGACGCTGAGGTAAATTAGTAAAGTATACTACGGTGAAGTAATGAAAATAGGAATACTTTGGCAGCTTTAGTTTCAGATGCATGTTAGGTGAATAAATATAGCTGTTTGTACTGTGTTTTCTATTGCACTTGTATTTCATAGTGGTGCTTCAGGGTTCCAGTGGCAGATACGAATGTAGCTGGATAAGGTACAAAACAGATGCAAGGATGAAACAGTTGTTAAGACTCTTCTAATGCCAGTGCATGAGTGCAGGCCCAGCTTTGCATTACCTATCCGAGGTTTCTATACTCACTTCCTTTCCACCCAACCTAATATCCTCAGAGGAAAACTTTTTTCTTCCAAGGAAAAATTTAGAGTTAAAATAGACTATGTTGCATTAATTTGAACTACAAATACAGTATTTTTTTCCTAAAGCTGTTAGAATACATCCACAGATCTTGCTGGTAAAGATGAGGACATTTGTATGGTTTTATGTGCAATCACGCAATCAGGGCATTGGTTTTGATAGGTAATTTTGACCATGTCACCAAGTCACCATGCCCATCCCTGGGTTTCCCAAATGTTTTGAGGTGAAGTTTGGTTTTATCACAGAATCCCAGAATGGCCCAGGTTGGAAGGGACCTCAAAGATCATGAATCTCCAACCTTCCTGCTACATGCAGGGCCACCAACCTCCCCATTTAATACTAGACCAGGCTGCCCAGGGCCCCAGCCAATCTGGCCTTGAACACCTCCAGGGACGGGGCATCTACAACCTCTCTGGGCAGCCTGTTCCAGCACCTCACCACTCTCTCTGTAAAGAACTTTATATCTTCATGCAAGTCTGAATCAGCAGCAGTTCAAGACATGGATAGCACAACTGGCTGCAGTTTACTTGCTGTAAATATTTATGTGCAGTCCTCTCCCAAAGAGAGACTGAACTGCTTCCTGTGATTATAGGTAGTTATCAGTAAAGACATTCTGGAAGCAGTTAGACACCATTTTCATTCCTCTTACTGGAGGAAGTAAGCTGCTATTGATTGACAGGGTTTTGAGCATTTGTTGATAGCTGTCCTTTAGTAGTTGGGATGACTTCTCACTCATGACAAATGAAAAGATCCTCTATGTGGTACCACCATGGGTCGAAGGGATAGCTGGTAGAGGCAGTCATCAAGATCTGGGCCAAAGCACAAAGAAAAGCTTGTACCATTGTCAGTATTTTTTATTACCTCTGCTTTTATCAAGACTTTGTTAGTAGAGCGGTTTTTTTCTCTGAAAAAGCCACAGTTTGAACATACTCACAAAAAGATATCATTCCTTCATATGGTCTTCTAGCTTGAAATCATTGCCTTTGACTTCCTCTGTAGTACCCCTTCAGACATCTTTAGGACATACATTTGTCACAGGGATCAGCAGAGATTTCCTGGGATGACAAAAGTGCAGAGACAACAGAAGTCTCCCTTCTCACCACAACTGAGTTGCTGACACCTCTCACTCTTCTTCCTTGTTTTTGGGGTTTTTGTTTTAATGTGTTTCTTCTGTTTTTGTTTCATTTGTGTTGTTTTTTTCTTTGTAATGACCATCAACTTGAAAATGTTTGTTAGAAAGATTGGCCTGTCTTTCGTCATGTGGAGGCAGCTTATCATCAATATTTGTACAGTATTTGCAATTGTTGGCCATTGCACAAGATGTTGTAAATACACCAACAGTTCTTCTCATGAAGAGCTTACAATTAAGTGTCTGACACGAAACCGCCGTTAGACGCACAGAACAGACAGACAGACAGGCACTAACACAGACAAAAGAGATTCTCTCATCACTTAGGATAAACTCACCCATTAATGAATCGCTAATAAGACTTAAATGACTACTATCCAGTTATGTTTACCAAGCCAAGCTAACTACAGAGAAAAAGTAATGGCAACTTTTTCATGGAAGTTGTGTTTCCTTCGCCCCTTCACTAGATGAGAAGATAGGTCATCACAGCTGCTCTGGAGCAGAGTATTTTCTCTTTGAGCCCAGCAATCCTAAGTGTACCAGAAGAAAACCTCTCTGTCGTTCCCAGAGGACCATATTTTTGGATCTTTTTTTCCGCTGTCCTTTTACAGAAACCTCTTCAAAGTTATGGTCAATGAGAGAAGAAGATCCAAAGATGAGGAGTTTCAGTTGCCTGAGGTCCTGCAGGTGGAAGCCTTTGCAGAGGAGATGCCATTTCCTTCCTCCTAGCTCTGCCTTTCATATAGAACCATAGTACCCAGGGAACATTTTGGATTGAGCTTAACTGTAATCAATTTCTGCGCTATACTCCAGCAAGGCTAAGCTAAAAGCCTTGATGAGGAAATGCTGCTGGAAAACATCTGTGCTTTTTTGTATGCAACTGAGGAGTTAAAAATATTTTCATAAATACTGTAATGTATTAAAGCTGTGAACAACCAAATGTAGTGTCAAACTTCCAAATTGTGTAAATGTATTTGTCTCTCATATTAGTAAATGCTATTTGAACAGAAATGGCACATTGTAACAGCCTAACAAGAAGCAGTCTTTCTGATGACATTTAAGAGTTCTTTGCTCCAGTGTATGGAAATATTTAAGACCTAAAAGATTTATATTACAACATAGCACTTAAAATGGTCCAGCCCTGTTCCCATGAAAGTCAAAGAGATTTTTTACCGTCAGCTTCAATGGGAACAGCATCAGAACAAAGATGCATTTTAATATGATATTTTTTCCTATTTTACTCTAAGAGACAGCCCTCCCCTCCCACCCCCCCAAAATTTACCTATTTATTTATCAAACATAAGTCATTGTCATGTCCAGAAAACAATGTCAGTTGAGACCTCTCTCCAGATAACAGTAAATGGGATGCAAATATCAGATTTCTATGCAATATTGGGCACAGTAAAACACCGTGTACTTCTACCTTCATATTGGAAAGCTTCAATTATCTTTTAGAAGCCTTTCCTACAATATCCAACATATTGCTGTCTTGCTCTGAGACAAAAATTCTCACCTTACACCCTGCACTAACTTTGAAGATTAAACTCAACATGAACTAAAAAGTCATAAGTATGACTTAATAGTATTTTTGATTGATAGATGCCAAATTAAATGAGATAAACTGTGAAATATGACCAGTAATTTCTAAAATATTTTTTTTCTTCAAAAATGTAAATAATATAAGGAGAAACATCATTTCTCTTCAACTTTTTTCCCACCTAACTCCAGTCTTTTTTATTAGCTTTTATTTTCTACTGTTTTTTGTTTTTTTTTTTTTTAATAAAGTTTCTATCATGCATTTTACATTTCTATTGAGCCTTGATATGTGAATTGATACGGAAATGTCATGTCCAAATATATTTGCCTTTCTTCCATCTTACATATTCATTCTGCTGCCATTCCTTAAGTATTAATGTAGTAGCAGAATTTTCTCTGTAGTGTCCTCTACTGCATTTTAATGGTATATTTTCCCATAAGTTTGGCTGACATTCTCCTAACATACCAACTAAATCAGGACACCAGTTCTCAAAGTGAACAGCTATCAGTCCAATAGATTGCTCAGCTGTCTGTCTTTCTAACTGCATCTCCTTGATATATCTGGATGCAGGCATTTATCTCAAACTGCTGCTTTTTTGCCATTTATGTTGGCACATTTAGAAACCAAAATGAAGAAAAATATGGGGACAAATGTAATGGCATTTCTCACTTAGTTGTATAGTTTGAAGAAAACTAAAGGAAAACTAAGCTTCGAATGAAGTCAGTGAGCTGGGAAGTTGGTGATTTTTTTTTAGTTGATGGTGATGATAACTCTTTATTTCTCTTCCTGTTTTTAAGACAAGTTATTTAGAATTACAAGCTTAGTTGGAAGCTATCTATGGTGCATATGTATGGTGCCTAGATGGTTTCTTGATCTAGATCATTACTGCTAAATGGAGCAAATATATATATGGTCACAAATGAAATAAAGGCACAGGTTTTCTAAAGGTTATACTTAAAAAAAAAGAAGTCATCAGAGTGTTTTTTAACATGCTAGCATATATCATATACACAGGCCACCTGATATGGACATTCAGGCCTGTGTGTTCTTTTCTCCTCAGTGTGTAAGTGGGGAGTACTTTCTGAAATGCCTGCATTGTGGTAATTACATGAGCATACTTCAGAGAGAATGTGGAAGGGTTACAGGATAACCATTTAAATTGCTTCCCATGTATTTCAAGCAGTGAATATTTTGCCAGTCAACTGCTCATCTGAATCTGGATTATGATGTTTGGAAATGGATTTCTCAAATAAATAAATATGATAATGATAAGGATTTGCCCACCTGCTCTTTGTTATCATTTCTGTCCAGTATTTATATATAAATACACACCCTAGACATATGCATAAAACAAATTACACTTAAAAAAAAACTTTCTAGATTGCCTCCCTGATTTTTTTTTCAGTGAATAATCAACTTAAATTGCAATAAAAACTGTATGTCCATGGGTGAGCAACAAGATTTACATATGCAGATAAACAGAAGGAATGCTTTTACCATAGCTTAGTATTTCTAACCCCCTTTTAAAGTCTTCCATGACCCTGAAGGATGTGTAATCTGGGCCAAAGTTGCTCTCATCCTACCATCCAAACCCTACTGTTCGAGGCCTTCAGCCTCACAGCTGTTCAGGAGCAGGCACAAGGCACAGCGCAGCGTCACCAACGTGCACGTGCTCTATGATAAGGCTGACAAGGACCCAACAACAGCAATGAGAGCTGGTAATTGAGACATAGAACTTTGAATTTCCTTGTGCCTCAGTGTAAAAATGACTGGGAGCATGCAGCATCAATACAGAGGGCCTGGCTTTGCACCCCTTGGGCACAAACCTAAATAATACAGATGTTGGAGTGAAATCTTTATGAATGTTTACTCCTTTGGTGTGTGCTTCATTGCTGCTCTGTTTGAAGAGCCCTAAATGACCCTTTAAGCTTCAGTGCAGCCAGACAAACTTTTACCCCAGACAATTATGAGGGAAAACACAGTAATGTCACGCAAACGTGATCCAGTGACTTAATTAGAACCAAGTTAGCTGAGACAGAGAAGAGCTGTAAATCTCCTGAGAATGATGGGGAGTGTTGAGGGTGGGTGAAGCCCTTGCAGCACTGTGAGACCATGCAATAGGGAAAAAAAAAAAAAAAAGAGAGGAAAAGAGAGGAAAAGAGAGGAAAAGAGAAGGAAGGGGAGGGGAGGGGAGGGGAGGGGAGGGGAGGGGAGGGGAGGGGAGGGGAGGGGAGGGGAGGGGAGGGGAGGGGAGGGGAGGGGAGGGGAGGGGAGGGGAGGGGAGGGGAGGGGAGGGGAGGGGAGGGGAGGGGAGGGGAGGGGAGGGGAGGGGAGGGGAGGGGAGGGGAGGGGAGGGGAGGGGAGGGGAGGGGAGGGGAGGGGAGGGGAGGGGAGGGGAGGGGAGGGGAGGGGAGGGGAGGGGAGGGGAGGGGAGGGGAGGGGAGGGGAGGAGAGGGGAGGGGAGGAGAGGGGAGGAGAGGAGAGGAGAGGAGAGGAGAGGAGAGGAGAGGAGAGGAGAGGAGAGGAGAGGAGAGGAGAGGAGAGGAGAGGAGAGGAGAGGAGAGGAGAGGAGAGGAGAGGAGAGGAGAGGAGAGGAGAGGAGAGGAGAGGAGAGGAGAGGAGAGGAGAGGAGAGGAGAGGAGAGGAGAGGAGAGGAGAGGAGAGGAGAGGAGAGGAGAGGAGAGGAGAGGAGAGGAGAGGAGAGGAGAGGAGAGGAGAGGAGAGGAGAGGAGAGGAGAGGAGAGGAGAGGAGAGGAGAGGAGAGGAGAGGAGAGGAGAGAAGAGAAGAGAAGAGAAGAGAAGAGAAGAGAAGAGAAGAGAAGAGAAGAGAAGAGAAGAGAAGAGAAGAGAAGAGAAGAGAAGAGAAGAGAAGAGAAGAGAAGAGAAGAGAAGAGAAGAGAAGAGAAGAGAAGAGAAGAGAAGAGAAGAGAAGAGAAGAGAAGAGAAGAGAAGGAAACCCCCCCCAGACAGAACAGAAGAGCTGAAAGAGTTAACTCGCAGCCGCAGCCCTCGCAAGGCAGCCTTCGCCAGCGGCCTGGGAAGCAGCCCGGCGCCCTCTGGTGCAGGAGAGCAGCAGCAGTGGAAATTTCCTCTGGGAAGCAGCTTTGTTTCGAAGTTCAGACGGATTAAAACGACCCTAAAACGTGCCAGCGGGACGGGGCCGACCTCGCTCCGCACCCGGACGGAGGAGCCCCGCCCAGAGGCATCTCGTTCTGGGGGTGCTGCGGGGGCTTTTTTCATTCTCATTATTTTATTTTGATTTTTTATGTTTTTAATTTATTTTCCTTTTCGGTGCTGAGCCTCACGTTGAGGCGTGACGTGAAGAAAGGAGCCTGGAAAAGCGGGCGTTAAATGCCGAGCTTAGAGGCTCCTTCAGAGCCGAGAGCTGTTCCTCCTCTCTGCAGTTTCCCACGGAGGGAGAACCTGAACGGGCGCCGGGCAGAAACCCCTTCTTCCCACATGACTCCAATACTAAATGGGACGATCCACAAAAAGGCAGCCTTGGTTTCACGCAGCAGTACGTTGCCATTGAAGAATCTGTAGGAGAGCTGTAGGAGAGACCCTTATTTTAGCCGCCAGTAGAGAGAAGAGAACCCTGTGCCATCAAGCCAAGGGTGCCGATTTCGCACATTTGCTGTGTAAGCCGGAGCACATAAAAGCAAGTAATTGTAGCTGAGATTAGGAAGCAGCACACGCACAAACGCCTACCTACGAACGGACCAAAACAGGAGAGCAAACTGCAGGGTTATCATTTTAGGTACCAGCTCGGGAAATGCATTACGTTCATTATTACTAATATTAATAACGGTAAGAAGAAGAAGAAGAAAAAGAAAGAAGAATAGAGAAAAGGGGGGTGGGGGGGTGCTGGGGGAGGCGGGGAAGGAAAAGGAAAAATAAAAAGCAATGATGTCAGTAGAGCGGAGTGCATCGAGGTAGCTCCGCAGCTCCTTTCTCTCAGCCGTCTCTCGCCCCTTCCCAGCACCTCCAAAAGCGGCCGGTCGTGCAGCAGGCAGAAGTGTCGGGCGGTGGCGGCCCCGGCTCGCTGCGTTTGCTGCCCGTGGGGCTTCAGGTCGCCCTGCCCGCACGCGTCCCGCCCGGCATCTCCCGCGGAGACAGAGGGCAGCGGGTTGGTCTCTCACCTAAAGATAAAGTTGACTTAAAGAGAGAGAGAGAAAGAGAGAAAGAGAGAAAGAGAGAGAAAGAGAGAGAGGAAGGAAGGAAGGAAGGAAGGAAGGAAGGAAGGAAGGAAGGAAGGAAGGAAGGAAGGAAGGAAGGAAGGAAGGAAGGAAGGAAGGAAGGAAGGAAGGAAGGAAGGAAGGAAGGAAGGAAGGAAGGAAGGGAAAGGAAGGAAGGGAAAGGAAGAAAGAAAGGAAGAAAGGAAGAAAGGAAGAAAGGAAGAAAGGAAGAAAGGAAGAAAGGAAGAAAGGAAGAAAGAAAGAAAGAAAGAAAGAAAGAAAGAAAGAAAGAAAGAAAGAAAGAAAGAAAGAAAGAAGGAAAGAAGGAAAGAAGGAAAGAAGGAAAGAAAGAAAGAAAGAAAGAGTGTGTGTGTGTGTGTGTGTGAGCGAGTGCGTTATTTTTAAATAGGAGCTTTCATCTCTCTTCGGATTACTTGAGAAACTTTGGAGAATGAGAGGCAAGTCCTCGACGTCCACTCTGCTTTTGCGCACTGATTGAAACGCTGAGACTTCTTCCAGCGGCACATTACCCAGGGAAAGAAAAACAGAATACCACAAATACGGACACGATTTCTCTCATACGAACCAGCACAGTGCTGCTGTCACCCCGCGGGCGGAGCCACGTACCTGGCCCGCTGCACAGAGACACTGCTCTGCCACGCCGGGGTACCCAGCGGGCTGCCTGGAGAAAGAGAATCGGAGGAAGGGGATCGGTTGCATAATGAAATAAAATAAAGTAAAATAAGTAAAGTAAAATAAAGTAAAATAAAATAAAGTAAAATAAAATAAAATAAAAGTACCCACTCTTCAGCCAGCCAAAGCACACTGTCGCTGGGTACATGTAGGAAGGGTCGTATGCAGGCGGGCTTGTCTTATTAATAGGACACAGAGAGAGACTGAAGAGCAAACGCTTGTCCTGGAGACAACGTGGGATGTTATTCGGGCAGTAGATTAAGAACTGGAAATCATCAGCAAATGCGCTGGCACTTCGCGTTAGCGTGTTCGAAAGCAGCGTCCCCGCTTCGCTGAGTGTCCTTTCTTGGGGGAAAGAAGCGTAGTGGGAAGCGGCAGAAAAATGGGGGAAAAGGAATACAGACGACAGCTCCCGCCGGGAAGCGAATCAAAGTTATGGATTGGAAACGTGCGGTTATCACGGGCTGCTTTTCAGCGAGCGGTTGGAAATCATAAACATATAAATACAGAACTAATTACGAGACCACATCGGAGTTCATCTAAAAATGCCTGGGAAGTAACAGAGCCAGCTCTGAAAGTGTCGCTGCCTCTCAGGGAAGCCCGTCGGTGCCAGAGGATTGGCAGCCGAACTCCAAATGGGGGGGTGGGACGGGGAAGGAGGGGGAACCGATCTCCCCACGCTGCGAAACGCAGCACGATGCGTCCGTAACGATCCCGATCCGTTGCGATTTGTGTAGTTCAGGAGAACGAAGTATCGGTCGTCAGCGGAGTTGATAAAAAACGGCACGCGATTGCGGTGTGCGCAATGCTCAAAGTATGACCTCAAGAGTTGGAGAAGGAAGCACCGCAGGTGACAGGACTGCGGTAGTCATTCATTTTCTTTAAACAGAAGTAATTGATTTTGAATGAACTCTTTTCACAACAGAGATTTCACGAAAGAAGAATTTGGTATTTTTGCTTATAAGTACTTTCTATATACGTGTATTATATATATACACACACACACACATAATTAGGATTATTCTTTCATTCCTCGCTTTGTGTCCGTGCTTATTACCATCCAGAAGAAAAAATATTGCACAAGATGACGAGGGCGTAAAGCGACCAAACTCGTGCAAGCTTATACGGAAACAGGACGCAGCCCTGGGGGAGCGACTGCCGGGTTCTTCCACAAAGAACCGCTTTCCTTTCCCTCTTTCCTCTCAGCCTTAATTGCACAGAGCGGAGCGGTGCCTCAGCCGCAGGGAGAAGAGCTGCACCTTCCCGACCTCTCCGCCAACCTCCGGGGCTGCGCGCCCGCGTGGAGCTCGGGTACCGCCGGGGGCAGCGGAACGGTGGGTCCGCTTATCTAGGGAGTCGGGGAGGGGAAAGAGGCTCCGAGGGAATTAACGCCCCGAAATATTCCGCTTTCTCTCATGCTGCAGATTGTTTTATTAACGACCCATTAACGGCGTTAATGACCCGTGATATTTAATCACCAGCGCGCCGTGAAAATTATTATTTATTTGAAACTCCATTGCGATTTCCAGTCACCCTCTATTTACCGAGGGTGTAACATGCACTGTTACAAGGAGAGCGAGAGGGCTTTGGAGCAGAGGCAACCAACACAGAGCAGCGCTACGCTGGCTGCCCAGCCCCGCTCCCGCACAGCGCTCCCTCACTGCTCGTGCGGTGCAGGACGCGGCCCGGCGGGAGGGCAGGCAGGCAACCTTCCAGCAGGGGCCTAACCAGGGGCTTAGCAGCCTAACCTTAAAGACCTGCATAAACCAGCGAGAAGCTCTCTCCGACTTCGCTGCTTTTCTCAGCTCCCTGCCCCACGCTCCAGAGATGACATAAACAGATGTGAGCCCTGGAAGTGCGGTGCGTGAAAGTTAAAGCACGAGAGCAAAGTTACGCTGTCAGAAACGCAAGGCGATGGTAGGCGCTGTTGGCACGCCGGTGGTTGCGCTTTGCAGCGCGCTGAGCGCACCCGCTCGTTCCCCGCGAGCGGTGCAGATGCGGCATTGCTGTGAGCCCCGAGCACCGCGGCCGGGGCATCTGCACAGCAGTCCCTGGGAAGAGCCGCCCGGGCGACGAGAGCCGAAGACTGAGATAATTCTGAGGCCGATGTTTATTTTATAGAAATCTTTAAATGGATCCGGGACAGATAAGACCCGAAGTAACGCAAAGTCAGTAAGAGAAGCGGATCTTCTATCCAGGCGTTGTCGTTATGCCTGGTTCATACGGTGCTCAGCAACGAGCGATAGGTGAATCCGAGCAGCGCTATCAACCGCAGTGATACAGTGTGACCGTACCATTGTGCCTCCGGGCGGTTTGCTCATGGTAAATTCCTCAGCCACCACCTCCACACACGACAGACTGATGCGGGCTGCAAGGATTGAAACACATCGTATCATCCGGGAGGGGGGGGGGGGGAAGGTTTTAGTCTCAGCGCTGCCCTTCCCACTCAGGAGATCCAAACACGTCTCCTCTACCATACAGCTCAGTAAGAACTGTGATGTGGGAGCAACACGTGTGGTTTGAAACAGCGTATTTTCAGCTACCTAGCCTTTAAAACACGCTTTTATTTGTGTACGTGCTCCTGAACGTGATGCGTTCTATTGCACAGACAGCAGCCTCCTGTTTTCTTTTACATTTTGCTAATTTCTTAGAACTCACGAAGTCCCAAACGAAAAGGGAGAAAACAGGCAGAGACACTCCAAGCAAGAAGCGGGAAGCTTCCCTCGCCGTTTTTAAGCTGTTAGCGCGCAGGCCCCAGTGGGGTTAAACGAACAAACGAAAGCGGAGGGCAGGCTGACATCACGCAGCACGGCGGCATCACTCGGGGCTCTGGAAGGAGCCAGCTGGAGGCCGGGCCGGGCTGCTGGCGCTGCCCGCTGCTGCCTCGGGCCGCCTGACCCGTCACTGCCTGCCGCTGCAGCAGGTGGGCTGTGAGCGGCGCGCCGAGCGCTGACATGGCGGCGGAGGCCGGCCGTTCCCGCCCCACCCGCGGGCCGTGGCAGCCCGCACACGCCGCCTTCGCCGGCCACCGGCGCCGAGGCGGACCTGGCCGCGTCCCGTCAGCTTGTGCGCGCGGAACGAGCGGGAGCGAGGAACGGGCCGGCAGCCATCTGCCGCCTCGCGCGGCGCCGCCGGCACGCACAGAGCGGGAGGGGCAGGGGGCGGCGGACGGGCGGAGGAAACGCGGGGAAGCGAAGGGCGGAGGGAGAAAATGGAGGACAACGGGAGGGCTTGGGTAGGCTGCCAACGGGGCCGGACCGAAGCGCCCTGCAGCTGCGTGGGGGCGGGGCGAGGGTTGGGGCCGAGAGCGGGCCGAGCGCGCCGCGGCGGAGCCGGCCGCGAGGGAAGGAGGTCCGGCCGGCCCTGCGGAGGGCAGCGCCGCCGGGGGCGGGCATTGTGCTCAACGCCTTCCAGAAGCTTCCCGCGCGGGGACTGACTGCGGCCCCGCGCGCCCCCTGCCGCCCTTCCGCAACTGGAAGTGGAAAATAAAAGCGTTTCCCGCCCCTCTCTGCGGGAAAAGAGAATCGTTCCGAGCGCAGTCGGCATCCGCCAACGTGCATTCTCCCTCCCCCCACCTGCTGTTTGTGTAATTTGTGTCAAGGTGCAAACAGGTCGGGCGTTGCCCTTCTTTATTCACAGCTCGAGTGTTTGAGGTCCAAGCGCCACGATGCTGAGCATGTCGGGTGGAAAGACGAGCACGGCTGGCATAGAGCGTCTCATTCTTTGCTGAAGCGTGTGCCCGTTGAATCACATGCTTGCACTGGTTCAGTTGCATTAAATGGCTCTGAATATCAGACTGCAGGCACTGAACACGTAAATTCAGCTTGTCTCGTTCATAGCTTAAAATATTCTGTTGATGTCATGGAATGATGACTTATAAAACATTTTCATTTAATTAGGAAGCACTAAGAGAATTTCTGTAAGGAAAAAAAGAGAGAGAGAAAGCTCCATCTGAATTATTTATGTACTGTGAGCTACTGTGATTGCTGCTGAAGCTTTCCAAGTACAAAAACACAGGCTGCACTCGCTTGGAGGCCCTAACTCTTTAATTATTCAGGCATGCAAATACTTGTGATACTTAATTATGCAGGTAATCAAGGTGTGATTCCAAGTTTACTCATAAAAAGCAAGGATTATTTGATACTGTGTACGCTGTTCCCTTCACTGTTCATATTCAAGCACCAAAGCTCTGTTATAAGGGTATATTAGTATCATAGAACCATGGAATGTCCTGAGTTGGAAGGGACCACAAGCATCACAGATTTCAACTCCTGGCTCCACACAGGACCACCCAAAATCCAAACCCTATGTCTGTGAGTTTTATCGAGATGCTTCTTGAACTCCTGCAGCTTGGGGCCACGCTCACTGCCCTGGGCAGCCTGTTCCACAGCCTGAGCACCCTGTGGTGCAGACCTGTCCCTCACCCCCAGCTGCCCTCCCCTGACACAGCTCCAGCCGTTCCCTCGGGCCCTGTCGCTGTCACACAGAGCAGAGCTCAGCGCTGCCCCTCCGCTCCCTGTGAGGAGCTGCAGCTGCCATCAGGCCTCCCCTCAGCTCCTCTGCTCTGGGCCCAACACTCCAAGGGACCTCAGCTCCTCTTCAGACACCTTGCCCTCTTTGTAGTCCTCCTTTGAGTGCCCTCTAATAGTTTTATGTCCTTTTTGTACTGTGGTGCCCCAAACTGCATACACTACTCCAAGTGAAGCTGCATCAATGCAGTGTAGAGCAGGACAATCACTTCCCTATTAATATTTTGGATTTTCATAAAGGTAACAATGTGTATGGATGAGTGTGTGCCTTGCACAAGAGGACCCGACTCGTTGCAGCACGGCAGGGCTCAGCCAGCAGGACACTATCACAGAGAGGTGAGAGCTGCCAGGCTCCTGTTCCCGGGCAGTGGTACAGCTGTGCCACATGCATGCCATGAAGGGGCTGGAGTCCAAAGTCTGTGATAGGCAGCTTTGGCTCGGAGCAGGAGTTAGGAGGAAGATCCTTCGCTCTGGTAGAATTGGGCTGACCTCAGTTTTAAAACTGTGCCTTCTCTGAGAGATGCTGCGCTTATCACACAGCAGCACCATGGCACTTCACTGAACTGCCACTCACCTCACTGGCACTGACACTGAAATGGTGGTAAGAAGTGCAGTGTAGGAGTCAGAGTCTGCAGTCCTGGGGTGGGAGACCTTAGCATGAAGCTGCAGCTAAGGTACGTAAATGCTGCACTGTGTAGTTCAATAAATGATGCTGTCAGAGGTACCACGGAATAGTAGCTCCAGAAAGGTCCATTCCTGTCTCAAACGTATTTTGTAGCTGTAATCATACTTCCATACGTTAATTAGCAGTCCTTTCCTTAAAGCTGACAGTTTTACTAGCGCAGTCTCAAGTTAAAGAAGTGTCGCAGTGTGATTAGTATGACTTATTTCATCGGGACTGTATCTCTCTACCAAGCGACCTTCCGATGCTCAGACGAACGCATTGCAACGCAGAGCTGAGCTTCAGCTCCCGAAATGAGAGCGAAGGAGAGCGCAGCCCTCCCCTGCCTTGCAGCGCCACCTGGTGGGCATTACGGCCCGCTGCGGGGGCTGCCTCGCCTTCTCGCGCGCTGCCAATCGCGGGAGTTTCTGGCTGTAAGGCACGTCCCGGAATGAAAATGTCCGACCTGACACATTTGGAATGCGGTTTAATCGTGGTCCCTTTCAATAAGTTAAATAAATAAAAACATGCTCAAAAGAAAAAAAAAAAAAAAAAGAAAGGAAAAGCTTTCTTGTAGCAGGAGAAAAGGAATTGTATGCCTTTGTCAAAAGAATAATAAGGAGTAACGTTACTTTTTCACGGTCCAAGAAGAAGAAAATTAATGTTTTAAATACCAGAGGATTATTTTAAAACATTAAGATGAGAGCTAGACAGGCAGGCTGGGACCTCTGGAGGATAAGGGCATCCTCCATTTTCTTCCTCGTGCTGAACTCCAGCTCCACTCCAATTGCTACAGGCACCCTCCAGGCAACAGGGAGTGGCCCACAGCCTTGAAAAGCTTTTTTTACTTCACATTAACAAAAATGTACTACATCTCACGCCCCTACAGCACTAACATAATCCTCTAACTTCTTCCTCACAACAGCTGCTCCTTAGTGAAGAAAAATACTCCTGAACAACCTGAAAAAAAAAAACAAACCCAAACCTCCTTCACCACACCAACTAATGCTGACAGATATCCAAAAAGAGAAATGAATCTCCCATTTTGATTTTGCTGTTTTCTTTACTGACTGATGGGGCTGGTCATTTAACAGCACACACAGTGTGTGCGTTCTGACTGTTAGAAGGAAAAGACATCATGGAGTATACAAATACAACAGGGAAAAAGTCTACACGTTTTATAACCAGTTGTGGAGTTAAATGAACATAATACAATTAACAATACAGCTAAATTACATAGAACATACAATAAATAATTATGAGGGGCCTTTTCAAGGAATAGAAATGATTAGTTTTAGTGTTAGGGTAGTATTTATCCTCCTGTGTGAAGGAAGACATCCTATTATGATCAGAACATCCAAGTCCAAGTTCCTTCTTTGTTCTGAAGGTAACTTCTCAAGTCTGAGAAAACTGCTTAGAAAAAGAACAAGATGAAAAGGAATCACAGCTAGAGAACCTGTATGTTTGCATCTTCTTGTGACATATACTTGAGATAGCAAAGATCTAGAGAAAGAGAAATTAAGCTGAGAAAAAAATATATCATTCTACACCTTATTTTGTGAAAACAAAAAATATTCATCACAGAAAGAAAAAACATCAGCACCTAGCACTTAGACATTAATTTTACTTTGCAGTAGCGCTGAAGAACAGTGCTGTAGCACTGAATTATTTTTACTTTGCTGTAACACTGTCCTGCTTTGGGAAGAGTGTAGGATAGTTTACAGCATGTCCATGCTCTGGACTTACAAACCTTGGGTTGCATGCTGTGCTGTAGTTGCATCAACGCTGCCATCACTGTGCAAGTTTCCAGTGGAGATACTGAAATATTGGTGTGAATTCAGAAGAAACTTTCTACTTTGGGAGAAAAGGGAGGGGGAGGATCAGACATTTCCTCTTCTCCTTTATGTTGCAAAGCACTGTTTCTCCAAATGCAGGGATGGAAGCCACTTCCAGTTTTGGATGGCTGGAAGAAGAAAGGCTAAGGAAGGGGGCTTCAATCATATGGAGTGAACAGCAAAAAGTGGGGAAGCAGGAGACAAACGCATTGTTCTTTCCCTTCCCTTTCTGGATCTTTCTCTGGATTTAATTAGCTGGTTATTTTTGTAACCGTCTACTGATGGATGTGCAGTTTACCAGTGCCTGCTGGCTAATCCACTTTGGGGCTGTATTAGATTGGTTGAAAAATGATTGAATTAGAATAATTTTCTGCTGTAACATAAAGCAATAGTGAGAGAATGAGGAAGTCTATAGAAATGAAGTAATATTGGTATCAACAGAATAAACAGAATTTCGATTTCTAAGGGGAAAATCTGGGTTTTAGTTATATTAGTGGAGCACCGCAATTTTAAGAGATACAGAGATATTTGGGCTTGTTCTCAAAAGATTCAAAATTACATGAAAGAAAAGGAGAGACAGGAAAAAAAATAGCAAAAAATATAATAGGATATGTCCTCTTGTGGTTTGGTAGGAATCCAAATAAAAGATATTAAATTTGGTTTGTGTGGTCAGTAGCAACTTGTAAACCCAGATGCAGAACATAAGAGTGGTAAAACAATAACAATTGGAGGAAAAGAAATGGAAACTTGTAGATTTATCAAAAGAAATACAAGTGAGTTCCTTTAAATGGGTGCTTGAGGTTTTACATAGCTGGTTTACATGGCTGGAGATTTGTCTTATGTCATGAGAATTGTGTGGATGTGTTGTTATTCAGTGAATCATGCCTAAATTAAAAACAAACAAACAAACAAAAAACCATAATGGGAAGTAAAACAATGTAGGTTTTGATACTGTGTATCCATGTTTATACTCTTACTTCTGAGTAATGCTTTACTGTTAAAGCAATGATTTGGAGTTGGGTAAAATGAGGAATTCAGATTCTCTGTGTATCTTTAGGACCAAATAAGCTTATTTACTATACAGGGGTTTAGGTTGCTCTGAAAGTAATGTCTCCTATTTATTTCTATGGAAATTAAAACAGATACAAAGAACACAATAACAGTATTTTTTAGAGCAAATTATCAGCTACAAAATGTTATTTTTCAACATAGTCATCACCATTAGTTGTTCATTTTCACCAGTAATTAAGGAGCCTACATGCTGCACTCATAAAAGTCTGCACCAGTGAAGATGAACCAGTGCTGCTGTCACCACTACTGAAATGCACCACCCACCAACTCACTGTGCTGATGTCTACTGTTTTGTCTCCATAAATGTTCTTCAAAGTGTCAACAAAGGTCAGTGGGTGCCATTTTTCAAAATGAAGGAATTCAATAGCACGCTTCCTTCGTTTACTCTTCCATGTCAGATTCTGTTTTATCAGACTACCCCTCTGCTGCCATCTGATGCATGGCTTAAAAAAAAATTGTGGAATATTGGTGAGAAGGTTCAACATCTACTGCCAAAACACCAACATCTGCTGTTGATGTTGTGGGACAACATGTTAAATAGCAGACTTTTGGAGCAGCTTATCACTATTGAATTTAATCAGGTTGAACTGGTTCTGACTGACTCTACTCTTCCATTTTCTCCTAGTAACTGCAAAAGGAATTTTTCTCATATTGGCTATTTGATACTTAGAAGTAATAAGATAGTGCCTTAGGAAAATGTGGTGCTTTTTGGAAAGAAAGATAAATCATTATTTTAATATGTAGTGTTTACAAGGGGAATAGGAATAGTGACTAAAAGCTGAGGCCTTGCACTTTCACAGAATGCCCTGAACAAGCCAGCAGTGATTCAAGAAATATCAGTATATCTTATAGAATACACACAGTGTCTTCAACAGGATAAGACTCGTATCTGTCTCAAGGAAGAAACAATAATTTTTCCCCTTTTCACCCACATTGGTAATCAAACAGGTAAGGATAGATCAGTGTGTAGGAATACTAACAGCAGTATTCTCTATAAAGAGCAACAACTGATGTGGTCACTAGTGTCCGTGGATGACTTCATCTGTAGATTAAACTCCTTCATTACAAATTGTCAGACCGATACCCTTCTGTCTATCTAGGAAAGCATTAGTAAATCTGGCCAGTAATTACATCAAAGCATGCCTGCTTCTCTTTGCAAGCCATAAAGACAAATGTCTATCTCAGAGTTTTGGTATTTCCTATTTAACAGTACCGATGCAAACATCCAAAGAAGATGGCATATATATGTCACAGAATCACAGAATCACAGAATTGCCAGGGTTGGAAGGGACCTCAAGGATCATGAATCTCCAACCCCGCTGCCACATGCAGGGCCACCAACCATTCCACCTAATGCTAGACCAGACTGCCCAGGGCCCCATCCAATCTGGCCTTGAACACCTCCAGGGACGGGGCATCCACAACCTCTCTGGGCAGCCTGTTCCAGTACCTCACCACTCTCTCCGTAAAGAATTTCCCCCTGACGTCCAACCTAAATCTCCCTTCCCTCAGCTTAAAACCATTTCCCCTTTTCCTGCTGTCACTCACCCTTTCAAAGAGTTGATTCCCCTCCTGTTTGTAAGCTCCCTTTAGGTACTGAAATGTTGCAATGAGGTCACCTTGCAGCCTTCTTTTCTCCAGGCTGAACAAGCCCAGCTCCCTCAGCCTGTCCTCATAGGGGAGGTGCTCCAGTCCCCTGATCATCTTTGTGGCCCTCCTCTGGACCCTCTCCAACAGCTCCCTGTCTTTCTTGTACTGGGGGCTCCAGACCTGGACGCAGTATTCCAGATGGGGCCTCACAAGAGCAGAGTAGAGAGGAACAATCACCTCTCTGTCCCTGCTGGCCAGCCCTCTTTTGATGGAGCCCAGGATCCCATTTGTCTTCCGAGCCACAAGGGCACACTGCTGGCTCATGTTAAGTTTTTCATCTATCAAGACCCCAGGTCCTTCTCTGCAGGGCTGCTCTCAAGAACCGCTCCTTCCAGTCTGTAGGGATGCCTGGGATTCCTCCGGCCCAAGTGCAAAACTCTGCACTTTGCCGTGTTGAACCTCATCAGGTTCACCCGGGCCCACCTTTCTAGCCTCTCGAGGTCCCTCTGAATGGCATCCCGTCTTTTGGCTTTGTTACTGCTTCTTTCATGTTCTTTTCTTTCGTGTTCCAGCATCTGATGCACGAACTCAGATGTGAACGATCCAAATCGGTTATTACAAGTTCTCACATCACTTATATACCTTCACAAGTTTTCTTTTTCTAGCTTTCCCATCCACCTTTACATGTCAACAGAGCATTCTACAAAACACTCTCCAACCATTCACACAGGCACTTATCCAATCAGAGCCATGAGACGTTCTTTCTTCTTCTAGAGGTGTCCTTGGTTCTCATGCTGTTTATCTTGCTCCACAGCTTCTGCTCTGAACAGTTTTTCTTGTATTCCCACATTGTGTCAGCTCAATCTGTGGGGTTCCTTTTAGGTTTTTCATTGCTAATAATATCACCACAATTTTTCATAGCTCTGATTATGAACAGATAGCAAATCAAGCAGAGAAGGAACTAGATGTATTTCCCATCTCCTAGCTGAAGAAGGAGGTACAGTGATGGAAATGACTCACAAAAAGTCATTCAGTGGGCCAGTGACTTTGCAAAGACTACCACTAAGCATTTCAAATTCAGAATAGACATGAACAAAAATTACCTGAAGTAACTTGTATGAAAGAATTAAAAGCTAGAAGGTGCTCGTTTGCCTGCTGTTTGATTTCTGTAGCTGTATTATTTCACAACATTATCAGCAGAATTCCTTGACAGATGGTGTTATACAGTTAAAATAACAGGAACTGAGTTGATCTGTCATCGTTTACAAGGGAAAACATCCAAAAAATCACACTGGAGCTCTGTTGATTCTAATTTCAGAAAGGGAGATATAACCATGGAAAATTATTACTAAAAAGAGAATCCATTGGACCTACATTTGCTGTAGGATTCTTGAACACCACTTTCTTTTTAGTTGTTGAGTTACAAACAGATTCTTAGAAATACCAAGGAAATGCCTTATTTCATATATCTTTTAATGGCTCATTTTTACCAGAGTGCTCCTCTTTCATTTGGTTCCAGAATTTTTCTTTCCTTCACTCCTATTCACAGCAAACATATCTCTTTTCATTGTTTCCTCACTCTCTTTTTTCACAAGGTTTTTCTCTTATGTCAGAGTTCTTTTCCCATTTCTTTGAAAACTACCTTATATTTTCCAACAGTCTTTTTTATCAGTGTGTAAGTAGTTAAAATAGCCACCCTTTGAATACGTATTATCTTATACCAAATTCTTCCAAAATGTGTCCTATGAATAGAAAACAAATTGCTGTGCATGATGACACCAAAATGTAAGGCTTATTAATAGTGCAATCTCTGCAGGAGATGACAAAATATAAATCTAAGGAACATCGGGCAAATAGATTTGGCTTACAGAAGAAAAGTACCCATACCACTATAGAAGAATGGAAAATAGCACATCATTTTTTAAAAATTGCACAAATTAAGTGGATATCTACAGCTGCCAGACAAAACAGGATTCCCCCATTCCCATCGCTGTTTCTTATATCCTATTGATTGTGAGAGTCATTGTAGATGGGGCATGACCTTTAAAAACCAAGTTATGACTTCATAAAAGAAGAAAAATGGCAGTGAAAAAAATCTGATAAGGAAAGATTTAGCCAAGAGACTATGCTTGGAAAAAACAACAAATACATTCTCAGTTTGTGGCTCAAGGGGAGTCAGCAGACAATAACATAACAATCAGCTGTAGTACAAAAAATGCTTATGATAGCAATTAAAGTGAAAAAGGCAAAACACCTTATTAGCTCTGACATGTTGTGATGTTGTGAATAAAGCTTTATATCGCTTTAGAGAGGGTAATTTACTGAGATTAACCCTCCTGTGCATTTAAAGACAATGCAGACAAAATGCAAAGTGGTGACAGCACTAGTCACCAACTTGCTAGCCCTTGTAGGAATGTATAGAAAGAATTACTGCAAAAATGTTGCAATCAGAGAGGGGTGAAATAATTTCATTTATACCATGATGTGAAACCTGTCCATCCTACAGAATAAGTTTATAGTTTCTCCAAAGATTCCACAGTTGTTCACTGTTCTGGAGGCACAGGCACACAGATAGAGGCACTGGGTTGGAAAAGCAGAAAGATGCAATATTTCTAGAAGCCACAGGGATCTGGTGTTTTTGTACTAGGGCAGATTCATGCAGCTGTCTGTACTGAATAACTGATTTCTGCTCAGTGCTTTACAAGTTTTCCTACACTGGATGGTCTCATGGAACACCTTCTACGGGCAAACCTGCACAATACATAAACGTTTCCCCAGGGACTTGCTTACTCACTGCCTTACAGATTTTGATCTACGCACTTCCCTAGGAAATGTCACATTCTGCAGCTTTCAGGGTACCTGCTTTTTGAGGAGGAGAGACAGGGGTAATGGTGGCCACACCATGAATTTATGCCAAGTGTAACTCCAGGAAGGCATAGCGGATGAGTTACTTTCCCAGTAAGTCTGTATAACTTTATTTACGTATTTATTTTAAATAACGCATAAAGGTGTGTTAGGGCTGTGTGCAGAATAGAAATCAACACCACTTAGGATGTAGAGCCTGGTTTATACGGACATCTTGTACTGAGATTGTCAGACACTGGATTCAAGTAAAGAGTTAAGTCTGAAGACTGTAGAATTCTGTACTTCTGCAGATCTCATAAATTGCTTATAACTGCAGAAAATACCACAGGGTGCATATGAGCACCCCCACAAGCAGTTGAATAGCAGCCAGATAAAATATCTTGCAGCTTTTGCTGATAATCCTGATGAAAGGATGTTTATTGTAATAGAAATAAAATGTAGGAAAGATTTGTAGATAAGTGATCATTATAATCCAGTGACTGGAGTGCGCAGGGGAGAGACATGACACCAACAATATTATTTATCACTTGATGAATTGTTGAAAACTGGCAAATCTTTCTAGCTTGTTTCCAAACTCTGGCCATTTCTTTACAGCTAAGCTAATATTTCCAGTTTAGTTCAGTATAGAACTACACTGTGACAGCATATCTAGGTTTGTCAAAACCTTCTGCAGACGCAAAGATGAAAATATAAGTGTAAAAAGGTCAAGAGTTTTAGAAAGCAGGCACAGAGGTGAGTGTAGGAAACTGTTGGACACAGCTGTATAGCTGTATAATATACTCACTAGATGGCATCTTCATCTGAAAACCTGTTCAATGGGGCAGATTTTTTTTTAGTTTTAATATACTAGAAGTAGACTGATCTCTTAAGAAGTAGGCATGTGAATGTATGTGTATCTCAGCAGTGTCCCTTAAGTGAAATGCCTCCTAGGTAAAAGCAGTACATGATTCCTTGTAATGATCTGGGTGAACCAGACAGGAAGCTAGACAAATTGATGTTTAGCTTGGCAGCATCAGTTCTATCAATGCTGTACTTTCAAAACTATTGCCTAGATTCACCTCTACTCCTCCCATTATTAGATTTATTTAAAACAAACAAACAAACAAACAAACAACAACAACAAAAACCCAATATTTTTAAGTTGCAATTTTAGATTTATTTTTTTTTTTAAGGACAGTTCCTGGAAGACAAAAATCACATGTATAGTTTTCTCTTGGCAACTCACATGTATGAAAAAAATCCAGACGTTTTCATCTCATCTGTTATTTTAAAATATCCAGTTTTGGAAGGTACGTAATTAACTTTTGAAATCCTGAAAAGTTATATTGTCAAGTGTGTGAAAGTGTTTGTAATCAAAGCAATTTTTATAAATAGTATACACAACATTGAGAGATGATTCCTCTATTCCTAACAGGAGGGTACATGTTCATGCAGATTCACACTAAGACTGTAAGCAGTATATAGTAAAGCAAATTAATTTCAGTATGGACACAGTTGATAAAGACTTACATTTTTATTCAGAGATGGCTATCAATCCTTTAATGAATCACTCTGGGAGAAAAAAAAAAGAATAATTAAGAGTTCAGTTTCAAAATACAAGCTATGGCCCAAACATGCAGGTACTATTACAGTTTCCTGCGGGTTTTTGAAATCTGTTGAATATTTTCCTGATACAAGAGGCTGGGTGAAGTCACCATTGTATGTCTGTTCATTGTTCTTCTTTCAAGACATTTTCCTAATGTGAGACAGCAGCAGATAGCTACAGCTGTATACTCCAGCTAAGAATGTGATCTTTGAATTTAGACTTGAGATTTCTGAGAAATGTAGTCTAGAAATTAGGGACAAAAAAATGTAAGTTTTTTATAAGCTTATTTGCAAATAGTGAAATGAACAGTTTGTGTAGAGATCATGAGTAATATCTTTGAAAGCAATGTGATGAATTGCTAAAGAGAATTCACGATTAAGCTTTAGTACCAGCAACATATTGATAATGAAAAAAAAAAGAGGCAAATGTTTATTTTGTAGTCAAGATACAGAGAAGTGAATAATCTTCACATTGCTTGAATTAGGAGTGAGTTCTTTTCTACAGTCTAGCAGCAGAGGAAGGGTATGCATGGATACAGAAGAGGAAGTAGAGGCGGAAACCTCAGAATATCTTAGAGCTACAAGCACTGAAGTCTAACTCAGCTGGAGGAGAGCACCTTACAGTGACTTATACCATTTTATCTATCGCTATTTCTTTATTTTCCCCCTCTTTATTTCTCTTACTTCTTTTTTAATGAGTCCCACTTCTTTTTTAATGAGTGTTCCTACTATACACTTCTTATGAATCTCACTCAGACGCCTCGGCTTCTTACACTGAAAAGTACCTCTGCAGAGAGTTGCATGAAGAAGAGATCAAAAAGATCTGCTAATCTAGACGTGCAGCACAGCTGCACATAGTAGGGATGAAGGTAATGTTGAATGAGGTTACAGCTGAAGTGGCAGAAAGAATATAATAGGGCCTGATAGATTTTCTTACTCAGTATATTAAAGGTAAAAATTTTTCTCTCATACTTCTGCAAGAAGGCAAGCACCTGTTTGCATTGGTAAAGACATGCCATCCTCTACATTATCATCTCACAATTTGGCACAACCCTTCCTAGGAATGCTTGCCCTGCCTGGTGACCTGGTAACCTGTGTCACTGCAACATCTGTGCAAAAGCACAGGTTTGACTTCGTGAGTTTTCAGAGTTTGTTCCTGTGATGCAACAATATTTTCTAAGCCATATTTATTAATTTATTTCATTTTGATTCCACAATATATCTTGCTGAACTCAAATTGCCCTGCATTCAATTGAATTGTCTTAGTGGGGCTGCTTTAAGCAAATAGCAGACTTTGGTTTAATGAGGTTCTCTTGCTCTTTACATTAAATGAAACGGGGAGTGAAAGTTGCCTACAGAGTTTCAAAACCTGAAGTTTCAAACCCTAAGTTTCTGAATTGCTGACCTAATAATATATGTAGAAAGATTCCTTTTATTAGGTGTAGCATTGTGGCTGAAGGTGACCTTGATACTTGTAACCTGAAGAAGAATTGTGTATTACTAAACAATTTCATGTAGTTATTTACTTAACCTGATCTTAAATCTCAAGATTTTATCCTAGTTCTTAGACTACTTGAATTTAAATACTGCTCATATCTATTTTCCCCTTGTGTCTGTGTACAGCTTACTACCTTGCACTAACTTACTACCTTCACAATGTCCTGCACATTTGAAGACCATTATCCTCTCCCTGTTCAGTCCATATTTCTATAAAATCAACAAACACAGCTGATTCAACTTTTCTTCATAGGTCACCTCTAGGCTACCTCCAGTTAATCTACATCCTTCTCAAATTACACTGCCTAGGAGACAATGTTCATTCATCAGTCTAGCCTTTATACTGCTGCAAAGAGTAAAAGGACTGTTTAACATATAATATGTGCATACAGCATAGAATCAGAGAATCCTTAGAGTTGGAAGGGACATTTAAAGATCATCTAGTCCAACTCCCCTGCAGTGAACTGGGACATGAACAGCCAGATTAGGTTGCCCAGGGCCTCAAGCAGCCTTGCCTTGAAAGTGTCCAGGAATGGGGCATCAGCCATATCTCTGGGCAACCTTTTCCAGTGCCTCACCACCATCACTGTAAAAGACATTTTTCTTACATTCAACCTAAATCTGTCCTCTTTAAGCTAGAAGACATTTCCTCTTGTTCTGTCACCACAGACTCTGCTAAAGTCTGTCCCCTTCTCTCCTGTTGATCCCCTTTAGATACTGAAAGGCGCTATCAGGCCACCTGAGAGCCTTCTCTTCTCCAGACTGAAGAGCCCCAGCTCTCTCAGCCTGTCCTCATTGGAGAGGTGTTTCATCCCTTGGATCATTTTTGTGGCCCTCCTCTGGACACACTCCAACAGGTATCTCTCTCTCCTGTACTCAGGACTCCAAGTCTGGACACAGTACTCCAGGGGAGGCCTCACCTGCACAGAGGCAGGATCACCTCCCTCAGTCAGCTAGCCACACTTCTTTTGATGCAGCCCAGAATACAGTTGGCTTTCTGGTCTGCAAGGGCACATTGCTGGCTCATGTCCGTCTTCTCATCCACCACTACCTCCAGGTCTTTTTTGGCAGGTCTGTGCTCAATCCTTTAATCCCTCAGCTTGTATTGGTAGTGGGGGTTGCTTCAACCCAGGTGCAAGATCTTGCATTTGGATTTGTTGAACCTTAAGAGATTCACCTGAGCCCATTGCTTGAGCCTGTCTAGGTTCTGCTGGATGGCATCCTGTCCCTCTGGTGTGTTGACTGTACCCTACAGCTCAGTGTCATCAGCAAACTTGCTGAGGATGCACTCGACCCCACTGTCAATGTCACTGATTAAGATATTAAAGAGTATCAGCTCCAGTACTGACCCCTAGGGGACACCACTCATCACTGATCTCCATAGAGACATTGAGCAATTGACCACCATTCTCTGGACTCAATCCTACACCCAGTTCTTCATCCATTGAACAGTTCACCCATCAAATCCACATCATTCCAATTTGGAGAGAAGGATGTTGTGGGGTACTGTGTGAAAGGCTTTACTGAAGTCAAAATAAATGACTTCAGTAAAGCCTTCAGACATCAGCAGCCCTTCCCTCGTCCACTGATGCAGTAACATCATCATATAAGGCCACTGGGTTGGCCAAACAGGATTTGCTCTTGGTGAAGCCATGCTGGTTCTCCCATATCACCTCCCTGTCTTCCATGCGTCTTAACATAGCTTCCAGGAGGCCCTGTTCCATGATCTTTCCCAGCACAGAGGTGAGACAGACAGGTCAGTTGTTCCCAGAGTCATCCTTTTTACCCTTCTTAAAAATGGGTGTGATGTTGCCTTTTTTCCAGTCTACAGGGACTTCACCTGATTGCCACTTTTCAAATATCACTGAGTGTGCCTTGGCAACTACATCAGCTAATTTCCTCAGGACTCTGGAATACGTCTCATCAGGACTCATAGACTTGTTCAGGTTCCTCAGTGTTCACAAACCTGATCTTCACTCACAGTGGGAGGGGCATTGCTTCTCCAATCCTCTCCTACCAAACCAAATATTTGAGGGCTGTGTGATGAGCAGTTATCAGGGAAGACTGTTTAGTACTTCAGCCTTCTCCTTGTCTGTTGTTTCCAGCTTGCCTGTGTCATTCAGTAGAGGGGATATGCTCTCCTAGACTTTCCTTTCCTGGTTGAGGTATCTGTAGAAGCATTTCTTACTCTTCTTGGCATTCCTTTCCAAGTTCAATTCAAGCTGGGCCTTGGCTTTCCTGACCCCATCCTTACACAGCCTAGCAGCTTCCTTATACTCTTCGCATGGTACCTGTCCCCATTTCCACTGCTTGCACATTCTCTTCTTGCTTTTCAGTTTGACTATCAGGCCCCGGTTCAGCCATGCTATTCTCTTGCCTTGCTTTCTTGGCTTGCTAGAAGTGGGGATGGAGAGCTCTTGCATGTCAAGGAAAGATTCCTTAAAGATTTGCCAGCTCTGCTCTGCTCTGTCCTCTTTACCTATGAGGACATTTTTCCAGGGTATTCTGTTGATTAAATACCTGAAGAGCTGAAAGTTAGCTTTCCTACAATTTAGCATCCCAATTTTACTCTTTGCCTGTCTCATATTCCTCCAGAGCATGAACTCAACCATAGCATGTTCACTGCAGCCCAGGCAGCCCCCAATCCTGATGTCACTAATCACTTCATTTACATTGGTGAGCAACAAATCCGGTATTGCATGTCCCATGGTGTGGCCTTCTATCACTTGACTCGGGAAGCTGTCCTCAATGCATTCCAGGAACCCCCTGGATTGTCTACAGCTTGCCGTGCTACTTTTCCAGCAGATGTCTGGGCGGTTGAAGTCCCCCAGTAGGACAAGTGCCTGCAACAGCTCCCATAGCTGGAGGTAGAAGGCCTCAATGGCAGGCTCCCCTTGAGCAGGTGACCTGTAGTAGACACCGATCACAAGGCTCCCTTTGCTGCCTGAGTCTGTCACTCATAGGCTTTCTACTTGCTCATGACTGTTCTTTAGGGACAGCTCTTCACATTCTACTCCTTTCCTGATGTAGGTAGCAATACCCCCTCCCTTCCTTCCACACCTGTCCCTTCTGAGCAGCTTGTAAATATCAATAGCCACACTCCAATCACGGGAATCATCTCACTAAGTTTCAGTGACAACTATATCATGGTTTTCTAGTAGCACAGTAGCTTCTAGCTCCTCCTGTTTGTTTCCCAAGCTGCGTGCATTAGCGTGAAGGCACTTCATCTGGGCAGCTGGTCTTGTCACCTCCTTAAAGGATAAATCCTTAATTCCCGTTGATTTTCCCCATTACCTTCTCCTATTACCCCAGCAGCCTCTGCCTCATCATCATAGGATTTCATATCCGCTGCACTGTTGCCAGCACTCTCAAAGCAGTGAGTCCTTCAAGGCCCCTGCTAGCACCCTGTCCCTCTAATCTAGCTATGCCATCCCACCCCTTATCATGGGAAGGCTCACTATCCCCCTCATCCCCTTTCAGACATAGTTTAAATCCCTCCCAATGAGCTCTGCTAGGACTCTTCTCCCACCTTTGAGAAGGGTGAAACCCACCTGGTGCCTACAAACTCAATGCCATATAGGTAATTTGGTTGTCAAAAAACACAAAGTTTTGGCAGTGGCACCAACCATGAAGCCAGAAAATAAGCTTCTTTGATTTGTTTCTGTGTCCTTACCCAATGCAGGAGGTAGAGAAGAAAAGATGATCTGTTGATCTGTACATTCAATTCCTTCAGCCATTGTCCCAAGGCCCTCAAATCCCTTTTGGTAGCCCTTGACCCACATGTAGCTGCTTCATCTCTCCCTGTATGAAAAAGCAATAAGGGGTTGTGGCCTGATGGCCGTATCAAGCTAGGTAATTTCCTGGTTACATCCCTCATCCGAGCCCCAGGAAGACTTCTCCAAGAAGAGGGTCTCCTCAGCATATTGGACACTCAGTTCCCTGTAGGGAGGAATCACTTACAACTAATATGCATCTCTTCTTCTTCAATGATGTTGTCTTGATGTTGAGGGAAGGCTTTTCTTGGTTTGGTTTTGTTAGTTTGTCTAAACTCTATGGGCTATTATCACCCACAGAAGGGCCTTCCACATTCATAGCCTCGTACCACTGTAGAGAGGCACCTGGAAGGGGGTGGAGCAGGCACATGGGGTTTTCATTTGCAGCTTCGAGCACAGACTTGCCTCTATCCACTCCTTTCCTTTGTGTTCTCGCCTGCAGCCTTGCAATTTTTTTCCTCAACATGATGTGATATGAACTGCCTATGCTTTTGTATTATTTCCTTCAGAACATGCTAGTTTCTTCAGATAATAGTTTTATAACTTTTTTTTTTTTTTTTGGTAATCATGTTATATAGCTGTCTTATGTTGCATTTTAACTGCTGAATCTTCTGCAAACAATATTTTAGACTAGCATAATCAATACAGATAAAAAGCAAGTTCATGAAGAACAGGAGAAAGGATCTAGAATTATGTTAAGTCCAGTGAAACCAAGCCAGTAAATATCCATTTAGTAAGGAAAGGGTTGTTGAGAAAGTCTGTTCATCTCATTTTTTTGCAGGTACCTCAGATACATAATGCATCCAATCATGTTTCTGTGGGTTGCACAATTCCTCTCAGCTTTGATGAAAAAAGTAAAAAAATTAAAACTAGTGTTAACCTAAAAATGTGCAACATGTGAAACATCCAAACATCTTTGTTGCTTATTAATCTAATTTGGTGTCTGCTAAACTGATGAAATGTTGTCAGGCTTAGGAATTACAGGGAGACAGACACTCTGAGAGGCAGACTTGTGTTCCAGGCATGAAAATGTAAAACAGAGGAAAGAAAAACTGGGAGAAAAATAGGGGATGGAAAATGGGGAAGGAAGAGTGAAAGCACGTGGCAAACATGGGTACGAATAAATGACATTTAGTGTAATACCAAGTGAGAGAACAACTGAGAATAGTGATAGAAAGTATAGTTACTGTGTAAAACCAGACTCAAACCTTGACCTTGGTGCAAACTTTCTGTTGCCTTTAACGGGTGTTGCGCTGCACACTGTGGCTGATGCATGCCCTAAAGAGAATAAATACAGTGTAATTTTCCTGCCTTTGTCAGATGAGAATCATGCCCTTCTGCTGAACTGAAGCCCAAAGACCAGGTGAATGCACACAGGCTTTGCATCAGAAGCTCACTCAGAGGCATCCTGGCTCTTAAACAGAGCTCTAGAAGCAGGTGGTGCTTTCAGTCGTCTCTCAGGAAGGGTGGCCATCTTACACATGGGAAGCAGTCAGGTGAATGAGAATCATTTAGAAAAAGACTTAATGTCCAAAGGCTTGGTAGTATACATGTTAAATATTAAGGACTGCTAGTAGAGGCGTACAGTTAAAATATATACTTACTAAGAACTTGTCAGTTGTATGGTGTAAGATCCTGGTCAGGTATATGATACCTCCCTCCTCATATGCTTCTTGTTTTCATTTTTCTTTCTAGTTCTTTTCCTCTGTTTCAGCCACATAGTCTGTGTATTTTCCCGAGGAACACTTTCACGTGTTTATGCTGGTAGCTCTAGGCGGGCCCTCGGGCCTCCAGCTGCATGGAACAATAGCGCCAGCCAGTGGCTGCCTGCAGTAAGCTCAGGGGGATTTTCTTCGTAGTTGCTTCGAGACCCACATGCTTGCTACCGAGCTGTTATTGACCTGAACGGTAAAGAGAAAGGTGAGCAAGCGAGCCTGGCTTGAGGCTCTGAGGAATTATCTCTGCTGCATGCGTTCTCCAGAAATTTCACAGGATTTATTCTGATTTTGAGCACTATGCTTGGAAATGGGCTCTGGGGAAGATGATGTGATCTGTGATGGTTAAAAATTCCTTTCCCCTTCCACACTGCTCTTGTTTCCATTAATTGGCATTTATTTATTTGTTTGTTTGTTTGTTTGTTTAACGTTTTACCACAGCAGCCATTTTGCAAAAAGGCTGTGGGGAGGTTTGGCAGCCAGGCAGCAGTGTGATGCAAGTGACCTTACCTTCTGCAGCTTTATAGGAATGAATGTTCCATGTTCCATATAGAAAGGATGGAGGAATGGCTGTTTATGAGAGTGGATGGTGATAGGACAACGTGGAATGGTTTTAAACTGAGACAGGGGAGGTTTAGGTTAGATATTAGGAGGAAGTTTTTCACTCAGAGGGTGATGAACACTGGCACAGGTTGCCCAAGGAGGTTGTGGATGCCCCATCCCTGGAGGCATTCAAGGCCAGGCTGGATGTGGCTCTGGGCAGCCTGGTCTGGTGGCTGGTGACCCTGCAAATAGCAGGGGGGCTGAAACTAGGTGATCATTGTGGTCCTTTTCAACCCAGGTCCTTCTATGATTCTATGATTCTATGTTACCAGCACAGTGTAAGCAGGCAGAAGAATGAATTACTGAATTTTGAGTTGTCTGCATAGAAGTAACCTGCTGCACCAGTTATGTGGGATGAATAATAAAGGATTATGCACTAGAAGTGCATTCAGCAAATGGTTTCAATCCACAGCTATCAATGTTTCTGTATATATGAATATCACTTTACTTTCAGGAAATACTTATAATTATTAAGGTGGTATCTGTTTTAAGTAGTTCAACAAGTTTTGCGTACTTTTTATAAAGTAACGATGTAAATTTCTGAATAGTATTGCAAGAATTACCTACTTCAATACTCCAAAAGGTTTTCTTTGAATCACAGAATGATTAAGCTCCATGAAAATTTTCTTATCTTTAGCCTAAGCTTTTAGAAATAGCTAAACTGTTGTTTGAAGGAAAGACAATCTATTATTTATCCTCAGCCCAGCATCTTCAAAAGAATTAGCTGAAGATAACAGTGGAGTAAGGTACATAAATATATCAACTTTTTGCTGAAACTGGCACTCTCTCCAAGCTAGTCTAGATAGAATTTACCTTAGTTACTTCTGTTGAAACTTCTCACGGTGGGAAAGATTCACTGATTCTAAGCAGCAAGTGGAACACGCTAGCCTGATTATAAGCACAGATTCATCAACCAGATGGAGGTCGTGTGACTCCCAGTGCTCCTTCCACAGATTTTGTGCAACAAACAACTGAACAAACAACACCACCCTCCTCAACCAGGAGGAAATGTATAAGCAGTCTTCAGAAAGGCAAGAGTCAACCGCCCTGCTGCAGAACCCCTCATTCTTCCTGACCCTGGCGCCGCGCCTGTCTAATTCCAATACACAAATGGGAGCAGAGAGCAGGAGGAACCCCGGCCGCTGCTTTCCCGTCCCAGTTCCCGGCTTGCGCGCTGCTGGGGGGCCGCAGAAAGAAGGGCGGCAGCTCCGGTGCAAAACCCGGCTTTTAAACAGCGGGCCTGAGGCTGCGGCTTCTCCCAAAGCACCTCCAATCCTTCGCAGCCCCAGCAGCCGCCTAGAGCCGCCCCGAACCCCGGGGCACGGCACAACCCGGCCCCAGCGGCAGCGCCGGCTGCCGCCCCTGGGTGGCGGTGTGACCCCGCGGGACGCGGCCCCGATCCGCGGAGGGCCCGGCCTCTCTCTTCCCGGCGGGGCTCTCGGAGCGTCGCCTTCCCGGAGATAAAGGTGTTCGGTGAGGGGCGCTGCTCAGATGCCGGGTGCTGGTGGAAAAGTTCGGGCGGGAGCTCCGGAGGCCGGAGATATGAATGGTTTTGCGAAGGAAAACGCGGCCTCGCCTTACATTAAAAAGTAATATTTAGTCTTGGGGGATGGACGTTTAAAGAGAAAGAGAGGGGAGGAAAGCAGCCTTTTTGAAAGCGAAATTATCCTCAGTTAATTTTTAGGAAAAACGTAGCAGGAGAGGTCTGGAAGAGCTTGATTATTAGAGAATAAACCTTGAGGAATGCAGGAGAAAGGCAGAGCTAAAGCGATCAGCACGGGGATGCAGTGGGAGCCGATCTCTCTGCCCGGCTCACCGGGGCCCACCGTGAGCCGCCCCAGTCAGGGCCGCTGCTCTCTCGTGTGCTGCCCTTTCCCTGACAGCAGCCGGGGGGTCGAGCCCTACCCTGAGCAGATGTCGTTTGGGAGCTGCGGGCGGCCCTGGCCGGGGAGCCGTCTGCGAATGACCCGCAATTTCACACCGCATCACTGCCACCACGGCAGCTCGGCCGGGCTTTAAACAATCCTTTGTTTTCACCATCAGGACAGATACTTTACGATGAAGTTCTGTGTTCAAGCTATTTTACTTGCTTGTCACTGCTCGCTTTCCTTTCAGCTTTCACTGGTGTGTGTTTAGCAATTTCTCGGGCAGAGATGCCCAGAGCTATCCGTGTTTGCTGTGTAAGTGGGCACAGGCGCACGGGTTTGTCCACTTCTACAGAATTTACCACAGCCCACAGACGTGTATCTGAGTGCTCTTTCAGCGTGTGTATGCATGCGGGTATGCAACCCAGACAGGAGCACGTTGTGTAGCAGACTAGAATAGATGGTTCCACAGAATGCAGGAGTAAACCGAACAGCTCTGGGATCAGACAGAAAGAGAGAGAGAAACACGGAGAAAGAAAGGAAGAGAAAAAGAAAAGAAAAAAAGACAGGAGTTTTGCTTGACTGTGCCTGAGCACAAAGATCTTTTTTTTCTCCCTGGTTATTTTCCCTAGGATCAGCAAACTGAGTATCCCAAACTCTTGCTAAAAGCCAAGGAGATCTGGTTTTAAAAGGAAGAAGAATGTTTTCTTACTGTGGAAAATGAAATCGAGTTTAGTGATAGGCATTTGTGAGTGCACAGCAAGGTCAGATGGCCGAAGAGCCCGGGCACACACACACAGCATTTAGGATACGGAGCTGTGAGCAACCCTGGCTAATCCCTGCCTCTTTCTGATTAAAAAGGAAACATTTTAACCATCCCTTGTGGGAAGCCCGTGCGTTACAAATCTAGCCGCGTTACCATACTAGAGCAAATGAAAAAGCGCTGCAGATTGAGACGACGAGTCCCTTTCTTTCCCTTTGTGGAGATATTTGTGCGTTTCCCCAAACAGTGCGGCTGCAGGACGTGCCTTCCGAAACACAAACTCACAGTTCGCGCACACACCCGCACAGACAGATAAGACATGTATTAGATTCTGACACATACGGGGTGGGGGGAAGAGCAGGAGAGAGAGAGGGAGAGAGAGAGAGAGAGATCCTCCTACCTGGAGCCATAGATTGCAAGATACGTAGTGTTACCTGGGGAAGTCAGAACAAGTAAAAACACATTGAACTTCGGGGCTCTATGAGGCAGTTGATCAAGATCAGGGCTTGCTCGTTTTCTCCCTCCGACCGTCTGCCTCGGGTTTTTTGTTTTACCGTTTTGAGCAGCTCTTTCTATTTTCACTCCCTCTGTAGGTTTAGTACCGAGTCAGGTTCTGTCACCATGGCTCTGGAAAGAGCTGCCCGTCTGCACGCCGCTGATTTTGTGCAGTTCGGCCGGCTTTGCTCCCGGGCAGCTTCCGAAACGCTCTTGACTGGGATTTAACCGACACGATCAATTCGACTTTTTGTGCAATTTTTATGGCTCAGTCCATTCTCTAGATCATGCACAGAAACTTTCGGAAGTGGATTTTCTACGTGTTTTTATGCTTTGGAGTCATCTATGTCAAATTAGGGTAAGTCCTCGCGCACGACAAACCTTGTCTTTTGGGTCACGTTATTGCGAACAGAGCGTTGCGACGGAAAAAGAAGACGAAGCAAACGAAAAAGGCAGGAAAGCGACGGTTTCCCTCCGCCCCTTTCCCCGGGCGCAGCCCCAGCGCAGTCTGGGGCCGCTCCGCGTCGCGCTCCGCTCCCGGAGACGGGCACTGCGGCGGCGTTGCCCGCACGGAGCCCTCTGATTTTGTGCTGCTTAAGCGACCTTAAATATTATCTCTGGCGTACAGTACTCTCAGACAGGGGAAAGAAAGAAAAAAAAAAAAAAAAGCCTGACGGAGTTAACTCAGCCGCTGCTGATGAGACAATGGAGCAGAGCTTAAGTATTAAAAAGGAGAAAGGGGCGGGAGAAGGGGGAATCCCTGCTCTGAACCTGCGCTCAGGGATTTGCTTTATGCAGGCCTAGACACAATTTGCTTTTCTATCCATCAGGCGGACGTGTTGAAATGAGTTTGACAAGCGGCCCGGCTGCCCCCGCGATAAGCTTCGGGCCGGGCGGGCTGAGGGCCGGGCGCGCCGGGAGGGCTGCGGGCAGCCCGGGCTCCTCGTTATTTGATCGCAGCAAAGAGCGAGATCGCGCTGTTATTGCAGTTGCCAAGTTTCTCCCTCTGCCTCTCCCCCTTACCTGTATGCCCTTATTAATATTGCTCGTCGCAGTAGGCTGACTTGAGTTGAATTTCCACATTCCTGAGCCCCAGCCGAGTCCTTACCTGTCGAGCTACAAACCCTTTAAAGATCCTGTCTTTGCATAGCTGCGGGATTTTTTTTTTTTTTTTTAATGATCAAGAATGCATAAGGTGAGTTGCAATCCGAAAACGCTTGTTTCCCGCTTTGAAACCAACACAGGGAAGAAGAGGTGCGAAAGGGCAGTTCTGAGCGGCGAGGCCCATCCCCGCGGCACCCCGACTCGGCACGGGGACAGGCGTGGGGCTCCCAGCACAGAGCGCGGCGGAGCCCGGCCTTGCTGGCAGCGGCTCGGGGAGCAGGAGGCTGCCGGGGGGGACTGCAGGAGGGAGAACGGAGCGGTCGGGGGCTAAGGTCACACGATACAGGGGTGTTAAACGGGGCTTCTAGGGACGAGAAGGGAAGCGTTGTTCCAGCCGGAGCTCCCTTCCCAGCCCGGCTTTTGCCCTTCTTTTGCCGGAGGATCCCCAGCAGGTTGCTCGGCAAGCACCAGCCGGACTGCTTCGCTCGTCCGTCTATCCAGCTGTACGTTTCGTCATTTGGGCAGGGCTCTCAGCCCGCCCCGCGGCTGAGCCTCTAGGACCGACTGCCCTGCCCCTGCGCCCCAAATCAGCTTGCTAGAGACAGGTTGCTATTTGGGCGCGGGCCAAATATTTCCCGTTGACATCCTAGCAATGAGCGATCGTCCCTATCGTCCTCCACAATGACGTGGACTGGGGCGAGAAGCGGGTTGGTGGGACTGCGTACCCGTAAATTAAGCACCACGACGATCAGGGCACCTCATCAATTCCAGTAGCCGGAGGGCTTCGTGAGGCACATTCCCCCCCAAGTCATCGGGGGACAGAGGAGCTTAAAGAAAATGGTTTGCACAGTAAGGGGTAATGGTATCAGTGTTCGCTTTCGCTGCTGTTTTATTTTTAAAGGGAAAAGAAAATTGGGCACATTTTACAGGGCGGAACGCAGATTTGCTTGAGAAAATGAGCGTGGCTGTTTTAGAAGGGGGTTCGGAGCAAAAAAATCACAAGAATGTTGTTGAACTGAGCCTTGAAGCAAAACTGAATGGACGGCAGGAACAGTGAAAGCCCTTACAGGAATCCCATCAGATCCATCACCGTGTCTGGAAGGCAATGAGGATACTTCACTTTCTCTGAACAATAGGAGAGAAATTCTCTCTGAGATCCAGGGCTAGAACCAGGCTGGGCATGTAGGATGCAATTATTTCCTCTTTCATCAGCCACTGGAGCTATCACTTTGTTGAAACCGTATCTTCTTAGAGTAATGATACCTTTTCTGGTGATCTGTGTGCATAGGAAAGGGGAGTTACTTGAGATAAAACGTAATTTGTCTTCCAGTGCATTCGGTCTAGTTTGCGCAGTGAAGATGGAGATAGCAAGGAGTTACGCAGTCATTTCATTTGCTACGGAGCACGTGTTCCTGTCTTAATAAAACGTGCTAAGAACTCCGCTTCCTGGCTGGACAGGGGCAACCACGCGTCCAGGGGAGGAGAGCAATGTAACGCACCACTGTCTGTGTGTGCAGCAGCGGAGCAGCAGGTTGGTGGTGCCATGGCAGGGGACCAAGGGAGTGCAGCACAGGGAAGTCGCTGTTTCCAAGTGGGAGGAGAGAGTGAGATCCGCTCAGGGGGTCCTCCTTCATTCCTTCCTCCCTTCCTCACGTGGAATTGTCGTTATTCCCATTTCCATTTTGCATTTTGCCGAAGAGGATGAGGTGCGAGGTGGTGTTCCTGCCTTCCACGTTTCTGGGGGCAGGCAGGGAGCACGGAGCGGGCTGCAGCGCTCACACGTTGACTTTGGCTAATAGCTGGATTTGGAACGGGAATTTCTCCTGCGAAGATCGCAGGGCGATCAGCTCCAGTTTAATTAATAGATGTATCGGAAGCCACAAATCACAGCTGTGCCACAGATGCAAATGGCAGCGGATGCTCTGAGGGTGAGCGATGGGACCTTCGGATGGACGGATCCGTAGATATTGCTGGACTCTGGGGGCAAATCTGCCCTTTTCCCCTTTATCTCTCCTGCCCGCTCGCCCGGCCTCAACGAAATACCCATCTTCTCGAGTCCCCTCGGGGTGGGGGAGGCGGTCCCAGCACCTCCCGCCCCCTCCAACCCGACCCCGCTAATTGCACGCTGCTGAGTTTTGCCCATTTCTCCCTTGCGCAGGGCTCGCGGCGGTGCGGGGTGCAGGGAGTGGCGGCTGCCAGCAGGAATGAGGGCAGCGCGGTGCAGGCTGGACGTGTGTCCCGAGCTGCCGACGTGCTCTTCTGCCGGACACGGCGCTTTTCGGGGTCAGAGAGAGCCCGCAATTGGAAAGAGATGAACGGAAAGGGAAATGCTTATTTCATGCCCGGTCTGCCTCATCTGCCGTCTGTCGCAGGGAGTAGGCAACCGTTCCAGTTCCGTACTGCCCTTATTCTGTCCGCAATACACGTGTTCGAGGAAGAAGAAGTGGCAGCACCCATGTGAGGTGTTACCGACAATATTGGCTCCTCCAGTGTCACACCAAGAATCTGACAGAACAAGTGTACTTCTCTGTCCCGAGCTGACACACATATAGAAAGAATCTGTACAGAACCTAACACGTTATCATTATCATCAGCATCATTACTATTAAATTTCCGACGTAATGACTGCTCTCATTTTTCGAGGAAAAAATATTTTCCCGAAAGGGAACGGCTCGATTTGGTTGATGCCATACGAGATTCCTCCGACTCCACGATTCGGCTGTGGAAAAATCCCTCTTCGCCCCGAAACAGTGGGGAAAGGCAAAGCACCGTCGTTTGGACTGGGTTGGATCAGAGCCCGCATCCTCACCCCCCGGTGCTCCAACGCCAGCAGCTAATTTTCGATTTTAGATTTCAATTCTATTCTATTTTTTCTTTTTCCCTAGGCACGTGTTTCAAAGCAGATGCCCATGTAAAATATATCCGATGCCGAACAAGTGCTCGAAATAAGCCATCAAACCTCACCCCCCGTTCTCCATCCAGCTGGCGCTCTGCAAGGCTGCCGCAGCCGCTTCATGTGGCTGAGAGGGGACGGGGAGCAGAGGGGACGCACAGCCCTGTGGCTCTCGAGGTTTACGGATATATGCATACATACGCACTTAAAGAGGTAAAAACACGTCGATTTAGGGTTTTTTTTTTTTTCTTTAGGAATTATAAATAAAGGAGACGGTTCTAGGGTGTAAGTGATTGCTGGAAGGCTTCAACTTCCCTCCGTTATTAATCAACAGCAGCGTTTCCTACAATGACACTCACGGCTCCAGCACACGCACGCACTGCGCTTACAGATGAAAGCGCTTAAATGAAACAGAACCCCGAGGAGATCCTTATCGGGTGTTCGGCGAAAGACGACGTTTTTACACCAGTTCTGCAGCTGCGGTTCCATCCGAAGGAATATTTCGTTGTCCCGCAGAGCCTGCAGCAGCCGTGTGCAGGGACCGGTTGACTCGGGGAGATCCCCCCGGGGTGCTGGGAAGAGCTCTCGGCCAAGAGAGCTGCCTCAGGCATCAGGCAATTATCCCGAGACGAGCTCCTCAATCCCCGCAGAGCGAGGGTCTGTCGGAGCCCGCTGCACGTTCAGTTCGACTGGATTTCAGCTGAACGGTGCACTTTCCTCTTTCGGGCTTCGTTTTTAAACCTCGGCATCCTTGAACACGTCCTTCCGTCAGCTCCCAGGACTGCAGTCGCTCACCCGAAGAGAGAAGGGGCCGTCGAGGCACGGAGGAGGAGCGAGCAAGCTCTGCTCCGCGGGCTCGGAGCGGCGAGGGGCGGCCTCTGCCCGATAGCGGCACGGACCTGCGGGGAGCGCCCGGCTGGGAAGGAGGCAGGGGAGAGCAGAAACGGCGGATTACCTCCGGAGCTCTCTCCGAATGCTTTCCTTCCCTTCTACCCGCGGAATCCAGCCCCGTTAGGAAGCTTCGAACTGCCTTTACTCCTCACTCACTCACTCACTCACTCACTTAGCCAGGCTGCCGCAACTTGCACGTCTTTTTTTTTTTTTTTTTTTTTTTTTTTTTCTTTCGGACAGAGCCCCCTGAAACCTAATTTTCAAGACGGGGGGCAACGAGAACCAAGAGCCTGCGGGAGCTCTTCGGGGGAAAACATAGAGCCATTCACCGTCCGCGATTGAGCCGTTCACCGGGAGCTGCCGACTGTCCCGGTCGTCTCTCAGCAGGAGAGGCGCGGAGCGTGCAGCCCGCTCCTCCCGCGGGGTGTCCCCGGGGAGTGCTGCGCTGGGAGTGGGGTGCAAGGAGCGGGTTGGGCCGGGCAGTGAGGGTGAGTTGCAGCCGGGGCTGGAGCGGTGTCTCGCCATTGTCATCCTCTCCTTTAAAAAAAAAAAAAAAAAAGAGAGAGAGAGAGGGAGAGAAAAAAAAGTAGGCGGATTGCAGCGACTGACTGCCCAATGGCAGCCCCGAGTCTCAGGAGAGTTGCAGAAAGAGGGAGAGAGAGAGAGAGAGAGGCACTTTCTGCCATCCAAATCCCTTAAACCATCCTCATTCCAACACGAGAACCCACTGTAACAACTTCCAACCACTGAGACATGACAGGCAGGAGCCCAGAGGCAGCAGCAGCAGCGAGAACAGCAGCAGCAGCACATACTCTGCCCCGGGAGCAGCATTAGCGCCAGGGGAATACCAGCCCCACCAATACAAACTAACAAACAAACAAACAAACAAAGCCCCCCCAAGCCCAAGGGACTGGATTCCAACTCAGATTCAAGGCACAGCTGACACCAAAAAGGGTGGGGAGTTACGACCGGGGGGGGCCAGAAAGGAATAACCAAGGAAGCGAACTCCACGAGTGTAAACGGGACTCAGCCATGATCCTTTTTTCATCTCGCAGTGTGTTACTCTCAGTGTATTACCCTCAGATTTTCCTCATCCTTACCAGTGGGAGTTACCTGTAAGTGATCCAGATTTTTTTTTTTTTTTTTTTTGGTTGCAAATTCTATTTGAAATGGCCCCGCCAGCTACCTAGGGGCGACGCGCACACGGAGGGAGCCGGGACACGCCAGCTCCGCGAGGCGCGTGGTGGTGAGGATGGTGATGGCGATGGCGATGGCGGTGGTGGCAGTGCCGGTCGGACCGTGCCAGGGGAAGGGGACCCGCCAGGTAACTCCCGGGGCTGCCCGGGGGTCGGCGGGGAGCTGGGCGGCCGCGGCTCCCTCGGGGGCTCCGGCCCCGGCTCCTCCTCCCGGCGGGGGAAGCGCGGCGCCGCGCCGGGACGCGCAGCCCGGGAGAGCTGCGGCCGCGGGCGGGCGGCGCGGAGGCGGAGGCGCTCGCTACCGGCCGGGTGCTTTTCGCTCGGGAGGGATCTGCAGTCCCGCAGTTAGAGCCGGCTCCAGGACGTTTTCCTTGTGAGGAAGGGGGTGGAGGTAGGGGTGGGGGAAATCAGAGTCGGTGGGTGGGACTGCAAGGAGTTTCGGGCTCTTTTTTTTTTAATATCTATATCTGTATCGAACGGTGCGGTGAATGAGAAGCTATCTGGCTGCTCGGTGCGGGCTGCGGAGAGAGGCTGCCGCGGGGCTGGGGCCGGGCGCCGGCTGAGGGGGGCATGGGGCTGCGGTACGCTGTCCCCGAGCCGAGCCGAGAGGCCGGGGCCGCAAGCCAAGGCTCGGAAGGGCGGCCGGGGAGCTGTCAAGCGCTCCCGTGCTCCAGTCAAGGCGTGAGCACGCTTTGAAGCAGCGGCGGGGAAAGGAAGGCGCTGGGGCCGGCGGTGGCCCCGGCCGCTGGAGCTAGCTGACAGTCTGAGCCCGCTCCCTCCCGTGAGTGCCTCCCCGGGGGCCGGGTGTCCTCCGGGAGGGAACTGGGGATCGACCCAGGTGTCTCCGAGCGCAGCGGGCAGAGAGCAGGCTGTGCCCGAAGGACTCTGTCCCGCACTGGGGGTTCCTGCCCCAGCGCCACTCGGCCCCACGTCCAACTGCGCTGCGGGGCCGGGAGGGTTTCTGCTCGCTCCTACCCCAGCGCCGAACAAAGACCTTTCAGTTCACGGTGGGTGCATAATTTGAGCTCTGAGGTGCATGTGGATTTCTGTCTGTCTATCTACCTACCTATCTGTCTACCTGCCTACCTACCTATGCACCCACACATCCACCCATCCGACCGATTGTTTTTGTATACATGCAGGCAACACACACACATACACACACAAGCACGTGTGTGAGAGTCCTTCTGTCTATATATATATATTGTGTATGTGTATATATATATATATATATATATAGTGAGCTAGGGAAAAGTACGACCCAGCACTATGCACAAAAAGCAGCAATAAACACACGCATAAAAAGAAACAAAACGCGTATTCCTATGGTTGTAACTCGTAATGAAATGCAAATGCCATCACTACCGATTTTTAAGAGCATTTGATTTATGGAGCCGCGTTCGGGTCGATCCGGTAGGATGCTGTTATCAGCCCGAACTGCCCGCTGCCCTCCACAGCCCGGCAGGCGACCGGACAGCCTGTAAAGAGACGGCACCACTCTCTGCTTTTTCAAGCGGGAGGAAAAAGCCGTAATAAATAAATAAATATACCCTTCTAATACAAACGTAGCCTTTTTTTTTTTCTTTCTTTCTTTCTTTCTTTTTTCTTTTTTTCTCAAAACCGTAGGAAATTACTATCCTACAAAGTTTTCCGTCTATAAATAGTTCGGATCTTGAAACAAAAGTTTTAAACCACACGCCAGATGCCGGGATGCTGGCGGTTTCCCTTGCTGTGTGACATAATTATAAGGTCCGAAAGCAAAAGCTATAGAAGTATAATAATAATACTAAGGCGACTGCTGAGGGGAAATACAAGGGAAGCGATGGCTGCTTTATTTAGAGCTAGCTGCTCAGGGATCTGCTGAGCGCTGCCCCGCGCCCATGAGAACTCGGCGAAGGGACATAAAGGTTCCCCTTGCCCGCCCCCGGTCACCGAGGCCGAGGCCGCGGAGCTATTGCAGCCCAGCAGAGCAGAAGGGAAAGGGATCAGGAGGTGAAAGGCGACAAAGAGCAGCTCGGCACCGGCGCACGTCTCCCGGTCCATCCATCATCACCCGTGGGACGCTGCCGGCAGCCCCCGGCCCCACGGACCCGGAGCGGCCCCGGAGCGAGGCGGGCACTTCGCGGTGCTCGGGGGTTAAAGAACGAGGAGTTATTTCGGTGCTCAATGGAGAGAAGCCTAGCGGACTTGTGGTGTTTGTCTTGTGGGTAAATAGACTTCTCTGGCTTACTAATGGTAGCTTTAGAAGATTAAAGCATAGTGGAGCCCGTTCGAGCATTATCTGTTTGCTTCTCCTCTCTGCAGGGGAGGATGCTTCCCAAGCCATTAGCCTATAAGCCCCTGTGGACCGTCAGGTCATTTGCCCAAGGTCTCTATCTTCTCTTGGCCGCGCTCGTCCTCCGAGCTGCCGGTCTTGCATCCTCCTTCCGAACTGCCGGTCCCTCCCGGATGACGGCCCGGCCCGGCTCGACCCGCCTGCCCTGCCGAAGGGCTGCGAGTAGAGTCCGTCCCAGGCGACGGAGGCTGTGAGATGTGCAGAGTGAAAAAGGCACCCGCGGTTGGGCACAATAGCCGGGAAGAAAGCGAATTTACTGCAGACTACACCCAGAATTAGTTTAAAGAACATATAAAAGGGCCCTTTCTAAAATCGATTCCTGTGCTTTAAGCACGATCTGAGGTACAGAGATCATCTTCTGTGTGCTCGGCCACTGAGAACGTTGGTACAACCAGCAGCTATCAGTGTCTGACTTCTCAAAAAAGCAAAGGGACTTTGGATAGAACAGGCGGCAGTCGAGTGATTGATGCACATTAATGCTCTGGACGTATATTTTGGTAATCCAATTACATATTTAAAGTATACAGCTGCCATTTAATAATATCCAGGTAATTAGTATAAATATGTAAAAAACAGGATTATATACATCATATATAATAGTGTTTGGCACTGCTTCTCGTAGTGCATGTCTGAATGTGTGTGTGTCTGTACACAGATACGTATTGAGCTGCTTCATCTGAAGAAGACAGCGCTGTTCTGGCTTTCCATTTGTTCTGCTTTCACTGCTCATCTTTAGGGTTGGGTGCCTTCAGTAGCAGCACGAGAGTTGGCTCTTAAGAAGCTTATTTCAGGGATTATCTGCTGATGCGTAAACAGAGTTAATTCTGTTATTTGCTAAAAAGTGATTGGGAATATAATGTAAGAGTGTGTGTGCATAGTAGTCTTCAGAGCAGCTAAGTATTCTAAGACCATAATATAGCAAATAATGTATGTTAGCCAGTAGATATTACAGGCAGGTTACAAAACAAAGGAGAAAAAAGACTGCATGTTTTGGATCTTATCTGCTGGTGCTGCCATTTCCTTATAATTCTATAATTCCTATAATTCCTTCACAACTTCTCCCTGTTTTTGGGAAGAGGGTTAGAAGAAGTTCTTCATATGCCTACAGGAAAGGACTCAGGTCTAATTCCTAAAGATTAGGACTCGTTAGATGGTCCCTGAAGCTTGTCTCTGAATGTGGGCAGTGTAGGAGGGAGCTGCACAGAGAAGAGTGAGTTTCTCTCGACTCCTAGGATCAAGAGGATGGTGGCACAACATCTCTGCTCTGCTCCTCAGTGTGGCTGATGATCTCACATTAACTGTCACAGCTGGAGTCACCGTCTGGCCCCCTCCTCCCATCTCGGTTAGACCAGAGCTGTGCTGGCCTTTGAGTTAAAACCTACTGTTGTCAGAACAGGATTGTCTATGACTCAATCTCTGGGTTGCGGTGTAAATCCATCATTTCCCTGCTCTTCCACCGTGTTCATCTTGTTGCTGGGGCCGTGCATGCTTTAGGGCAAGTTTGCTCTCAGTCTCTACTTGTGCAGCATCCAGAGTGCAAGAAGAGCTTCCCACCCCCTCCCCCACTTTTTAAAATTTCTTTTTATATAGAACTGTAATAATACTTATTTAGAAGAGGATTTAGAATGAAACTTCAACTGTACTGCCTCCCAGCAGATGTGTTGGCTTAGATTCAGAACAGGTGAACCCTGAAAGCATGTTAACTGTTTTTGGGATCTCCTAAAGAATCTTTTCTTTTGCTTAATAGAAACAAGAAAAATAAAGCAGTTTTGTGTACTGGGCTGCCATAATCGTTGTGAGCATGTTTATCTGCTTGATGTAGGCTGCTTCTAATGAAGCTGCCACATAAAACCAGAAGAGTGACAGTGATATGACTTCATAGTAGTTCTAGAAGATAGTTTACCATTTCTCCAAAATGCCCAAATGAAAATTCCCTGTCTAAAACCAAGAGGTCTGATAAGTGTGTGGGAAGCCTCCCTCCTCCCTGCCTGCTTCAAGGCAAACACACCTGTTCTGGATATCCCTGAATTCAGGTGTGTTTGGATGTACTCCCTGTTCTCATTACTTTGAGGCAAGAGGGTTCTGGGGATTCCTTTTCAAGCACATCTTAAATTTTAAGAAGTCATGACAAGTAATTACAAGAGAATGTGGCAGCATCTAGAATGTGTAGGATGACAGCCTGGAATTACTCCATCTGTTGCGTTACTAACGTAATATTACAGGTGGGTACAAAGCATCATTAAATATTCAGATGAGCAGGTCAGATTAAAAGCAGATAGGCTAGCACATTAAGCAGGGAACAAGGTTAATCCCTCAGAAGACAATCTTTCAAAGGAGGTGTTAGAGAGCCAGACAAAGAAAGCTGCAATTATATAGTTAGACTGACAAACACATTTATGCAATGGAAAAAATACACCATGTATACCTCATAATGTGGTATGATAAAGGTATGATGGTGCCAAGTGTTTTCTCAGAGCATGCAGCTGCAAAATTCAGCCTGAAATCCTGCTGGTGAGATTCCCCAAGACACCACAACTTAATGCCATAGCCCTCCCAGGTCACCACAAGCAGCAGAAACTGGGTACCAGTTCTAGATCAAAGGTGCTTTGCAGACGTGCTGACACCAGGCATTGCGGAACTGGTTAATGTTGCAAGCCTGATTTCTTCAGCCTAGAACCTCAGCAGGTCATTTTGCCCACAGTGGACTTTCAGCAGTTTTTCACTCATGCTGGTAAAACACCTGCCAGCTACCTGACACTGTCTTTTGTAACTCCAGCTCTGTCTGTCTGATTGACTCTTCTCATTATTTTTTTTTTTAATTCTTTCCTCTTTGATCCTTCAGTGCCCTCCTGAATAGCATTGCTCCAGCCCACACCAAGTCAGGCCCATAACTCCCATAGTATGACATTCACACTCTACATGTAAGCACTGCTTGAGACCCAGCCTCTGATCATGAGAACTGTGACTGAAATGTCCATGCACGAGAACAAAATATCCATGACTTTTGGGATTTTTCTGTGCACCTGTGAAAACAGTGAGCAAACTTGACACTGACAGATGCAAGGTGAAGCTAAGACAGACCAGGGGCTCAGGCATGCTCTGGAAGCAGAGCCACAGAGGCAGGCTGCTGGAGAACAGCCTCTAATCCTTTAGGGGCTATTGGCTCCTTCCCCACCTCTTTTACTTTCCCTTCAGCTCCGCCCTGAAGGTAGAAGGATACGTTTTCCCTCCTTTGTGAAAGGGTGCATAGGACTTGGTGGTACTTCAAGACAGCTATATTTGTTCTTGCTAAAATACACGACTAAGGAGCATTTCAAGTACTTCAGGTGGTGCAAATGCGAAGAAATCCTAGATATAGAGAAGTAGAGAACGTTCTCAGTGATTTTCTCTTCCATATGCAGTGTGCTTCTGTGACTTCTCTCTTCTGTTACAGCTTGAGCAACGTTAGGACAAACCTTTGTACAAAGAACTGAATTGAATTCTTCCATATTTCTGTTCGGTCCTGTCTCTCCTCTTTAATACCATTTTCTTGATAGTGCAATTAGCTGCAAGTTTGCTGTTCAGTGCGGTTTTGCAGTTTCAGTGCTGCCTTGTTCAGTGGAGACAGTTTCTGTGAAGTTAAGACAGCTATGAACAAAGCTGTTTCTCTCACCATTAAAATATTGATTCCACTGGGTTTTGACTGCAAGATAATTATCTCCTGTTAAATATTTTATAGCCGATCATACCTTCTTTAGAAAATCTGAAGACTGGCCAAGTTAGAGAGCTATTGTATCTTTCTCTGGAAATAGTTATAGCAGTGGATACAGTTTGTACCCACTTCACAGCTACAGTGCTGTACATCTATTTTCTTTTCAGCCTATGCCTGTGGATCAGATTTCCCTTGTGGCAGAAACCCACAAAGAATAAAATCCATGCTTCTGCAAAAATCCCACTTAGGCATCATGGTGACACGGTCTTTGTTCCAGCTCTGTGTACAAGGTCAAGTTTCACCCTGAGCTCCTAAGTAATTAGGAAAAGGGACATCCAGTGGTATAGCAAGTGTGCAACCGAGGGCAAAATGTAGCCTCAGGCACTTAACATGTGGCAGGAGATCTTTCCCCTGCGAAGTGGCACCAAGCCCACTGGTCACTCCATTGCATCCCACATTGCTTATCTGAGGTAGGGCCACCCTGTTGCTCACCAATGGCACCTTTTCTGAAAACTGCTTGAAGCCTGGGGACTTTACTGGCAGGTTTGTGGCTTTGGTACAAGTCGTAAAGGTAATGCTGATGATTTACTCCCACCAGAGCACACCCGGAATCCCAACAAAGGCCTCCAGAAGGGTTTCCTTCTGTCTGACCACCAGTGTAAGTCTCATCTTTTCAGCTCTGAAGGTCTAGGATTTCTCTTCCTGGGGCTGTTACCCATCTTGTGAGCAGGAGCAGCTCTCCTGCAGCTGATGGAGAACTATGTCTGAAGCAAGCCCAGGGCTGCTTCTCCCAGCATCCATCCTGCAGCTCAGCACAAGCTGCCTCATTACACAATTTGAAGGGAGCGTGGCCATATTTTCCAGGAATATGCAGCAAAAGGTAAATTAAGAAGCTATTCCTCTGTGTCAGACAGAGCTAGAAATCAGTTCTGAGGACAGTTGAAAAAATTATTGTATCTGGCACTAGTAAAAGCTGACACAAAAACAAAACCTTATTTATTTTTTTTGAGGGAGAAGCATTTCAAAAGCTTCTGCTCATTATGTACAAGGCACCTGGAAAGAAGCATAAGCCATTAGGATAGAAATGTCTCCGTGTAGGGCATGGAAAACAACTTGAAGGACACTAAATTGTTTAAGCACTGCAGTTCTGGGCCTGGATATCATATCCACCCTCCTAATCGTTCTGAAGTAAGACATGTCTATAAAATGTGACTGCTATTTAGTAATAGTTGGTTTCATGCAAGGACTGTAAGCAAATTAGGCCTCCTAGCACTCAGGTGAGCGGGGCAGAGATTATTTCACTTGTTCTGGGGTGGGAAGCAGTGTCTGCCAGGCAGTGCACTGAGTTCTGTGGGACCAGCATGCACCCAAGCAACCCCAGCACAATGGGGAGACATCTGCAACAGTCCAAGGGCATCTCCGGCTGAGGAGAGCCTCCCTAAAGGTGACACATTTTTAGTTTGCGATACCAGGCTGTGGGGCACTGGCTGGTGGCAGGCAGGACACGGTTAAGGAGCATGGAGGGATGGCAGCATCTCTCATGACTCCCCTGGCTGTTGGCCAGCAAGCCATGTGACTTTGAGGTTAAAAGAGTCCTCTCAACCATGAGATGCTTTCGTTTTTTTTTTTTTCTCCCTCTGGTTGTACCTTTTCTTTTCTGAACTTAAAAGAAAACAAAACGTACCCACAAAACTTTCCACATTAAAGTTGTATTGTAGTCCAGTGACTCAGGGAGAGAAATTGAAGAGGAATGAAGAGGAAGGGGAACATTTCTGAATCAGATCTGTTGTGCTGAGCCTTAAATTGGGGAGGGTTTTTCTGGGTGGAAGACACTACAGGGAGCTAGGAGCAGAAAGCAGGGCTTAAATCCATTCCTACTGTTATAGGCTACAGCTAGCTCACACAGGGTAGCTTAGACACAGTGGATTTTGATGCTATCAGATGGCTTCATCTGATTCATAGTATATTCCTTTTCCTCCAGTCCCACGACCTTAAGGGGTACATCACCTAGTTTTACAGTGTTGGGTTGCCTTTCTTTTGGCACCTCCCATCCCAGCATTGTGAGCACTGCCCAAAGCAAGGAGACTGGCACATCCTGTATAGGCTTCCTGGAGGTTTTTATTCCTTTCCCTTCTGTCCATGGGGAGCTGTGCCAAGAGTGGGTGCTCCTGAGGGTAAAACGGGGTCGGGTTATTGTTGTTAATGTCACATCAGTTATGTTGTAAGAGATATATTAAGAGATATATTAACAAGGAAGTTCTTGCACTATGACCTTAAGGTCACTAAGCTCTGGCTTAGTCTAATCTTCACATGTTTGTTCCCCAGACAGATCCTTTTGACCGAGAGTAACTTACCTCTGGGCTCAGGGCTTTGTCTTTTGTTTTGTATCTCCCTTGCTCCTGAGGAGCTTGGCAGGCCTGGCATGGCCAGGGTCTGCTCTGACTTCTCCTGCTGACACCCATCTACTCATTGTGGAGGATGGGGTTTACACCTTGAGCTGGGGATGAGAGAGAACATGAAGGGTGATAAGGACTTGCACGCGGTGGCAACATGCACACCGTGACCTCACCTGGACATACCTTGAAGTCTCTGTGCTGTTTTCATGGCCAGAGCTCTTTGGAAGCTATAAAGCCTGTGTCTTGCTTTGGCTTTGTCCTCTTCTGGGAGAAAAGGGCAGAACATTTTGAAAACTCCCAGCAGGATGCTTCGAGTTGTAAACTCAGATGTAACTGTGCTTCTGAGCAGAGCAAGGGCATCACCTCAGTGCTAATACAGGATTTTAAGGAATGCACTGGTGTGCCAGCCCTTATATGCTGTGCTTCTCTCCCAGCCCAGCCCCTCATCAGGCCTTGGCAGGTGGCACCAGCTGAGATACTCATGCCCTCAGGGCAAGACAGGAAGGAGATGCAGTCAGGCACTCCCAGTCTGTCCCTGAGTGTAATTTCTGTGCTAACCACACCCTCAAGTGTTGTCTTACTGCAATTAGGAAATTTGCACAGTTTAGGTCAAGTACTTCTACAAGGGTGCTCTTCACACCTGGCAGGTGCTGGCGTGGCAGAAGCGTGTGGACACCTGGGGTCAGGCAGGGTGCTGTGCTGAGTGGGATCCCTGCTGCTGGTAGGGAGAGCTCCTTCTCACTGCTAGGTTCTGTGCTTGTTCCTAAGCCTGGGCCTTCCCATTCCAAGTACAAATGGAAACAAATGGAAATAACTCCCCAGGAGCAGGCACAAGGTGTATCACAGACAAGGAGCCTTTCACAGTTAGCCATGTTTCCCTTATGGAATTTTCATCTTACAGAGAGGACTGTAAAGCCTGAAATAGATGAGGAATGACCAAATTGCAAAGATCAAACGACAGCTCCTTCTTGTAGATAGCAAATGCTTTGCTTTTGCAGGCTGGCTGGCATTTCAGCCTTGCTGCAGGCAAGTATGAAGGCTAGGCATTAAATCGCCCAGGGTGCGACAATGTCTGGTGGATGATGAGGCTTTCAGGCTGCCACTGAGGTGAATAAGAAAGGGGGCCTCCAGCTCACAGCATTTACTCCCCGTGTCTTTGTCTGGGCAGAGCAGTCATTGCTTGCCATGAACTACGGCTCCTAGTCTGGCTGTGCTCACCTTGGCTGCAGGGAGGGAGAAGTCCTCAGAGCTGGGCAATGTTTGTGATCTTTGCCCTGCGTTCAGCCAGGCAAGGTGCTGACTTGCATGTGTAAACTGAAATTTTGTCTCTATCCAACCTTTTTCTGAATTGCTGCTGGCCTTACCTCATGGCATTTTGCTGTTTATTGGAAAGACTTGGCAAAACCCATCAGCTCACTAAGGAAGGTTTCCTTGGTTGGGTAAAGGTAAATCAGGGGGCTTGGCATATTTTACCTCTCTGGAAAAGGAAAGCGCTTTCAATGCTAACAAAAGACCTGTTTGCTTTTCTTCATCTTGCCCAATATGTTTTTTTGAGGCCTATTAGATCTTTGCTTACATGATAGTTGTCATTGTATACCTAATTGGAAATCAGCATTAGCTTGCTGACAGTAGCTGGCATGGACTGTGTTCTTTCTAAGACATCTTGTGAGATAATTAAAGCGATGACTGACAACATAGCACAGCAAAAGGAATGTTTCCAAACTGAAGCTGCTTCCACAGGTTACTTGTACACACTTTCTTAAGTGCAGCACCAGTATATTTACACTGAATCTGATAAATTCCCTGGAAATCAGTCAACCCCCTTTTTAAAATTTTTTTATTTTTATTTTTATTTTTTAGAATTGATCCTGTAAGTCTTTCTGTTTCGAACTCTCTATTCCATTCATATTCAAACTCATGCACAAGAATATAGTGTTTATGTGGGGTGCCTGAATCACTGCTCTGGAAAATGAGTTCTTCTCCTTCCCGCAAACCAGCACAGCACAAACAGAGGGTGTGTGTGCTTCCCCACTCCACCCCATCTCTATGTCTCATCCATGACCTAGAGGGGCAACCTCTAGCTAGGCATCAGCGGGTGGCTCGCTCTCTGTACTTATTTAATCCTTGGCCAACCTGCTAAGGCTGCCAATAAGGGTGCCAATTGTGGCGGTGGTTTCTGTGATGTGGATAGTTGTCCACTGGGAACTGGATTAAGACCATCAACTCATTTCAAATACTCTAGGCCACAAAGCATCTGCCAAATGGTAACCATTTTTTGATCACTACTGACTTGGGTCATGTTTGGATCAGTGATGAAAGGCTCCCTATCCCAATACCCATTCCCCGAGCCGTACAGTTTCCCAGAATAATTTCTGTAAAGTAGGAAAAACACTATTTATTAACCTAAATTTTCCACTGATCTATTGTTTTCAGTGTGCATTTCACCCTTTTAGGTGCTTAATTTTCATTACTGTGTTGTAGAGGATTCAGGCACCGGGAGAGGTGCTGGAAGATGGCAGGTGGCAGATCCACGTGGTGATACAAAATGATCTCTCAGAGGGTTAATACACACCCTGGCCCCTCAGCTGGCATTGTATTTGGACTCAAAACTGATCTTACATCTTCAGTCTTATTACATCATCCCTCAGCAGGAAAACTACCATTAGATAGAAGATCACACTGCTTTCTTGATTTCTGTTTTTCTTCCTCATATACCTAAATATATATAGCAGAGAAATTGAATCAGCGAGCTTTGCTGGTAGCTCTTCCAGCAGCTAATTATATTGTCAGTGGTCCCTTTTGCCACAGTCTCTAAATGTACCACAGACTTGTGTGTATGCCCCTTAGCATGCCAGGTTATTGGGAAATGCCTTCTTTCCCAGATATTGAGCTGTAGGATGCGGGAAACAAATCATTTGGCTTTAACCACACGGTCCAGCAGGACAGAGAACTGAAAGGAAGCTTTCTTGATCTCACTGCAGCTCTTAAACCATCACCAGTTCTTCTCTTTAGCCTACCTGAAAGCGGAGCCAGAGCCAGCTGTAGTTGGCAGTGAATAAGATTGGCTCCTATAACAGTGTGCCCTGAAGAGACTCCCTCCCAGAGAACACTTGGGTGGGTTGCACGTTGCCAGCACACTGAAGGAATGTCACTATGGCTTTTCTTGGCTAATATCAAGCTGTTCAATGTTCTTACCAGCTCTACCTGGAGCTGAATTAGATCCTAAGAGTTGACTTCTTTTCCTAGGGGAAAATTACATTTATGCTAGTATATAGAAGACATTAATTTCTTACATTAGTTTCTCAGAACACTGAGTCATTCACCTTCTTTTCCATTACACTTGGAAGCAAAGCAAGCTGTGATATCAAAAAAGTGATAGTTAAGATAAGATAGTTAAGAGTGATCATTAAGATAGAAAAATCCAGATGAATCCATTGCAGCAATGGATGCAACAGACAGGAGTGAAAAAAAAGGATAATACTGTGTTAATTCAGAGACTATGGTATTATCTACTTTCTATCATACAAGAAAAATGTCAGAAACATCATATCAGAAGACATTTCATAGTGTTTTATTGTTATCAGACTGTGAAGTATATTATTTTGAATTTACTTATATTAATTTAAAATAATAAACAAAAATGTGTTATTTCATATATCCTTTCATTGTGAAAAATTGTTTCTATTAAGAGAAATAGAAGGAGATTGGAAGAAGTAGGGATAAGATTATGTTTGATAGAATATCTACAGAGATATAAATATGTATAAAATTCATAATTCTTTAATTGTTTTTTTAAAAAAAAGTATCAATACAAAGCCTTATTTTTATAAGTTTCTCTGCTTATTTGGAGCCATTTTATGTTGAGTTTCCATTTCCAGAACAGAAGCTTCCCTCCAATAGCAGCTGAGGCTTAAGTTCAAGAAAACATATGGAGAAATATAAGCATACAGAACTTAAGAGAACTTGTAGTTACATGCCTATATTCAAGCAGACCACAGACTAAACCTAGAAAACACTGGACATACACAAGGCCTATACATTCATACATTCACCCTCATATGTTCTCTGAACACAAAGGGATTTTCAACACTTTCCTAAAGCAAAGTTTCCAAAGTTAAATGATTGCTCTCAGATTTTATATATATATATATAATAACAAACTCCAAAAGTGAGCCCAAAACACAGCAAGCCAGAGAAATTTCAGCTTGGTGTGCATGGATCAGACTTTTCTTTTTAGCCCAATGGCTGTGTGCAAGGACAAAGTGTCTGTTCCAGGTGCTTTGGGATGTAGGAGCTGGAAAATCCAACAGGAAGGAGAGCAAGCAAACCAGGAAGAGAAAAGGGGAAGGAGTTCAGCAGCAGGACGGAAGAAAAACAGAGGTAGAGGAAGCATGAAAAACAGAAGAGATGATGCTGGAGAATGAAATGGGGTTTAGGATGGTTTCCAGAGGAAAGCAGTTCTTTGGAGGCCCAGTGTTTTGCAGAATCATCATTTAGCCTTTCTTGTTGATCAAAGCCCCACCAGTTGATCAGAAAATTAATCACCTGGAAGCATGTTTTTGCAACTCAAAATGAGGACTGTAGTCAGGAGAGGAGCATAACCTGGAACCAGCAGGCAAGCACAGACATAGGAGACACGATCAGAAAGCATGAGCAAAGCAGCTCAGGAAGCCAGTCTCAGGCAAGAGACTTTGTACTGTGCCACTGAAGCTGATTTGTCTCATGTGGAGGACTGACTATCACTAGTCAGGAAGAGACAACAAAGGACAAGGCAGGACATGCTGCTGCTAATTCCAGTGAGCGAAGGATGATCTCCCTTTTGAGGAGGGGGCAGGGGCAGAGATGCAGGGGAAGGCATGTAAAAGAGGTAAGAGACAAAGCGGAGTTTACATCAATAAGAGAATTTGGCTTTGGAAGAAGATTTTCTGCATGGCTGCTCCACATAAATTGTGCTTAGCTTTGCAGATTTTGGGGTCTCTGACAAGGCTCTTGAATGTAAACTCCCAAGGACAATTTCACTATTTAGCATTCCAATTTGCTATCATCCACTAAACCTAAAGCTTTGTGAGGGTGCACTTTCAGGTTTAGAAATTTAGTGATACTCTAATAATAATGATTAACATGCACACAGATTAAAGGGTTTCATTGGTGAATACCAAGGTACTAGGGAGAAAATGCCCTGTCTGGCCTGTGGATTCCACACCGGAGTGTATAATATCTGTATTAATAGCATAATATCACAATTTTTCCATTACAGCAAATGCTGTGTAATACCAGTGTGCTGGAGGCAAAGGGGGATGGCCACTGTGCAGGGAAGCTCCATGGAAAGCTTTTCCTTCCTCTAGAGCGTGAGTTCATTTCAAAAGCCAGGCTTTCAGAGGGTATAACATTGTTTGTGTGCAGCCAAACCATGAAGGATTTTCTTCTCAAACAAAATTCAGCTCTTTTCTTCCTATCTCAAGAACTCCCTTCAATTTTTCAGCAGATGAGGATCCTGTTTTTTAAATATATATAGGAGCTATTGCTTAACACGGAGTAGAGAATCTTGGCTTTTGTAATATCCATGCACTATTGGGATGTAGCTTATTAATTTTTCAAGTATTTAGGGGTATATCTTCATTTTTAACTTTTATTTTTTAATAAAACTGAATCCAGGTCCACCCATATTTCACATCTCTTTCTTCTTTTCCGTTTTTTTGTTCATGAACACACACACACATATATATATGTGTGTGTGTGTGTGTGTGTGTGTATACATATAAGGAATATAGAAAGTCACATAAGAATGCCTATTAAGACTTTGAATGATTTTCTAATCTTCTTTTTTACCCTTGCGAGTTCATTTTCCAGTTTGAATTGAAATCATTCAATGTCTCATACACACATTATTTCAATTTAAGTCACACAAGCTCATTCCTAAGATTTCAGTCAGCAGTTTTCACTAAAGTCATATATATAAGTAGACCTAACACCAGGACAACGTTAATGCAACCTGGCTATTGTATCTCATCCTTGTGAGGAAGTGAAATTAAACTCCTGGAGATAAATAGAGCAAGGCTGTCATCTGAAGTAAACTATCTTATCAGGCTAAAATCAGTGCAGCTGATTTGAATCTTGTCCCCAGTTATACAATCCCAGAGCTGTATTATTCTTTTTCTTCCTCTCTTCCATTCTGTCCATTATTTTTTCCTCTAACAAAATGATTAAGATAACTGGTGGAGAAACACAGGACACTGAAATAAGGCTCAGAAGTCACCATCGGTCTCTCTAGGTGGATTCTCCTCCATTACACACAACTAGCCTAAGGTCATCTACTTTCCTCAAGATGTGAAAGCTGGGAGATGCTGCATGGGAAAGTGGGAAGCACACTGAAAATACCTGGAGAGAGGCTTGCTCACAGGCTCAGCAGCACATGCTTGCACACACGTGCAGTCACCCGGGCAGAGAAGTAAGTGCTGGCTCCAGAGCTTCCAAGCTGAGAACACATATCTGGGCAAACATAGGTTATTATAACTCTGGACTGCAAACCACAAAGGCATTCAAAGAATCACTACCACAACATTTTACAGAATATTATTACAACTGTCACCAGCAGTTCTGTCAGAAATCTGAAAATTGCAAAGGACAAAATTTAACTACTGAGGAGCAGGGAATTTTCAAAAATTCTCTGGCAATGTGCTGGCAGATAGGGCCAGTGAGAAAAATACTGGGCTTTGCTATTAACCATCCTGCAGAGCACAGGGGGAGAACTACTTTCAGAATGATGTTACATTAACACCTATACCTTTTCCTTCATGATCCTCCTGTTATCTTCATCAGTACTTTTATCCTGTTCTCCCTTTGTATCGCACCACCCGTGGAGCTGGGCTAGTCCCAAGGACTCAGTGAAAGACAGTTCTTCATCAAAATCTCTGACCTCACCAGAGCTGAGTTTAGAAACAGGTATAAATTTTATGAGAGAGAAAAGAAATCAGAGCTGTGCTTATCTGGCCTTTACCTGTAGCAGCAGAACATCTCACAGGATTACTGACATGTACTGTAAAGAACCTGGTTGGACATGGCCTCTCATGCTGCTAAGAGATTTAGTTTGTGCATTTACATATTTTGGCATAAAATAGCTGGTATGTGTTTCTCCAGAATTTCCTTATGCAACATTGATTGCCAGAGAAGGAGAGATTTGGACAGATGGACCTGGGAGCTGGAGCTTCTGCAACTTAAGAAACTTCCATAGGAAATAATTTTGGGGCTGGAGCCTTTGGGATATATTCCAGTAGGGAGTGGAGCAGGGCTGTTGTTGCAGAGGTGGAGAACCTGAATTCCAGCTCCCAGTCCCATGATCAAAGCAGCTCTAAGGAACCTCCAGTTGCTGCTTCATCCAAAAGCAATGCAACAGTACATGGCCTAAAAGCTTCTGGTTAAACGGTTAGGAGTGAAGTGGTTAAGCACACCGATTGTCATTTTAACCATATTTCAGTGAAAGCAGATTTGTAGCAAGATGAATTAGTTGAGAATATATTTGGGATCAGTATAGCGCTCCAGTTTCCCTGTAATGAACAAGGACATGTTAACACAGTTGGCCCCAATTACTCTCCATGTGAGAGCCTGCCAGTATGTGTGCAAAATGTTGCTGGGCGTGTGTAAGCCTGTGCCAACAAAGCCTTACTGTCATCACGTATTTCAGGGATGGCTTCCCTGGAGTCCCGCACTTGAGCAAAAGCACATGCTCCTGGAGGCTGAGGTGGGAGCACAGCCAGGTTCTCTGCTCCTGTGGGATGCCCTGAAGGGTAAAAAGTTATCCTAGAAACACGTAAGGGAGGTATACCATTTTTTTTTTACTTGTTATGCCCGTCTCCCTTTTAAGCCAGCTATTTTTAACGTGAAGAATTTGGTGACTTGCTTGTAGCAGCATGGGCACTGTGGAGTGGCATGGTGTCCAATTGTGAAATTGCCTTATTGTGAAAAATCCCTGCAGCTGGCACGGCCCTAATGACGTGGCAATCGGTGTCAACCTGGAAAGTGAATTTCAGTTTCGTCTCACTTGGGGCCCAGACACGCAATGCTGGATGGGACATTTTGTTATCTTTGGTAGTTTTTTGCTAGCAGGATAAAACGCTGTCTGTGCTAATAGCATGTAGGATATTGCAAATGAAGCCAAGACTGACTGCTGCACTTCTGCTGGGGGACATAACATATCATGTGGAAATATGCTAATCTATGTGCTGGTGGGTTAGTAAGTGTTGCTTGGGTTTGGAGCTCCAAAAGTGGCACCAGCATGCCTGGGTTAATGGGCTGGGAGCAGGAGAGGTGCAGCATAAGCTATGTATGAGGCATTTCTGCATCTCACCAGCTGATACCACCACAATGTGTGCGATATCAGTGTATGTGCTGAACAAAGCAATCTGCCGTATCGAGTTCCCACCTCGTTCAGTTCAGTAGGAGGCTGACATTTTGTGGCCGATTTTTGTCAAAGAACTTAAGCCTGGGAGTATCCCATTGGCTCTGGTTTGAACTCAGTGGGAACATATGCATGCTTAAAACTTTCCACACACTCTAAAGCCCAGCCTGGTGTGCTCCGTGGGACTAACACAGGAAGGCTGTGATTTCAGCCACAGTGATGTGTGTGCCTCGCTCCCTGGGGCAGGTGGTTGCCTCACCAGTCTGTTTGCTGCCACATTTTTTTCTGATCAGGGATGGTTGGCTTGCCCCTTTGCTCTCAGCCCTTTGCTTGGACAGCCTGGGTCACTTTTAGAGCTGAATTTAAGGCATGAAGTCAGAACTCTTTGGGAAATTTGCCTGCAGACATCAAAGCTGTTTGGGACAAATCTACATAAATAACAAGCTGAGTATGTAACATCACTCAGATGCCCAAGGAAGATACAAGCTCTTGAGAAAATCACACTGCTCCTGTGCTAGAAATCTGGCTTTCAGTTCCTTGGAAAACCTGGGTGATAGAGGGATGTCCTTTCAATGATCTGTTTCCCAGCACTATTATGAGCTTGGTGAAGGCAGTCACCTTTACTGAAAGCCTAGAGAATACTGCATGACTCACAAGTGTGTGCCATAGCCAGTTGGAGGTGCGTGCCTTGTCCATGTAGCACTTCTTGCCTTCCCAGTGCCTCTTATTGCAGAGCCGCACCCCAGCTGCCAGTGTAGTGGGGAAAGAGGGGAGGGGACAACGTGTAGGATGGGAATACTAAGATAATAATGAGAATTTATACTGTTTCCCATATGCATATTGTTGGACCTCTACTGCATGGAGGAGAGTTATTTTTCTGGAGTCCTCAGCCTCCTGAGGAATTCAGCAGCCTTTGGCTTGGTCCATGTTTGTTTGCTACAATCATTTGCTTTAATGGGGTGAGTCAAATTACTCCAGTTACCTCCCAGTTTGAGGCAGAGCGGATTGGAGGAGAGGGTGTGGAGGTTGCAGCAGGAGGGAGAAAGAAGGAATAGTCTTTGAAAGCCAGTAAATACTACTACCACTTCTGCTAATTGCATAAAAGTCAAAAGCTAAGCCATAAATGGTAGTGCAAGTCTAAGATTACTCAACAGCCCTGTTATTCAAATGCAGAATGCTGTATGAGGCAGATACAGAAAAGCTTAGTGTTAGAAAAGGCTCTTATCTTCACTTGTTAAACCACTCATGTGTTATGACAAGTCATCCCCAGCCGAACAAATGAAGATTAGAGCACCACCAGCAGCATTACAAAGTACGATGCTGGGAACTCTAACAGCAGACCTAACTGGTCCCTGATCATTGGAGAACTGACACCTCCTTTCAGCATTGGTTCAGACCCCTCCCTCATGAAAGGTTTGAATTCACCTGTCTGTCATGTACTGATGAACATTCTAAACACTCTTCTTGGTAGGGGAAATGGTTTCCCTGTCCCATTAATTGAGTGAAGAGACCCCTACTGATTTCAATATGCTTCAGATGAAGGTGAGGAGTGGCAAATAACCTAATAACACACACAAGGCATTAGCATGTGACCCATAAGGATGGCAGATACCACAGCTTCTGCTCGTGTTTGGTAGCTTATGATAAAGTTGAGGGATACCAAAGTGGCTCCTCAAGGATGACTTGATGTGGAGTGGCAGAAAATTGGCCTGGATGTTAATATCCAGAGTTGTTTCTGAAGTGAACTGGAATACATATTTGTGCATAGGACTTTTTATTTGAAAAATTCAATATACAGAAACTACAATTGCTCCACGATAAGAAGTAAACAAAGATGAACAAAAAGAACTATCAAAGCTGCTGCATGTTGCAATCCATTTCAATGTTTATCTGCAGCAACATGTAGAAGTGAATTCATGCAACCAGATTTAGGCAACTGAGAGAGTCAGGTTGGGATTCTGGCCTCCTTGCATGCCACATAAGATTGAAAGAGAAACAGACAGGTCCGTGGGGTTGTTTAATCCACCTCCTGTGACTCATCCTGGGAAGTGACTAGCTCTTTCCTTGGTGGCAGAGAGAACCTTGGGGGCCTGGTTGCCTAACATCAGCACCTTTGGCAACACTGGCATAAAAAATGGAGCCTAATGAAAAACGCTACCCAATATTGTTGTTGAATTCCTGTTTAAATATATCAACTTTGGGTGAGAATGCTGAGAGGCAAGAGAGTGAGAAGGTAGCAAATAGGATGATAAAGCTCTGTGCCCATGATACATCATGAATCCCAGTTAGTGTAGGGAAAATGCAGTCCTGGCAGTCATTGTGCTGCATGGATTTCCAATTTGATGAACAGAATCTGAGTAAGTCCCGCGTAAATTAAAGTAGCCCTGCTACTGCAGCACAGCAGCCTTCTCTATGCTGTTGGACTGAGTGACAGCACTGTCACACAGCAGCATCTTTATGAAGATGGGATGGTGAGGATCCATTGTACAACCCCAGTGCTGCTACTGAAGTAAGGCAATTCCTCGGCCTTTCCTATAAGTTATCAGTGCCAGGGTCAAAGTACATCTGAGGAGGAAGCAGTGCAAACCTGCTTCTAATTCGGGTAAGGAGTTCAGCTACAGAGTAAGGGGAGGTAACACTGTCCCTAGAGCTGCTGAAGTGTGCTTGGCGCTTCCAAGCAGGCAGAATGAGTCACAGGGAGGGACAGAGAGAGAGAAAGAAATGCCAGCTCAAATCTGGGAAGGTAGAGAGTGTGGGTGGAAGGCAAATACCATAGAAGAGCAGAGGACTGTTGCATGAGTCAATAGAATCATATAGATACTAATACTTATCATAAATACCAAAGCGGTTATAGCAGCCGCAAGCTCTCAGAGAACAGTAAATGAAAACCTTTTCCTGTGGCGAGGAGGACCAGAGAGGAAGACGTGAGTGGAGGAAAAAGAGATAACAGGACTGTGAGCACAAGCGAAAGGGCATTGTGGAGTATGACATAATGGAACATGAATTAGCGGCAATTATGTGGCATGGACAACGAGATCAGATGATTAGCTTTTCCAGAAAGATGCTGCGTTGTTTTTCCTGGTAATCTCTTATTAAAAGGGTGCTAGAATGCATGAACAATACAAGAAAAATCCTTCTTATTCTAGTGGCTTTTCTTTCTGTAGCTCTGTAAGTTTTGCGCATAAAGCATTACGGGATATTTTTTTAACTACTACTTCATTTTAGTATTATATTGCTTGCTTGCCTTGGTTTTAAGATGGCAATGAAAGCAAGGCTTATTTTTAACTTTGAAGGTTGCTTTTGGGGAGCTCTGCCAACATGGAGATCACCATTTGCTACTTTTACTCCACAACAGTTTCTCCAGCAAGGGCCTGTCCTTTGAGATGAAATAGCCTGCCAAGGATTCATTTATTTCTTCAGAAAATGCACTGGGGGGTGAAGCAAATTAAAAATATTATAGCAAACTTACTTCTCAGCTTTTTGATTTTAGTAGCAAAACAGACTTTGTGGAAGAAAAAATAGAAATGCATCGTTGAAGATAAGGAAACAGTGCTATGCTTAATAGTACAGTTTACATAGAATGAAGCTTTGGGTGTTGCCAATATACAGAAATGATATATTTTTTTTACTTTCAGAAGGTCAGAATCCAGAGAGTTTCAAATATCATAGAATCATAAAGTCATTAAGGTTGGAAAAGGGCACTAAGATGATCTAGTCCAATCATCAACCCATCACCAACATGCCCACAATACCATGTCAGTCCGTGCCACATCTGCCCTTTTCTTGAACACCTCCAAGGACAGTGACACTACTACCTCCCCAGTTCTAATGCCTTACTACTCCTTTTGAGAAGACTTTTTTCCTAATACCCATCCGGAATATATAATTGACAGCACTGAACTCCAAACCTTCTCTGGTAGCTCCATCCACAGGTTAAATTGAGCACTATTCAGAATGGATAGAAAGGTAAGAATCTGGGCCACAGCTGTTATAGATTAATACTATTCGTACAAGCCAGTGTAGAGGAGATTTTTTTTGGAGAAATTATACAAGTGATTGTTATGTATTTAGTTTGGTATTGAAACTTCTCCTGTTCTACGACTGTGTCAGTAATGATGAGACAGTTCAGAAGAATCTTAGGAACAGGCTGCAGAAAAGGATGCTGTCCTGACCTTCATGACTGTTTCTCTCATAATCTCTGTAGAGCTTCTGAAGAGGAATTAGCAATTGGCATAAGATTTGTGTCCAAATTTGGCTTTTAAAGGTTTGTGTTAAAAAGTTTGTTAACTTTTTTTAGTAGTAGGTGTTCCCCATATTTGGTTACATGATTGGAACTCCCAGTATATGACTGGCTGAAGTGGTGAACAGTCGCAGCTGCAGAAGAGCTGCAGAGCAGCAGAAGTTGGAGGATTTAGTATTTCAAAATAACTCTGAAGATTAATGTCACAAGCCTTGTCCAACTGAACTGCTTAGGTCAGCAAATACTTCATAGTTGCATCTTCCTAAAACTCTAAGGTGGGAAGAATCGTATGTCCTCACCCCAAGGGGATAAATACCATAAAAGATTTTTCTGTGATTTTCTCTTACTTCATATTGATAAGCATTATCCAAAAGCCAATGTGAAACTCAGAATTATCTATAAAATAGAATTTGAAGCAGAAATAAATCCAGGGATGTGCACAGTGAGCAGGAAGAATGCAAAAAAGAGCAATTACTTATCAAGAGAGTGCATCCATTTTGAGCACTAAGTGGAAAAGAGGGTTCTGAGGAATAAAACTTCATCTTGCCATAAACATAGAAAACTGCTGAATTAAATTTTTATGGGCAGTCCTCATTCTGGCACTTACAACATTTCAACTCTTGACTTGAAACTTAGTTTAGAACTGCTCTCTTTGTGTTATGTTAATATGGAAGGTTATGTTAATATGTTAGGTTAATATGGAAGGACTGATGGAATGATCCAGGACATGAAAGTTGGATGTAGTTTTCCTTTTCCTTTTCCTTTTCCTTTTCCTTTTCCTTTTCCTTTTCCTTTTCCTTTTCCTTTTCCTTTTCCTTTTCCTTTTCCTTTTCCTTTTCCTTTTTTTCTTTTTCTTTTTCCTTTTCCTTTTCTTTTTCTTTTTCTTTTTCTTTTTCTTTTTCTTTTTCTTTTTCTTTTTCTTTTTCTTTTTCTTTTTCTTTTTCTTTTTCTTTTTCTTTTTCTTTTTCTTTTTCTTTTTCTTTTCCTTTTTCCTTTTCCTTTTCTTTTTCTTTTTCTTTTTCTTTTTCTTTTTCTTTTTCTTTTTCTTTTTCTTTTTCTTTTTCTTTTTCTTTTTCTTTTTCTTTTTCTTTTTCTTTTTCTTTTTCTTTTTCTTTTTCTTTTTCTTTTTCTTCTCCTTTTTCTTTTTCTTCTCCTTTTTCTTTTTCTTCTCCTTTTTCCTTTTCCTTTTTCCTTTTTCCTTTTCCTTTTTCCCTCCATTTTAAAGCAACATAACTTTTCACACTTGATTTTCTGAGGTTTCCTCCATGACAGTATGTTGGGTCACTCATTTTTACATTAACAAGTTATTTGAATCCAATTAAATTCTAGCATTTAACAGTTTGGAGTTTTAGAGACATTTCCCAAATTCATCCCTCGTATTACTCTAATGACTTTGGTATTTGGCTTATTGCACCCCTTTCATTTAGGAAGGTTAATCCTGCTAGCTTTTCTCACAATGAAGAGATGCACAGACATGGCCTACTACACTGGGCTCCTTTGTATCAACAACTCAGTAAATGAAGAGATATATCTGGATGCCTTTGCAGGGCAAAAAAGGACTACTTTGTGTCTTGCATAAGAAACAGCAGCATTCACAAGGCTAATTACAACTTTGTCACACAGCTGATGGAAAACCACTAAGTGATGATTTCATGCTGCAGTTTGCTGAAGGCTGAACTGTACCTATAAGCGCTTGATTCAATCCTTCATAACTCTTTGATTTTAGCAAGTAAGACAGGGAATATTTCTAGATAGAGACATTATAATGCAATGTAATTTCTGCAGCTGATTATATTACTGAGAAAGTGTAAGCCAAGCCCAGGTCTTTGTTTAAAAAGGAAAGCAAAGTGCATGGCTGGGTGTGCATGTGCATATGTATAGGCATGTGCAGGTGTCTGTAGTAAAGGTGGAGTTAACTACTATTTAGAAAAAATACAAACCCAGGCAATTTCCGTTTTTGCTTCATTTCTTTTGAAGGAAAATCTTGTGAGAGCGTTACTAGCAAAACATCTTTGCTGCATTATGTCAGGGAGAAAGAACAATAATGGTTGCAGAAGGGTATCATGGAATATCTCTGAGCAGAAGAGTGATGGCTGCAGCAGATGATGCCTGAGGGTTGTGGCTTAATTTGCAGAGCAAGCACTGCAGTACTCTTATGGCCTTTCAAAATCCAAAGAGATGTGGCAGCCAGGAAGAATCTCAGCAATGGGAAGCCATGGGTTAATTTAACTATCCCACCATCCAGCTACCCAGAGGAAAGCAGTGAGAATGGCTTGTAAAGAAAGAGAAGGCAACTATGTCTTAGAATGCTACTATCAGCATCATAGAATCACACAGAATCACAGAATGGCCAGGGTTGGAAGGGACATCAAGGATCATGAATCTCCAAGCCCCCTGCCACACACAGGGCCACCAACCTCCCTATTTAATACTAGACCAGGCTGCCCAGGGCCCCATCCAATCTGGCCTTGAACACCTCCAGGGACGGGGCATCCACAACCTCTCTGGGCAGCCTGTTCCAGCACCTCACCACTCTCTGTAAAGAACTTCCCCCTGACATCCAACATAAATCTCCCCTCCCCTAACTTAAAACCATTTCCCCTTATCCTGCAGTTATCAACCCCTTCAAAGAGTTGACTCCCCTCCTGTTTGTAGGCTCCCTTTAGGTATTGAAAGGCTGCAATGAGGTCACCCCGCAGCCTTCTTTTCTGCAGGCTGAACAAGCCCAGCTCCCTCAGCCTGTCCTCATAGGGGAGGTGCTCCAGTCCCCTGATCATCTTTGTGGCCCTCCTCTGGACCCTCTCCAACAGCTCCCTGTCTTTCTTGTACTGGGGACTCCAGACCTGGACGCAGTACTCCAGATGGGGCCTCACAAGAGCAGAGTAGAGGGGGACAATCACCTCCCTGTCCCTACTGGCCACCCCTCTTCTGATGGAGCCCAGGATACCATTTGCCTTCTGAGCTGCAAGGGCACACTGCTGGCTCATGTTAAGTTTTTCATCTATCAAGACCCCAGGTCCTTCTCCACAGGGCTGCTCTCAAGGACCACTCCTTCCAGTCTGTAGGGATGCCTGGGATTCCTCTGGCCCAAGTGCAAAACTCTGCACTTTGCTGTGTCGAACCTCATCAGGTTCACTTGGGCCCACCTTTCTAGCCTGTCGAGGTCCCTCTGAATGGCATCCCTTCCTTCCTTGGTGTCTTCAGCAAACTTGCTGAGGGTGCACTCAATTCCGTCATTGATGTCATTGATAAAGATGATAAAGAGCACTGGTCCCAAGACAGACCTCTGGGGGATGCTGCTCTTTACCGGCCTCCACCTGGACATAGAGCCATTAATCACCACCCTCTATCTGCAGTCTTTCAACCAATTCCTTATCCATCGAGTGGTCCACCTATCAAATCCACATTCTTCCAATCTGGAGATAAGGATGTGGTGGGGGACCATGCCAAAGGCTTTGCTTAAGTCCAGAGGAGAGTTTAATCCCATACAGCAGATGTTTCAGTTTTCTCTTTGACTGTCATTTGCTATTCTGTGGCAAATGTTTTAGTCTGAATCAATAATAAGGCAAAAACAGAATCTTTCAAGTGTTTGGAACAGTAAACATTATCACAAGTGTCACATGAGCAGATCGCCAGGGAGAGGAATGAACCATTTGTCTATATTCATATAAAGCCTGGATCCTTTCTGACATGTGCTTTAGTCTTATGTTTCTCAAGTTAGTAGTGCATGACCTTTTTAAAGGTTGCTAAGTGGGGAGTCAACAGAGTCAACATTAACAAACCACAAAACTTCTGCTCTAGTTATCCTTGGATTGCATCTGTGATAAGATTTTGGCACATAATTTAGCCACTATGTCCTCTTTTACTGAGTCTCCATCCTTTCCTATATGTGGCAGGGAATCTGACCAGTGAAGATAAGAAAAAGGCTCAGGTTCTCAATGCCTTCTTTACATCTGTCTTTAAAAATCAGACCAATTATCCTCGGGTTTCTCTACCCCCTTACCTGGAAGCCTGGGATGGGAAACAGAATAAATACCCAATGACTCAGGTGGAAACAGTTAGAGACCTACTACTCCTCCTGAGCTGTCACAAGACCATGGGGCCAGATGAGATCCACCAGAGAGTGCAGCCAAGCCACTTTCCACCATCTATCAGTGTTCCTGGTCAACTGGAGAAGTCCCAGAGGATTGGAGGCTTGCCAGTGTGACTTTCATCTACAAGAAGGGTTGTAAGGAGGATCCAGAGAACTACAGGTGCTTCAGCATGACCTTGGTGCCAGGAAAGGTTATGGAGCAGATCATCTTGAGGGAGATCATATGGAATATGCAGGACAGTCGGGGGATCAGGTCCAGCCAGCATGGGTTCATGAAAGGCAGGTCCTACCTGACCAAGCTGATTTCTTTCTATGATCGAGTGACCTGCCTGGTCGATGAGGGAAGGCCTGTTGACGTAGTCCACCTAGACTTCAGCAGAGCCTTTGACACTGTCTCTTGCAGTATTCTCCAGGGGAAACTGGCAGCCTGTGACTTGGGCAGATACAATCTTTGCTGAGTAAAGAATAGGCTGGATAGCTGGGCCCAGAGAGTGGTGTTGAATGGAGTTAAAATGCACTGGCAACTGGTCATGAGTGGTGTTCCCCAGGTGTTGGTACCAGGGCCTGCCCTGTTTAATATCCTTATTGATGGTCTGGACAAGGGGATTGAGTGCACCCTCACTAAGTCTGCAGATGACACCAAGTTAGCAGGAAGTGTTGATCTGTCTGAGGGTAGAAAGGCCCTACAAAGTGATCTGGACAGGCTGGACAGCTGGGCTGAGGCCAAATGGATGAAGTTCAGTGAGAGCGCTTGCTGGTTCTGCACTCTGCCCACAACAACTCCAGGCCACACTACAGGCTTGGGGCACAATGGCTGGAGGACTGTGTGGAAGAAACAGAGCTGTGGGTGTTGGCTGATGCTCACCTGAACATGAGTGAGCAGCTTGCCCAGGTGGGCAAGAATGCCAATGACATCCTGGCTTATATCAGAAATAGTGTAGCCAGCAGGAGCAAGGAAGTTATCCCTCTGTACTCAGCCCTGGTGAGGCCATGTCTTGAGTTCTGTGTTCAGTTTTGGGCCTCTCACTACAAGAAAGACATCAGAACTCTGGAGTATGGCCAGAGAAGGACAGCAGAGCTGGTGAGGGGTCTGGAGCACAAGTCTTATGAGGAGTGGCTGAAGGAATTGGGATTGTTTATTGGAGAAGAAGAGGCTCAAGCTGTGACCTTATTGCTCTCTCCAGCTCCCTGAAAGGATGTTGCAGTGAGATGGATGTTTGCCTCTTCTCCCTCATAAGCAGTGGTAGGACAAGAGGAAATGGCCTCAAGTTGCACCAGGGGAGATTTAAGTTGGAAGTTAGGAAAAATTTATCCAAAAGAGCGGTCAGGTGCTGGAATGGTCTTCCCAGGGATGTGGAGGAGTTTCCATCCCTGGAGGTGTTCAAGAAATGTTTAGATATTATACCAAAGGGTATGATTTAGTGGGGAAATATTGGTGTTGGGTGGATGGCTGGACTAGAAGACCTTGGTGATCTTTTCCAAGGTCTTTTCCAACCTCGGTGATTCTATGATTCTATGATTCCTCGACTTCAGCAGGACATAATCAATACACGGGATAATAGTTATTTTAATGTTAATGTTAGTCTGTTTAACATAGTTGAACTTAAATATGGTCCTTAAGATGGGTTTGCTGAGCACCTGAAGGAGACATTTGAGATTTGCTGTTTCTATATGAAGGTATATTCGTATACCTTTTCTGTAGCTGGCACTGACATATCACTGAAAAAAGTGAAGTGGATGGCTTGTTTTGGAACTACGTTGGTAATAACATCAACTTATCTCGGAAAAAAACTTCTGGGCAACCAGGAAAACAAAACGATCCCATCTTTGTCCTGAACAAATGAATAACAGCAACAACAGCAAAAAAATATCAGGATAATTAAAGAGAGAAAAGGATAGTTGGAAGACCAGAGAAAAGCAGTAAACATGATGGTACTCTATTTTTTAATGTCTCTCTTCTTTGCTGCTAGCTTGTTACTGGTAGTAAGTATGTGGGAGTCAGTCGTTATGTGTCTTCTAATTATTTTTTTAGCCAAAGAATACGTAGTACTGAGTCCTTACTGTGACAAAGATTACAAGAATGGGCAAGTTACTGCCCTGGCTCACACAACATCTAGGAAGGTATAATGAAGGTGATGAAGCATGAATGAAGCACAAGGCAATGAAGCGGCCTATCCAAAGATACACGAGTCAGAGACAAGAGTAGAAGATTGCTCTTTTGATCCAATGTTCCAGCCACTGAAGAAGTTATTCTCCACCTCTCATCTATGGACTTTCAAAGTCAGCAGGTCAGCAAGGAGAACAAGTCCAAGCTCTCAATATACTGCACCTATCTGATGCTTACCTCCTCCAACTCAGCTCAGAACTCAGGCTGCTCTGTTTATATCTAGATATCAGGTTGCTACCCGAGATAGCTCGTTTTAAGGTCTCCTGCTATTATCTATCCATTTTTCATGTGAATTTCATGGTAGAACTGATTATCAGGTACTTTATGAGTCTATGACTCCAGAGGAGAATCTCCTAGATTTCCATTTCAAATTCTAAACATATTCAAATTCTAAATTTAATGAAGTGTCTAGCAGCTGCTTATTTTTGGGCATGTTCTCTGTAGGAACTTTAACTAAAGATTTTCTACAGTGTCTTGTGTGGGGTTTTGATTCTTTCTTTCACATTTTACTGTAACTCTTATACTCCAAGAAAACAGAGGGTTATTCTGTAATTCTAAAAAAAACTGAGAAAACAAATAAGAGTGAACTTGGCAAAGAGAAAAATTTCACTCCATTAAGGTGGTAGGGAGATGTGTGAGATATTCTTCAGTGACAGCAAAAAGCTTTTCCATTAAGATTCATTAAAATCTTTATGAAGTAAGAGATTAACTGTCACACTCAAGATCAGAAAATTGTTTTGCATCTTTCCGTGTCTGAGTATTCACATTTCTAATAGTACTATTTCTCATCTGATGCTAAGAATTTTTAACACCCTAGACTTTTCTTTCTTTTCTCACATAGGAGAGCTTCAAAGACAATAGTCTGCTTGTAGAGTGTCTCACTGTTCTTAGAAGAAGTCTCAAAATATGTTGGATCCTCCCAACAGCCCATACTGATTCTGAAAAAATTATTCATGGAAAATAATTGTAGCAAGGGTAAGTGAAGACTTGCTGCAGAAACACTGAAGTCCTTAAAAAAACTGCTGTACAGAAGCTGCAACTTAGGTTTCTGGCTACAGGAACTGCAAGATCTTCAGAGGGGCCTACTTTTTTTTTTTTTTTTTTTTTTTTTAAGTAATCTCTACTAGTGTCATGTTGCAGTTTGGCTGATTTTACATAACTTTACTTATAACTTAACACAGGCCAGGACAACTGTAACTTTGCAAGTCAATAATTAACAACCAACTCCAAAGATCTCAGACACTGGAAAGTAGTCTGTAGATAGAAGAGAAATCAAAGCTACACAAAAATTTACTGAGCTTCTGAGTATGGAATATTTAAATCTATCTCCTCTAACTTGTGGTAACTACAGTTTGAAAATACTAGGTTAATTCTGTGTGAGTTCACAGAATTAAGTGGAGTGCAGATAGTAGTGGCATCTCTAATACGTAGGTTGTTTCAAAAGTTATGCGTCCTATTCATTTCCATGAAAACTACAACAAAACAAAGAGCACAATAAGACTGTTTGGTAGAGCAAAGTCTCAGCTACAAAGCACTATTTTTCAACAAGAGTCTGCATGCCATGCTCATAAAAATCTGCACCAATGGAAGTGATCCAGTGTTTCACAGCTGCTATGATGGTGTTGTTGCTAGGAATATGTCCATGCATTCCAAATTTCATCATCCTGAAAAGATGAAAGTCAGAAAGTGCCAAATCCAGACTATGTGATGAATTGATGGGACTGGCAATGCACTCTGAGGTCTTCAAACTGTTATGGGGCCTGGCATTACAGTGTTGAAAGAGTAAAACTGTCTTCTTCTTTGTCCTGACTCTGTGAATTTGAGCCTTCAGCTTAGTCAGCATCACGGTGTGGCAGTCAAGGTAGATGGTTTGTCTGGATTCCAGCAAATCCATAAAGATCACCTTTTTCCTATCCCTAGAGACAGTGCACATCTCTTTATCTGCTGAGGACAGGGCTGCCTCTTGAACTCTTTGATCAGAATTCACATTTTGCCACTCCATGGATGGCTGTTTGACTCTTAGTGGTGCCACCACATCTTGTCACTAGTAATGGTATGATCCATCAAACTGTCACACTGAGCCTCATATTAGTTCAATAGGTCCTGACAAATTTACATATGGTGCTCTTTCTGTTTCAGCGAGTGTTTGTAGGATGCACCTTGCACAAACTGTGTGATATTTCAGTGTTGTCAGCATCATTTTTAATGCACTGAAGCCAATATTCAAACACATTTCCCTAGTTGTAATCCACCAATTCATGTGGATGAGCTGATGAGATGCTTTTCATTTTGTGATGTGATTGCTGTGAATGGCCATCCAGAATGTGGCTTTTCTTCCACGTCTCTTTTGCCACTGCTGAAATGCACCACTCACCACCTTACTGTGCTCACTCTACTGCTTGATTTCCACAATCATCCAGCAAACATCAATGAATATCGGGGTTGCCAATATTTCTACATAGAGGAATTCTCTGAAAAAGGTGAAACACCTTTGCTTCATATGCACTTCCATCTCAGACGCCACTTTGTCAGTCTGCCCCTCTGCTGATGTACACTGCATGGAAACAAAATGCAACAGAATATTGGTGGAAGGCTTCATATCTGCTGCCATACATCCAACACCCACATCTGATGTTGTAGTCCAACATAGTAAAATAGTAGGCATTACTTTCAGAGCAGCTCTTGTATTTGGTGCAGAGTTTTAAACTATGAAGATATAAAAATATTGCAAAGGAGCTGTGGCCAGGAAGACAAGTTGCTAGTGGCAAATATAATATAGTTACTTGTTTTCATACAGTTTATTCAGATCACTATAAAACAAGAAGTTTTGAATGATATGAGTTTGACCAGCTTTGGAATTATTTCCAGCCGTCTAGGATACTCCAGCTGTCATTATTTACCATTGCCTAGTTGACTGTTCCTTCAAGAACTGAATGATTATAGGATGTGAACTGTCTTTCACTTGAAGAAATTCTTCTGAGGCACTGAAGGGAATGAAGTAAAGGAAGGAGTTTTGCAGTTTTGAGAAACTTACCAAAAGAAAAGTGCCAAATACATATGTTTTTCCTTTCGTTCTTATTCATTAAAAAAAAGAAAAAAAAAGGAATTATGCAAACTATATCTTGGAAGAGCTGGAGGAGAATCTCCTCTATAACTGGAAAAAAGACATCAGGTGAACATCCATTATTGAATTATCACTAATTTTTTTAAATTTTAATTTGTAGAGTTCTGTTTTTCTTTGCAGTCTCCTATTTGTCATGCTGAGTCACATAAGGTCAACTCACTCAATAATCTCTGCTTTAATGCACGTCCTTTTGCTGTGTTCCTGTATTCCAGCTGTTGCTATAAGCAGGCCCTGTTTAGCTTGGGTCCACTAGCAGATGAGCAGGCCCACCACATACAGCTTCTTCAGGCCAGACTGTGGCCCCTTCTGCTGTCATTACAGTGCTCAGTCTCTTGGGTAGATCTCCCCATGCTGCTGTTATAGCTGTGACTGCTTTATGCACATAGGTGACAACTTATAGGTTAGTGGATTTGGTCTAGGAAAGCTCATTCCCCCAAGACTTCCTTTCTTCTCTGGTCTTTTGTATCTCAATCCTGGATGATACCTGCATTTCAGTCAGGGCTTGCTGTTGGCTTCAGTCAGTAAAAGTAACCATAGTGGCCTGCAATATCTTAATATCTAAAGATCAAAGGTCTTTGAGCAAGGCCTTTGGCATGGTCTCCCAACACATCCTTATCTCCAAATTGGAAGAATGTGGATTTGATAGGTGGACCACTCGATGGATAAGGAATTGGTTGAAAGACTGCAGATAGAGGGTGGTGATTAATGGCTCTATGTCCAGGTGGAGGCTGGTAACGAGCAGCATCCCCCAGAGGTCTGTCTTGGGACCGGTGCTCTTTAACATCTTTATCAATGACATCAATGACGGAATTGAGTGCACCCTCAGCAAGTTTGCTGAAGACACCAAGCTGAGTGGTGTGGTTGACACGGTTGAAGGACGGGATGCCATTCAGACGGACCTAGACAGGCTAGAATGCTGGGCCTGGGTGAACCTGATGAGGTTCGACACAGCAAAGTGCAGAGTTTTGCACTTGGGCCGGAGGAATCCCAGGCATCCCTACAGACTGGAAGGAGCGGTCCTTGAGAGCAGCCCTGTGGAGAAGGACCTGGGGGTCTTGGTAGATGAAAAACTTAACATGAGCCAGCAGTGTGCCCTTGCAGCTCAGAAGGCAAATGGTATCCTGGACTCCCTCAGAAGAGGGCTGGCCAGCAGGGACAGGGAGGTGATTGTCCCCCTCTACTCTGCTCTTGTGAGGCCCCATCTGGAGTACTGCGTCCAGGTCTGGAGCCCCCAGTACAAGAAAGACAGGGAGCTGTTGGAGAGGGTCCAGAGGAGGGCCACAAAGATGATCAGGGGACTGGAGCACCTCCCCTATGAGGACAGGCTGAGGGAGCTGGGCTTGTTCAGCCTGCAGAAGAGAAGGCTCCAGGGTGACCTCATTGCAGCCCTTCAGGAGGGGAGTCAACTCTTTGAAGGGGTAGATAACTGCAGAACAAGGGGAAATGGTTTTAAGTTAGGGGAGGGAAGATTTAGGTTGGATGTTAGGGGGAAATTCTTTACAGAGAGAGTGGTGAGGTGCTGGAACAGGCTGACCAGAGAGGTTGTGGATGCCCCATCCCTGGAAGTGTTCAAGGCCAGATTGGCTGGGGCCCTGGGCAGCCTGGTCTATCATTAAATGGGGAGGTTGGTGGCCCTGCATGTGGCAGGGGGGTTGGAGATTCATGATCCTTGAGGTCCCTTCCCTTCTGTGAAACTATTGAAAGTTCTCACATCACAGACCATCTTATTCCTCTTTTGGCTTAAGAATGACTGGTTTTTCTGTGTCGTGGGAAATACTTCCCATTCTTGGTGAACTTTTCTCTGCATTAGTTTTACGCAGTAATACTGTAGAGGGTGGATATACTGTCTAACATAGGGCAGAATTCCCTTTACCACTGTCAGTACTTATGTATTTCACTGAAGTAGGACAAACGTGGTTTTGTACTGAATATCCAAATTGACTAGAGGAATAATTGTGGTATTAATGATACAGAAAAGTTCTATGGTGTAAAAAGATTTATAACATCAATCTTCCCTCTTGAATTCTCCAGCACTGTGAATCAAATATTCTTTTTTTCTATTAGCATTACAAGAAGAGTTATAATCTGCTTCCGTGCAGTGTGGATTTATTCATTCCCATTTATAGAAAGCTCTGAGATCCTCAAAGCACTCAATTTACATGCAAAAGCAATAAGCCTATTTCACAAGTATGGCCATACTGTAACCTAGCTGTTTTGTTGCCTGTGGTGAGAGGCACAAAATCCATCCTGACAACACTTCACTTCTCCAGTTAGAGGCCATCTGAAGAAATACGCAAAATACACCTTTTCTCTATCTATCTACACAGTGTATTTGTTGTATATAAGGAAGTCATGAACATACATTTCTGCCCATCTTGAAAGAGTCCCAGAACAGCTGCAGGCCTTTGACACGTGCTCAATGCCGCATTCACAGGCCTGGCCTGGTGTTAAATAACAAATGATGTCTAAAATCCTAAGCAGAATTATTCAATTCTTAAGTAGAAAATATCCATTTAGCAGTAAGCTGTATCTCATTTACTCAAGTTCTCAGCAAGTTTCTTGCATTGAATTTTGCTGAAATGAAAAACTACGTTGGTTCTTGTGTAAACCAAAAACTGAAAAGCCGTTCTGGTAGAAAAAGTTTGCAATATGTAGCTAATACTTGCAGGAATTTTATGCAGACAAATATAATTATGTGATTTTTCGTCAGTTGTTCTGATTCCAAAAAACACCAGAGAATTTTTAACACCACAAGAGATCAAGCCCTCTGTTTCATCTCCGGGAGGAAACATCAAAATGTAGTACATGCGTCATCATCTATCACCATCTATTTCCACTGTGAATGAGACATTTGGTATCTCCAGAGAAACCGGAATTTGGGTTTGCATGAGATTGCATTGTTTTGCTCTACAACAAAGACGTTGATTTTTGTTAGCTTTTGGGAGTTGGTTTGTGATGTTTGGATTGTGTTATCAGATAATTCACCATACGGGTTTGTTATCAGATCCTTCATGAAGCTATAGTTTTCCCAACACTAAACAAAACATCAAAACAAAACAAAACAAAAAAAAGGGGATGATTTTCTTACTTTTGTGGTTATGTAAGGCAGAAAGAATGCTGTGAATTTTTCTTTTTTCTTCTTGGTTGACAGGAAGTTTTGAAGCATAACAAGCAAGGGAGGTCTGAAGTATGCTTTAAGACATGGCGTTAAGGTATTATTTTATAATACCTTTTTTGTGAAAGCATTCACAACCTTCTCTCTTGTTTGTTAAAGTTACTTGCTGAACAAACATGAGTGACATTCACACACTGCAACTAGTTTTTCTTTTAAAATGAAAATTAATACAACGTTCTGTATTTTTTAGAACATACCAAAGGCCAGAACAAAAGCAAGGAACCTGGAAAACACTAACCACCCCCAGAAAAAGCCTTGGGAGGCTTTTGAATAGCAAGAACAAATTTTTTTCTGGGTGTCTGTGAGGTGGGCTTCCCTACACAGAAGGGCAGTTCGTGTCTCATGGTCAAATTTTCAAAATAAGTGAGATTTCTGTTGACCCTCCAAATGGGTGGCCAACTCATCAGAAAGAATTGTCTGTCAACTGAGTAGATTTGTGACAGGGGTGAGTGGTCCTACTTACGGACTGAACCCATGACCTCCTAATCCGATCTTATATGTAGTGCCTGCTAGACTGTTCAATGGTCATTAGACCTGGGTGAACAATTTGGACAAAAAAAACCTGAGCCATTCTAGGAATTAAAAATCCAAAGAAACCAAAACCCAGCTCTCAAAATTTTGGCAATCATCTTCCATGTAATTCTGTATTTCGCTGATGTGCAACATGGCTTGTTTTGCCATGAGAGTAAATTTTCATCCTGGATCCAAGAGGCTAATCTTGGAAATGTTGAGCATATGGTACAATTCTTTTGTTAGTGAGCCAGATGAACTGGTGTTTAAGGATTCACTTTGATGGAATAACGTAACAGTAATTCAATAAAATCAGGCAGTTTGAAATTTACTAGGAATGAAATGCCCAGAAGATGAATTAAAAAGTGTAAACACCAGTTTAAATCTAGAGCTGTATACTTAATGTGGTATTGGATAGACAGTTTTATCCCATATAATATAAAATTCCATAAATTATAGCAAATTCAGAAGCATCTAATTATTTGGACTTTTAACTGGTAGGGCCCCTAGAGCAGACAGGCTGGCCTAAAAACAGAGACTACCTTTCAACCTGAAATTGAAAGACATTTTTTCTTTTTTCTCCAAAGCATGCCCTTTCTTACCAGAAAAAAAAAAAAAAAAAAAAAAAAAAAGAAAGGAAAGGAAAAAAAAAAAAAAAAAAAAGAACTATGCAAATCAGGAGTGTAAAAGACCTTGTTTCAGGGAAGGTAGATGGACTGCTGTTTCCTTAAAGTCAGTTTCTCTCCTGTTTACTTGTATCTGTTCATAGTACTGTGCAGTCCCATCACCATTCAGATAGAAGTAATTACTACATGGCTTTCATACAAAACTCTCTTTGGGGTATGCAAATCACTCGATCTCCAGCATCTGTGGTCTTGAAACATCACAGGAACCTTTCGATGTACAGTGGGCAGCTTTGCATGCTGCTGTGCAAAAGCACCTCAGTCCAGTGGAGCGTTCTGGCATACGTACTTAGAGATCTTTTGGTGCATGGGTTCTTCTGATACATTCAAAGACAAGTACATGCTTCTTTGGCAAGAATTGGCTTAATGCCTCAGGCAAAGGCATGTCACGTAATCCAAATGCCCACTGAGAGAAACTGTGCGTGCAGGTTGCAGATTTTACATCTTAGAGCATGCCCATGACTTTCCTTGTCTATAATCATAAACCTGACTTTCCTTGTCTATAATCATAAACCTTTTTAACTAACCTTCCCCTTTGTGTAATGGTTAAATCCATGGGTCTTAATGATATTTTACTTGTGCAACTTGAGGAAAATGTAATAATTTCACAGAGTTTAATATATTGTATGATGTTGAAACTTTTCTGCTCTAGAATGGTTAAATGTAATATAGACAGAAAAGTTAGATTTTTCCATCAATTTCTATTACAATTCAGGGTAAAAAGTGTAAAAAAAAAAAGAAGTTAAAAACAACAGTGGCAAAAGAATGACAACACTGGGGAAAAAAAAACAGAGTAAATATTTTTTAGCAGGGAAGGCTTTTCCAGAAGTGCAAAGCTGTCTGAAGTTGAAGACCAGGGTGCAATGCAGAGATAGCTCTTACATCATGCTGGGACCTCGCTGGGAGTTTTTGGCATTGCACACCCTGCCCTGGGTGCTGACTTACTGACTGCATATGCTAAGCTGCCTGCCCAAATGTCCTGCAGATTGCTGTATTTTTGTGTAGCTCTTGTAGTACAGCCTCTTCTGGCTCAGCTGTGAATCCCAAACAATTTTATTTTCATTTATCTGCTTAAATAGGTTAATTCAGTAATTCATGGTTGTAAAAGAACTGTTTCAAATCATTAGATTTAGAAGAGAGCTGGAGGAAAAAAGCATGCAAAATATAGTAGAAAGAGGCAGATTCAAAAATCATCTTCAGTTTAAGGCATGAAGATGCTGAACCAGAGTCAGAACATGCAGCAACAAACATTCAGCTGTGAGTGCTGGCATATGCATGACCTTTTGAGAGAAGATCATAGAAGTATTTCATCTACTTTTAACAGCTTATCATGATTTGTAAGAGCTTGGTCCCCAGGGACACACTGATCATGGGCCTATAGGATAATAACACTGATTCTCAATTTTTACAGCTGCCTATAAAAATCAGAAATTCCTCCTGGAAAAAGGTTTTGCTAATCCTATTGAACACCTGTAAAAAGTGCAACAACTTGGGGAACTAGAAAAGGTACTGTGTGGTTTCCCATAGCTCCTACATCAGTTTAAAGGAAAGTTTTGATGAAAGCAGCTGAAAGGAACCTTGGCAACCCTCGGGCAGCCTGATGGGTGTTGTATTGCTTTGTACCAGACTTGACAGTTCAGATTTTAAAGCACAGCATTTCTGGTCACAGCCCACATGCTGAATACAATAACATTTTGAGCATATTCTCCATATTCTACAGTTTCTGAGGGGATTGCCCCAGCTTTTTACCATCATTTTCTCACTTTGTGGCCATTTCATAGTGATGGACAACTTCTGGGAGTAGATCTGATAGTCTCATGAGCCTCACAGTTTGCTAGCACCTCAGCCCTGCTTACTTCTCTAACATTAGAGATTAGGTATTAGGTATTAGGTATTAGCAAACTCAAGTCCACAAACTCCCTCACCACTTCATGCCAGGACGTGAAGCATAAGTTATCTATCTGATGGATCAGAATTTCTCTTTCCATCATCATCAGAGGGCACGAAATGCAGAGAATGCAGACCTGCTTCATAAAAATGCCTTTGCTTACAATTGTAATGGTGAAGAAGGCTGCAAATAACTGTCACTGGGAAATAAAGGCTGACAAGTAGACAGGATTAATGTACTAATGGGCTATTAATTTTTTTTTACAGGAGTAATTCTGTTTGATATTTGCTTGAAAACATGTTGTAATCCTTCTCTCTCTCTTTTTAAAGACAAATATTTATTAAAAACCTACCTAACACGGTGTTTCTGCACCCTGCTTTTCTTAATACAAAGCTGCTGCTGCTTAGATTCATTTTGGAAAATTTGGTGTTCACTCAAGTGTTTATTCATAGACATGTACTGATGTATTTACTTCACCTGACTTGCAGTTTAATAGCAAATTTCCAATTATGCGATGAAATGACAAGGAAAGCATGAAGGGTGACAAATATTGAAAAGTGTATTTAATAGACTGTTCCTAACAGATCCTCCTTCTTTAAGTCAAAGCTCTTCAAGATCCTGTCTGAGTCATGCAGTCTGAAAGATACTTCCATAACACCTCTGTCTCAAGAGTGTGCTTATATTGCAGGCATCCTAGCAAGGTGATTTAAAGCCACCTGTATGGCTACAGCAAAACATGTTGGTTGCCAAACCTGTTCAGGGAGAAGGACAAGCACCTGGGCAATCAGCTCATGCCTATCTCTGCAGCATTGCGGTTATGTTGCAACTTTTGTTGGGTCATCTAATGCTTGCTGAATATGTCTGCGTGTGCCTGGTGATGGTGCAGACGTAGCCTGGTCTGAGAGGAGGGTTAACTGTGTAATCCTGCATCCCTATAACAGATTTCATCAACAGATGCCACTCTGCTGCTTCCATTAGTTTGTGCCTATGTAATATTTTGTGGGCTCTCTTTTCAGGTTGTGCCAACCTGTCACTGAGTAACATGACGTGGTATTTTGATTGCCGGTAGCACCGTGACAGTACCAACCAGAATGTGCATGGGGGTCTCTAAACCAATAGAAAAATGCCAGAAGGCAACAAAATATCTTGATTCCAAAAGTGGAGTGCTGGGGATGAACTGATGACCATATCTGCCTTCACACCAGACTTGGTGAGAAGATGATTCCTGTTTCTGGGATGTCATACTTCTTTCCCACCTTTTTCTACATCCTGGAAACTACACAAGTGTGTTTATTATAAGTGAGTGTACACCAACTAGTGTAATTTGAGGGAAGAGGTGAAAATGGACCAGTGATGAAGAAAAAGTCTAGGGATGAAAGCTTTGCAAACCAGACTGGGAATGTGTCAAGGGGCCAGTGATCTTCCTGGTACATTTGGGCTCATGTCAAAGGGCCCAGTCCTCTCACCTGCTTCCTATATCCTGCACGCCTATGGAGAAGAGGCTGCTTTTTCCTGACCATGCTGTCATCTCGAAGATTTATTGATCTAACAGAAACACTGAAAAAAGACCCCATGCTCTTCACCTCTGTATTAGTAGACTTTGCTTTAAGTAGTAGTTCTCTTAAGCGACATAAAGGCAGCAGAAGCTGCCACTGTTGTGAGCAATGCACCCAGTGCAGCCATAGAAACATGCCAACAGGTGAACCAAACAGCGCCAAGTATTTGAGGTTTTGGATTTAATTTTGTCTGCAGATGTCACTTAATTTGATATTCCACTAGCAAAAAGGCGCCACCACGAAAATGGTGCTGAGGAAAGGAAAAGAACAGATGAATAATGACTTAAATTATTTGGTGTGTTCATGTACCACATGTAATCTCATTGATAAAGTGAATGTAATATTTTTCTCTTCTGCTGCTAATTCAAGACCAAACAGACTGCTTGATTTGTCAGTGCAGAAATAGCAACCTCCAGTGGTCACTTAGTCCAAATTACACATTGTGCTTGGGGTCAATATGACTTCTTCACTTTGCTCACTTGAAAAGACCTCTGTGTCTACTTATCATGGCTTTTTGGTTGGAGTTTAAAGCCCCATGCATGCTTTCATCTATACGCTGTCTTAAAATTAACATAGAAGACTTAATTTTCTGATGGAATTACTCATTAGTAAATCTTCAGAATTTATTCTTGACTGCTCAGATCTTGGCTAGCAGAAATGAATTCCCACTTGCACTGTCAGAAGTAAAACCAGATTATATCCTTCTGGGAAGCAGATATCTTCATTTCCTGTAGATCCACTATTATATGCTTTCCTCTTTCAATTTGTCTGTCATGTCCATGGAAGCCCTGTGCATATGAAGACAAAAAAAAAAAAAAAAAAAAAAAGATAAGATATATCATATCCTTAAATTTTAAATGGAAAATATAACAAAACCCAATTTGAAAAAGATTCCACCAATGCTCCATCTTTGATATTTAAAACCACATATATAGTTCTGCCAATTTAGGGTGAACTAGCCAGGTGGAATATATGTACACTGGAAATATTCTACAAGGGCTTCAGAGCCACACCATGTCTGACATACATCCATCAGATCTCACATATTAAGTAGGGTACGGTCTTTCCAAGTCTTGGACTTTGCCTGAATAACTTCATCTTTCTCTCCCCCTTATAACTGTTACATAGGAAAGAAGAGACTGCTGAACTTTGGACAAAGCCAAAATATGCACTCAGTTGGACTTAATTTAGGCTTGGAGTTGACAAAGTTTGGCAAATGTCCATATCTCTGCATATGTCACGTGATGTAGACAATTTATTTGTTCTTATTTGCTATACAAAGAATACAACAAAAGCATGGAATTTTACATCTTGAAATGTGCATTTGTTATTTCTCTGTTACACTGAATCATTTTTCTGTAGACACATGAAATGTGTGGCTTATCTCTTCCAGCCGTTTTGGTATTTCAAAGTTGTATTCCCCCACAGTGGAACTGCAATATCCCACCACAGTTATGCTGCAAGGTAATTTTTTTCCTCTGTGGTGAATCACTATTCAGCAAACAACTCTGTAACTTTGTTAGATATCAGCACGATTCTTTCTAGTTCTAAAGGAAAACAGAAATGGGGTGGAAGGCAAATAATAGCACTTGACATCCGTACCAACAGCAAACGCTCAGCAGGCAGCCTGGCATTCAGGAATGGACATTTTTGTTATTGATGGGAGAAGTTGCTTGGTACTTTGCTGGGCATGACATGTGTGTGGATGCTGATAATGAAAGAGTAGGACCTGTTAAATGCGTGCTTTACTACAGCCAAAAGATGAAACCTGAAGTGTTTCAGTGTTATTTTTACATCTGACAAGGTCCTGGATTTTCAAAAGAAGTCAAATCACTTTACTTCGACACCATTTTTTCATTAAACTTACTCAGATAAGTTCAGTTACACCACATGCGTCACCACCTTCACCACTGGGAAGACCAAAGTAGGGATATCCCATATCTCTCGAATGGATCCACATGTGTCAGGAGTGCTGCTGCCTTCCTGCATCTTGCTCAGGCCTATCAGCTTACTCTGGCTTAGCAAATCAAGTACTTTTCCAAACCCAAATTGCTTTGGAATCAATGTTTCCTGTACTTCAGATACTTTCACATTCTATTTTAATATTGATTTTTATACATGCAAGATGTGAATGTTTTCCTCCATCTAATGATACGCCCATACAATAAAGAAAATGTAGAACAAAAAAAGAACGTCTGTTATGTAGTAATTCACCATGCAAATACTGTAAGAGTGTGCAGATGTCCTGCTTGTCAGTGTGATTTATCTGCTCGGTGATTTCTCTTGGTGTAAACATTCTCTCACAGAGATCCATGGGGAGGAATGGCTCCTAGATTAGTACATGGCAACTGAAGAGTACCACATCCTAGAGATCACCAGGACTTCCTATCAGAAAGCCCTGCTTTGGATCAAATATTCATGTTGCTCTGTTTTAAACATAACTGAAAAAAATGGGAAATAAACTCATAACTTTTTATTTTTAAGAATTTTAAGTTCTTTTGGAGAAGATATTTGCACTTATATATAAGGCCTGCTTGCTCTTGAAAATGAAATTTGTGGCTAATGCACTCTGAAAATGTTGGCCTCATATATAATGGAAATAATGGTCTTAAAGAAATAGAATGCAAGCAAACTAGAAGTGTAACAGATCTTTAAGATATCCTATTGTATATCAAGAGTTGCCTCACTGACTGCTGAGCAAAAGATTATTACAGTGAACAATTCACATGCCAAATAAACTATCAAATCAGGATGTCATCACAGATATAATTATCAGGAGATAACACTCTTGATACACTTGTCAGTCATAGATGCTCGTGCTTTTTCGTGCTCTGGCTTGACCAGAAATAATTAACCAAAATCTGATGATGTCTCTAGCCACTCCCAGCCCTCCCATCCTGGTGTACTACTATTTAGATGAGAAGTAGATCCTGAGCCTTTAGTTTGAGCTTCAGTTATCTTGCTGTTATGTAAGAGGATATAATGTGGATCCTTGTTCCCATTGCTCACTAAAGCAAGTGTTCATCCTGAGGTGCATCCTGCCTTTGTGCTAGCTGTTCCTCAGGCTTGCCTATCCTACCACTTTCATTCTGGAGCATGTCAGCAACCACATTAAGTGATCTGGAAGTCTATTTTTTGGGTGACCACCTCAGAGAAATCGCCACTTTTCATTTAATTTGAATGATCTCATTGCTGTAAGCATCCCATATGTCCAAAGGCTTGGAGCTCCAATGGGAACGGGTGCACCATGAGACAGTATCAAGTAGGCCTGTTTGATTTCCATTTCAATAACAAGGCACTGAATAATGATTTCCTAAGGCCTGCTGTGGAAAACAAAATTGAAAGCATAAACATATGCAGATGGAATTCAGAGCCTGGAACGCTTCTGCCAATTCTTACAACTTATGCATGCTCAAAATATTTACTTAGGAATTCTTAATTAAGTAAACCATTCAGTAGTGGTGTACTGTTTCAGATATGTCACAGTGTCGCCGCAAAATATGCCAGTGGTTCCTCCTCTAACAAAGATCCCATTATAGAACTTGTTATCAGGCTTGGTGGGGTAAGTTTTCAGTACAGTGCACCTAGGTCTAAGCCATGCAGCTCCTCTCGTGTTAATGGGATTTGTGTGGATAAATCCTTGCATTCCTCACTGAAAAAGAGCTCCTGCATGCCTGCAAGCTAAGATGAATATCAGGTAGCGTGGCCAGGGCTGACATCAGGGTAGTCCTAAACATGTAGCAGGGCTATCATGGGGCTTGTGGGGAAGTGTACACTGCTCCACTGTGTGGCCAGGAATACGAGCAAGTAGGAATATCAGAGGGGAAGGTATGGCTCTTGAAGTCAGCCAGGGCCTGAAGTAAGGTGTAATTTGTACAGGAAGCAAGGATTAAGAAAGAAAAATTTTAGTGTAGTTTGTGTTGTTGTTGTTTTTTTGTTTTGTTTTGTTTTTTTTTTTTAATTCAAAAATTAAAATCAACTTGGTTAAGTGTTTTGTCTATATAAAACATGTTGGTAGTTTAATATTTCTTTCCTATGTTGCCTTTTATTATCTATTTGTTGGAACTAAATTCTAAGCTCTTTGTAGAAATCTTGGTGCACGTTTTTGCGTGTACTGGACCTTGGTGATTAGTCTGATTAGTTAGCTATAAGCAGCTAGCTCTTCTTCATCCCTTTGTAAAACATCATAAAATTCTTCTAACACCAGTAAAAATTAGAATTTTCCTCGTATAGATGTAAAATTGCACATTATCAGTACTTATTTCATATTTATATATTTTCCACTTGTGCAAAGATTATAAGCCTGTCTATAAAATATTGGTCAGGTGACGACCTTTCTATACAGGACTTTTGTCTGAAGTTGCAAAAATACAGTAATATTTTAAATTAATGACATGACAAATATGCTGAAGTTAAATAAATGCCTGCATTTCTAAATGTAAAATAGAACCTGAAGAAGAAATATAAATGAGAAGTACATTTCTATTCTGACAAGAAAGGTTATATTAACTTATATGTTTTTATTACTCATGTGATTTTAGGCCTTAATGCTGAATTTCTGAAGTATTTTCAAAGATCTTTAAGGAATTACTTGCAATGTGTAATAGAATCATATCATAGAATCATAGAATGGCCTGGGTTGAGAAGGATCACGGTGATCATGTAGTTTCAACCCCCCCTGCTATGTGCAGGGTCACCAACCAGCAGACCAGGCTGCACAGAGCCACATCCAGCCTGGCCTTGAATGCCTCCAGGGATGGGGCATCCACAGCCTCCTTGGGCAACCTGTTCCAGTGTGTCACCACCCTCTGAGTGAAAAACTTCCTCCTAATATCCAACCTAAACATCCCCTGTCACAGTTTAAAACCATTCTCTCTTGTCCTATCACTAACCACTCTCGTAAACAGCCATTCCCCCTCCCGTTTATACGCTCCCTTTAAATATTGGAAGGCCACAGTGAGTCTCCCCAGAGCGTTCTCTTCTCCAAGCTAAACAAGCCCAGTTCCCTCAACCTTTCCTCATAGGAGAGGTGCCCCAGCCCTCTCATCATCTTACTGGCCCTCCTGTGGTCCTGCTCCAAGAGCTCCACGTCCTTCCTGTACTGGGGTCCCCAGGCCTGGACGCAGTACTCACAAGAGCCAAGTAGAGGGGGACAACCACCTCGCTCTCCCTCCTACCATAGTAATTGTTATGGTTCTGATTTTTTTTTCCCTTCTAATGTTGTGAAAAGGAAGGCTGTAGTTGTGTAGGTCCCTGAGAGAAAACACAATCATAACAAGGAACAGATTTTGAGGAGCAATATTCATTGTCATCCGTCTTTGTACAATTTAAGAAGCATTACTTCAGCAAGAACATTGAAATTTTCCTCCCACTGTCATAAATTTTTGCTTATATCCAGATTACAAGAGCTGCTGTGGACTTATTTCCAAGAATTTGGTGGCCCTGCCCTGTGGCAGGGGGGTTTGAGCTTGACGATCCTTGATGTCCCCTCCAAGGCAGGCCATTCCATGATTCTATGATTCTATGATGACAAATCTGTTATTTCAAGACTGTCATGCAAAAAGCAAGCTTTCTAAGACCCCGCTCCTCAGGTTTAGTTTGTTGCTAGCTTTGAACTGCAATGTCCTGTCCAAGCCCAGATTAAGAACAGGGATGTTTAATTTGGATGCGACTCTGTTTATACCTCTATTTCTGTGCTGATGTTTCCCTTGCATTGATGACTAATGATGAAGAACAGTGAAGGCTCTTCATATGCCAGCTGCTACCAGTAACTGCTCAGACGTGCAATTCTGATGTGATTATTCTGCTAGCACTGTTCAATTGTATAACCTATGTGTATGCTGCAACAGCAAACTCTAAAGCATGCATGGGCTACCTCAGTGTGGTATGGTTACAGTTGCACCAGAAATCTTCACAAAACCCTGCATTCAGGATTTTCTTGTGATAAGAATCAAGGGAGTTTGCACTACAGAGAAATATTAGATGGGAAAATGTGGTGTTTGGATCTGTCTTTTGACAGTTATAAAGCAAAACATTCTCCATCGAGCAAAACAAATGCAGTCTTCAACCTGCCAAGAGGCAAGAGCATGGCACAATTCTCCCAAATGTGTGACAGATGCACAGACTGAGGGATGCCACAAGAAATAGCAAAGAGGAAGCTTGAAATGCTGCTGGGTGCATTTCTTTAATAAAAATAAAGTTTTCCAAAACCTCAGATTCATGATTCAGCATTTCTTTTGGCACTGAAATTATAGTAGCAATTTAAAACTAGGCTAAAGAAGTTTGAGGGAATGTGCTGGCAAGTTCAGGCCCAAAAGAGGGAAGTCCCTGGAAGTAATAAAAAATGAGAGCCTTTTTACCCTTCCCCCCAACCACTCTCTGCTCCCCAATAATTGCAGCTTGATCCCTTTAATCAGGATTGTCTTAAAGCTTTCTACAAGCACGCAGTAATTATTGATATCCCCACAATACCTTCTGTGGCAGATATGATCATGATTATTTTATGGATGAATAAGGTGTCCCACTTTGATCAAAGCCTGCTACAAAACCATTGAGAGACCAAAGAATACACTAAAGAATAAACCTAATTATGAGACAGCAGTGGGGTCAATGGGGAAAGAAAATAAAGTCTAAATTATACATGAGGTAGATAGATAGATCTTTTTTGCTTTCTTTTGTTTTGAAGTAATAAATTATTGCTGCTCAACTTGAGATAACTGTTGGTGGAAGCTTTGGGAGCTCAGCACTTTTCAAAAACACAGCTTGATATCATAGCCCAGGGATGAATTTGCAGTGCAGGTAGTGAAATAAATCATTCCTTTTTGTGGCTGCATCCTGTGTATTGTGTTCAGTTTTGGGCTCTCTCTACAAGAAGGACATCAAAACTCTGGTGTATGTCCAGAGAAGGACAGCAAAGCTGGTGAGATGTCTGGAGCATGGGTCTTATGAGGAGTGGCTGAAGGAACTGGGATTGTTTATTGGAGGAGTCTCAGGAGAGACGTTATTGCTCTCTACAACTTCCTGAAGGGAGGTAGTGACAAGGTGGGAATTAGCCTCTTCTCCCTCATAAGGAGTGATAGGATTACAGGGTGGCCTCAGGTTGCACCAGAGGAGATTCAAATTGGACATTAGGAAAAATTAGAGTGGTATGTGCTGGAATGGGCTGCCCAGAGATGTGGAGGAGTTTCCATCCCTGGAGGTGTTCAAGAAATGTTTAGATGTTGTACTAAAGGATATGATTTAATGGGGAAATGTTGATGTTAGGTGGATGGTTGGACTAGAAGACCTTGGTGGTCTTTTCCAACCTTGGTGATTCTATGATTCTATGATAAGTGATCAGAATGATACTTTCCCTTGTGGTTTTCAGTATCTCCTTATATCACTATCTAAAGTGGCATTGGAGAGGTCAGAAAATGTTACTACATGAAGTTCATAATATTTTTTGTTCATTTTTATTTCTTTTGGATTGTCTTGATTTAAAGGCATCATCATTTTATTTTATTCAGTTGGTCAGTAGAGGTGGGTGAGAAATAAAATCTCAACTCTATATCTGCATGAATCCTGACTCCAGCTGATGCTTTGTTGCTCAGTACTCAAAGAACCATGAACAAAAGCTACAGGTCTGAGTGTTCATGTCCCAGACACTTTGAGTTGTCAGATCTGCAACTACATTTTGTTCTTATTTTTTTTTAATAGATAGTACCACATGGCATGCGTGCTCTATGTTAGCAATACCTTGTCTCCATATCTATAAAGTCCCAAGCCATAAATAAAAATATACAACTGGCAAGTTTCTTAGAGATTTTTAACTTCAGAAGAGATGCACCAATACCTATTAAAAGCAGAATGAATCATCATAGAATTTCCATCCCACAGTAAAATTGGTATTTCATTTTGACTAGAGAAGAGTTCTCCATCCTTTTTGTTCTGGCTTTACTGTAGTTTATTGAAATAGCAAAATGAAACACTCTGATTTTGTTTAAATGCAACATTTATGTAATTTTTTGGTTACCTTTGAGATGAAGTGTATAAATTCCTACAAAATGCTTCACTTTTGTTTAGTCAGCATTTTCCAAAAAGAGCATATCCAGTGGGAAATTTTTTAACACTGAGAACAGAGGCATAAGTGATTGTTCAAGATGGAGAGGAAAGGAATGGGGAAATTACTCTGTATCCTATTAGTAACAGGATGGGAAAATGAAACTATCTGTATGGTCCAGTTCTAGGCTGGGACAACCTAAAGAGAGGAGTTTGTTGAGCTACTTCTCTGAAGTTATCAAGAAGCAGAGTGCTCTCTGTGATGCAGGACAGCCAGTTGGTTTGTGCAGCAGAGCCTGTTTTAGGCTCTGTGAGGTTTGTATAACTGATAAGGATGGAGATCAGAAACAATGCCCACAGGCATCATTTTTGGGGCGGGATGCCTCAAGGTCTTCCCTTTTTGTGGTGTGTGCATTATTTAGAAGGCATTTTCAAAAGTGCTTCATTGACATTGATGTTGAACAACATTTTCTGAAAATGAATTGAAGCTTTCTAGGCTGTGTAGCTGTCATGTGGTCCAGTACAATGTGTGGAAAAAGGACTGTTTTGCTAACAGAACTATTCTGCTGGCTTGTCCAGTGCCACTTGAGCATAGGTAGTACTCAGGATAGATGTGTCCTGAGGCATCCCTGAATATGTACTCATGTTGTCTCATTTTTTCAAAATATTACTGCTTAAAATGCAGCCTGTGAAGATGTTGAGAAATAAACCTGGAAAGATGCTGAAAAATAGGCTGAAAAATGAAAAATAAATGTACTAAAGTGAAAACATATGGTAGGTGCAAGTTATATGCACGCTTTATAACAAATTCTGAAAATATACTTGAAGAATGGGAACTGCAAATGTTTCTGGTCTGGATGGTACATACTAAGGATCACTCGTATGTGCTCCATGATATTTGCCAGGTCTAAAAGTTCAGTTATGCTAGTGAACTTTCATTGATCAATCAGGAACTTGAATGTAGTAGTGAGCAGGAGGGCTGGCTGTGTCAATTCATCCTTTTAATTGTGTTCAATAGTTTCACATGAGGAATGCTTGAACTGGCTGTAGCAATTAAAGTGCAGAGCCTGAATCTGTGTAGGCCATTCAAAGCAGACATGAGCTTCAAAGACAATCAATTAGTACTATTTTCTGCTTTTCAGTATGACTTAGTTTCCACTTAGCAGCAGCTGGTGGCACTGCACAGGACTGAAATGAAAAGTGCCAAAATTCCACTTGTGTGGTGCTTCTGGCACAAATCAGATTAGGAATTACTGCAATATTTCCAAACCCATGTGCCAGACCAGAGAGGTTGGGATAAGTCTGTATAATTATAGGAACCCAACCTCCAACCTTTCCTCATTTACTTAGCGCCTTGCCTGCCACATTGCAGCATTCAGCAAAAGCAACTAATGGCCTCTATCTGATTCTAATGTGTCTTTCTGCTTTTCTTCAGAGCTTTGTCATCTGTGGTGGCTTTAGGAGCTAATATCATCTGCAACAAAATCCCAGGCTTGGCCCCTCGGCAGCGAGCAATCTGCCAGAGCCGCCCTGATGCCATCATTGTGATCGGAGAAGGGGCACAAATGGGAATCAATGAGTGCCAGTACCAGTTTCGGTATGGGAGGTGGAACTGCTCTGCGCTGGGAGAGAAAACAGTTTTTGGACAAGAGCTTCGAGTAGGTAAGGGAGTCTCTAATACAGTGCTAAAGTGGTGTATTGGGGCATTCTTTTATCTTTCTCACTGTGGTCCTGCAAAAGCTTATCCCCCTCTTGTATTTGCCTGCTGGAGTTCAGCAGTGAAGGTCCCAGAACAACAGTTGTCTGTATTTTTTCACTGATTGAACAGTAATTTGCAAAAGGCAAAAAAAATCTCTAATCGACTCTAGATGAAGTCATTCACATCTGTGCAACTTCATACCCAGCAATGACCCAGACCCCTGCTCAGACATCCAAGGACACAGTCATCACACCCTGTGAAAAAATTATTTCCTATTTTTGTCCTGTTAGAGGTTGCCATGATAACTGCAGTGCATAGCCAATCAAAAGGGAACTAAAATGAGCTGCATTTAACACCTCCTCACAGATTAAATAGAAGGAAAGTCCCAGTTAACTCATGGAAGTGTAGCTCATATGACACAGGCCTTCCAACGTAAAGCAATGATACATACCCATTTTAGAGTTGCTATCGTATTTTAAAGAAAATACTGCAAATGATTTGAGGCAGGAAACCTATTCAAAGAAAATAATATAGGATCTTGGCCTGACAAACCACTATCTGGCAGAAGCTAAATGATCTCTTTCCATTTACCCTATGTCTGATATTATTTCATAGGGAGGAATATGCATATATTTTTTTCCCACCACTGAGATCATTGTTTTCCTCATCATCCAGCTCATTATATTAACCCTCTTCCTGTCCTTACCTCCTTCCCCCAAAGGCTGCCCTTTTACCATGCTGATGGGGCTAAGTGTTGGGATAATGTTTTCCAGTGTGTGGCTCTCATGAGGGTGCTCAGAGTGAAAGCTTCCAGCTTCCTTTTGGGACTGTATCACATTATGGTTGTGCCACATTCTTCTCTGGGTGACACTTTTTTCTTAAATTCAATACTTCAGGTGAATCTGTAACATGAACGTGATTAGATGCATGAAAAAATGGCATAACATTTCATCCCATCTGTGCAAGGAGGAAAGAACTCACATGGTCCTTTGGTTGTTAGCATTGATCACGGCTCTATTTTTTTTTTCCTTAGCATGCCTATGAAATGAATGCCAAAAGCTGAGATAGACTTAAGTCAATGATAAAACTGAATATTTTTTTTTTCAGATAGAATTCAAGTATGGGGAACTGACTGAGGTATGGGCTTTGAAGGCCATGGTGGCAAGGTTATACAGATTTGAAATTAAATAAATACACTGACATAATGGAAACTGACTTACATCAGCAGAGAATTCATCACATTCAATGATCTTTACTCTGCACTAAATCACAGTGTGGAAGAGAGCTAAAATTAATGATGAAAAACCATGAAAACAGTAAGCCAAATTAATGACAAAAGAGAAGTCTAAATTTTTTGAACTTCATAGAAGCACTTAGTTCAGTTTGGTGAGAAATTTGCTTTTCAGTGACTCTTCTCAGATTTGTCCTAAAAGATTTCTAATTCCATATGGAAAATACGCCTTAATTAACTTTATTTTCTTAATAGACTATAAGTGGAAGACATTAAACATCCTTAAGGTTCAGTGTACAAGAAACAACTTCATATTTGACATTTGCCTTCAATTTTAAATATATCAGAACAGCATCTACTCACTTGTACTGATTATCAGAAACATAGGTCTGGTCTTCCTTAGTTGGTCTTATATTTATTTGTCAGAAGTTGATGTCCAAAATTATGTATATAGATGCCATGCATACTACTGTTCTTTATATTCACTTGTCCTGATCTGCAAAATTCTGTAGGAAGAGAAGTGCTCTTAATGTTTGTAAGGTCATTTATGTTTTTGGAAAGGGACACACTGGAGTGTTGACCAGAGTCTGTGTCATTGTTACATTTTCAATTAAAAAGGTTTTCACAACTTCTGCTCTCCTCTTCAAACTGAGTATCTCATGACATCTCATTGGCTCCCTCCTTGTATTCATAACTAATTATTTTCACCACTGAGAAAAACTGTGCAAGTGAGCACAGCAAAATATCTAAAGTGGACAACAAATTGTGCTTGTGCTTTCTTTCTGAAATAAGAGCTATAGCAAATAGAAACTGTTTGGCATCAAGATGGACTAGCTATCAGGATGTTCAACTACACAAAGTTTGAAAAAACATGGTTTTCTTGAGCCCTGTTCAGGTCATTTTACCAAAACGTTCACCAGATTCTTGACCTATTCACCGAACTTGGGTGGTTTCTTGCAGCTCTGAAATGACTGATGTGGAATTTGGTGGATTCTTTTATGGCTTAACCCAAACACAGACAAAACTTGGCAGTTGCTGCTGAGTTCTGATTTGACATTTGTTGAGTGTGAAACCACACAAACTGTAACGGATGGAGAAGGTTTACATGACCCCTGCCACCTGAGCCAGATGAGTTCCGTACAGGTCCATAAAGAATCCCATAACCCACGTGTCTTTATTTGTTTTATTAGTGCACTAGCATCCGGAAGCAATGTGGTCATTATCTAGGGAAAGGACAGGATTTAGGAAGTGGTGTTATTACACTAGCAAGGAGTAAAAAGAAAAATAAGAAAAATAATTAAAAAAAATACTGAAAAGGTTCGTAAGACTTGTAAGCATAAATATATGTACGTGTAATAAAACACATCTGTATGTGACGCATACACAAACACTAAACCAGATATTTGGCTCTGGCTTGGACAAACTGAACTGAAGGGAGGATTAAGACTAGAAAGTATAGGCATATTATCCACCTGACCTCACAGGAAAGCTCATCTAGCTCCACCACAGAACCACTTAAGGACAAGAAAAATCAAGACAAATTATTCAAGTCATAGGAAGAGGGGGAAAGTAAGCTATGACAGGGGGATCTGAATTGTTTTAAGGCATCTTTAGCCTGCAACCCAGGTTGCTCATGCAGCCTGGCCCAGATCATCCTTTGGCCATTCCCTGCCCTGTGCTATCATGGTGAATGGCTTTTTAACAGCCTGGCTCAGCCCTGGGCACACACCCACTGCTCAGCAATAGCTGAACATCAGTGTGTGATTGGCACTATCTGGGCTGAAACTAGGGCATGGGGAGGGAGCAGTGCAGCGATAACTCAAGTTATGGCAAATAATTCTATACATTTTTATACACTGGATAAAACACAGTCCTGTGAAGAGCAAAAAATACATAGCCTTGCTTTCTGTTTAAATAAAGGAATTTGAGAAACAGTTTCAAGGTTGCTGAAAAAAATCATCAATTTTTTGGTATATTAGCAATTCTATTTTCAGTTGACATAAATAAATAAATAAATAACCAGCAGATTTTCAAATGGAATGTATATAGTTGCAATCAGATAAGAAGAAAAAATTGATCATGTCTCCTGACCAGACTTCTATAAGCCTCTTTTTGGCAGTATGTACATTTGTGAACAACTGTTTTCAAGGGTGAAAGACAGGAAGAAATTTTATCAAAAATCCCTGACGAACACTTTGAGAACTCGCTAAGAATTGCAGGTACTTCCATTGAAACAGACTGATGCATTGGTTTCACAAAAACAAGGCCAAATATCCCACTAGTTTTGTTTTTGTTTCTCTCCTTTCTGATGTTTTATTAAAATTATTAAAGATTAAAATAAGTTTTGTTACTTATATGCACTTATATATACACTTATTTTATATTATATAAGTTTATGAGAGCTGTTCCGAATATGTTGACCCACAATATCAGAGGCAGATGGTGGTGGGATGGCAGTGGAGGCTGAACCTTCCCACCAATATCCCATTACATGTTGTTGCCATGTGACAGATGGCAGCAGAGGGGCAGTCTGACAGAATGGTGTCTGACATGGAGGCACATGTGAAGCAAAGGTGCGTCACTGAATTCCTCCATGAAGAAAAAATGGCACCCGTTGACATTCATTGATGCTTGCTGAATGTTTATGGAGATTGAACAGTGGATGTGAGCAGAGTGAGGTGACAGGGGGTGCATTTCAGCAGTGGTGGTGGTAACAGTGGGCCAATTCTGCTTGTGCAGATTTTGAGGAGTGCGACATGCAGACTCTTGTTCATTGCTAGTGAAAAAATATAAGTAATGGTGGAGACTATGATGAAAAATAGTATTTTGTAGCTGAGAACGTGCTCTATTAAATAGTGTTATTGTACTCATTATAAGTGTTGTAGTTTCCACGGAAATAAATATTAGGCATTACTTTCAGAGTGACCTACATATATGTAGCTCATTACAACTCCTCTTTGCTCAGTGCTGCCAGGCAACCCAAAAAGGTTGGATGCCCATGACCTCTGTAATACATGGGTGTATATGTTAGAAACAATGTAAATATTTTGTTCAGAGGACAGAATAACATCTGTAGCAACTGAGTTATGCAGGGGGCATTTGTATTTATATGGAAGGTTTACAGTAGGCAGATATAAAAAGTAACAGGGGTATCCAAATCAGTAGCGTGAACAAAAGATGTGGCATGAGGTTAATAAATGAATAAATGTGTATAGATTTTTTTGTTGTCTTCTTGTTTGTTTATTTAAAACTGGGAACTTTTCCAGGCATGCTACTCCCAAAGAAAATTGTCACTACTACATTCAGTTTTACTCATCAAGTCCTTGTACATACTTGTAGCTGTCACCTTTCTGCAGTCAACCCTAGCTTTCATGCCTGCTCCTCACATTAACTCATCTTTTGCACACTCCATTCATTCTTTTTGTTATAAGCCTTGAGATTCTCTCTTTCACAAATAGATTCACAAACTAATTGGTTAACAATGTATAAATTAGTAATATAAATTTGATAATTATTACTGAAAGATAATTGTTCTAACTTGTTGAAGATAAGGAACCTGGTTTGGAAGCATTTAGTCTCTGGTCCTAAGACCGTGAAGTTATCTTAATTGCCCTAAATGATGTCTGAAGCTATCGATCATATAGGTATCTCTAAAAGTTAGATTATTAATAAGATTTTTAATTTTAATAAGAGTTTTTATTAATAAGAGTTGGAAGCAAATAACTCCAAGGAAATAAATAGGCAGTACAGTCTCTGAAGTAGTGGATGAGAATATGAGAAGTGAAACTTGCTTTCCTTTGAAATGGTATTGTTCCAGCTAATTATTTGTGTATTGATCATTTCCACTAGACTTTTCCAAACTGAAGTGCTTATTAAAAAACTGTTGTTATCAGTGTTTAATCCAGGACAAAAATGAGGCACAGAAATTACAAGTGCGTGTAGCTGTCAAGATACCAAAAGTAATTTATAGACGCCTCCTCTGACAGACTTAGGACATGGAAAAGAATCACAATGTAGTATTATTCATCTGTCTGTCTCACACACTGCAGAGTGTCTCAGAGATAACTGTAGAGATATGATATAAAGAAAAAATTAGTACATTAGTATTTCTGAAAGTCTCTCTTCTATTTATTTCAGTGGAAACAACAACAGATACAAAGAGCACAATAGCATCATTTGATAGAGCATATCCCCAGCTACAAAACACTGTTTTCCAAAACACTCATCACCATTAGCTGTGCATCTTCACCAGTGATGAACAAGAGCTCTTCATTTCACAGTCTGACAGCTGTGCACAGCCTTCCACAACATGGATTGTCTTTCACTTTGCTATCACTGCTGAAACGCACTACTCCCCATCTCACTGTGCACATATCCACTGTTTGGTTTCCATAAACATTCAGCAAGCATTGATGAATGTCAGTGGGTGCCATTTTTTTTCTGCATGGAGGAATTCAATGACACACCTTTGCTTCATATGTGCTTCCATGTCAGACACCATTCTGTCAGACTGCCCCTCTGCTGCCATCTGTCACATGGCAACAACACGTAATGGAATGTTGGTGGGAAGGCTCAGCCTCTACTGCAATCTTACCACCATCTGCCTCTGATATTGTGGGCCAACATAATAAAATAGCAGGCATTACTTTCAGAGCAGACTTCATGATTGAACTGCACATCCCATAGAGAAGAATCAACACATTTACTTATTTAAATATCTGATCTTTTTTTGGACCTACTGATATATGGAAAGGATGCTTCTAAAGTGAGATTAAGCTGCTTTCTGTGAGACATTTAAGAGAAGAACACATTTTCAGAGACTTCCATTCACCATGTGCTTGCTTAAGTTCTGCTACACACTCTAGGCATAAAGTGGGCAGGATGGAAGAGAAAATGACCTTTTTAAAGACTGCTAAAATATGTGCATGGATTTTATTATCTCACAGGTGAAGAGTACCTTACAAGTTTTTTTGAGAAATAATGACAGAAAATAAAATCAGTTGTCAATATTGTACACAAGCATCCACTCATTCACAAGCATACACATGCAAGTGTTAAATGCTAGGAAGAAAGCATCATTTCAAAGAGAAGATGAAGAAAGAGAAAGGAACACCTCCTGAAAGGAAGATACTCATTAAAAAAAAAGATATTCTTCAGTATAAGAATAAGAACTGGTAATAAATCCATACTGAATCCCTATATTTCAGCTCCAGACCTAAAAGAAAATGGCAATTGAACATGTAAGATATGTAAGTGATGGCATAATGAAGAAATTATTGGCATTTTAATATCAGTAAATTATTCTTGGTTCAGGCCATATATAGACTTTATTTAATTTGGATTCGCATATGAATTCAGTCATTTTTATTCTGGGCTACAATGGTGGTTTAACTGAAGTGCCAAATGTTCATAAAACTTCCTAGTAAAATGGGAGGAGTAGAAAGGCTTATTATTCTCCAAAAATGGAAATTTACCCCCAGGCTGATACATTAATCTGGTACAGTAGTGTCTAGTATGAGTTGGCCAACTTGCAAAACTTTGCTTGCAGTATGAGCAGAAAACTTCCAGTACATGAGGACAGGCAGCATTCTTAGGAATGCTTTACAACCATACACATGTTTTAATGCTATCAGCAAATCAGTAAAGGGAACCATAAATGAATCTGGATAGTTTGCTTTAAGTAAGTATCTCTATCTCTCTATTATCCTTTCCTTCCTCCCACCATTTTTTCTCAGTTACTTTTCATCTTCATTTTCCAATTTTTAATCGATACACGTTGCTAGCTAATGCTCAGTAATATTCAGACATCAGGTTGACTGTATTACTGTATGTTTATTATTCTAACATCTGTGTATTTATTATGGGAAAATCTATCTTTACTGACTTGCGTTATATCCAATAAAAACAATATGGGGGAAAGAAAGGAATCGTGCAGCTGGAAGCAATTTGGAGGGGGAAAATGAGCTGGAATTAGATTATTTTAAATGTGATACAGAGAAGAGTGCACACTTCACCAGCGGAAAGGCAGTAATTATCTTTGTTGTAGCAGTAGGTGCTATGATTGGTCTAGGTTTATCAGTTACTGTCAACCACAGTTGCACGGTAGTCTGTGGATCTAAAATGCAAAAAATTTGGTTTATTTTGTTGTTGTCATATAGGATGATTCCTATAAACAAAGTCCTTTTAGCATTCAGACAAGTGATCAGAAAGAAACTTGTTGGTAATTTGAACTGGAAGCCTGCCTTGATGCAAGGATTTGATGAAAGCCAATGTGAGAGGTGGCTTCTTGCAAGATGGCACTGTCTTCCAATGTATAGTGCAGAGGCTATCTGGGATGTCAACAAAAAGGTACACATGATGTATTCGATCAGCCAACACTATGTGCATCTTACATAAACTGCATAAGACCAAAACACATTGGATCCTTATTGCCCGCACGAGTACCTTGGAGTGACTGCCAATGTCCATTTGACAGATGTCATGTGGAGGCTTTGCATTTGCTACTGTGATTTAGTTAAACGAGTACATGCTATAAATACTATGGCAAATTTAATGAGCTGTGGCTTATGCAAGGATAGTTTTTAATAGAAGCACGGTGGCATATTACAAGATGTATAATCCTCAGTAATGTGAAGAGAGAGATTTCTCATTATTAGACTGAATTAAAAAAAATATATAAAAAGACATACTTAGCAAGTCACCACTCATACCAGTTGGGTAAGTCAGTCAGGCAGAGAGAAACATCTGGTAAAGGGAATAAAATACAAAGTCTGAGGACCTCCTCAGTATGCTCATTTTGCTGGAAAGATTTATCAGAGTGCAGACACTCATTGCAAAGCCTTCTGTTAAATGGTTCAAATAAACAATGCATTTCTTTTCACAACTGATATGTTGCTGGAAGGAAAAACAACCTTAATAGCCTTAAGAGTATTCAATGTATTTGTATGAACTTATTATATATATATTATCACAGAAGGATTTCAGTTTTGTTACTGACTATCCCACAAGTTTCCTTACAAAGACAGAAAGGCCATGCTGGCACAAAATCAGGCTATTTCACCTAAAGATCCTCATGCTTACATTAGTTCCCTTATAGGCAGCCTTAGGACGGTTTTTAAAGGACAATTCCATTTGAAGGTAAACTACAAAGTAGAAAAAAGCCATGAAAACCTAGTTGCTGCAAGGTAAAGTGAGAAGACTATTTCAGTTTGCATTATCATCATTGAAAAAAATTAAAGAGTAGATTCAGACAGTTCATATTTTCTGACTCTAGAAGGGTGGATAAGATTTTTACTATCACAAGCAGAAAAGCAATACAGTAACCCAAACCAGAATAAGAAAATAAACCTTCCAGCTGGCAGCTGCTGATTCTGGGAAGGTTTAGTAAGAAAGTTATGAAACAACTACTGTGCTAAGAATTGATAATATTCTAGCTGAGGAGACAAGCTCTCTTGAGAGTAGTAGGTTCAGATTTTTCTTAATTTCAGTAGGTTTCTGTCTGGAGGCTTTTAGAAAAAACAAAAAGTCATTTCTCTTATAAGGAAGTACTGTGTTAAAGAAACATCCCATTTTAAGAGATGGAGGATTCCCATCTTAGTGAATCTATTAAAAAATTAGCGGGTGGTAATTTCTCTGAGCTTTAAATATTTCTTTATACGCCAGAGCATCACAATGATTCAGAAAGACTTAATATTTTTCTTATTAAATCACAGCTGAAAAGATAAATGTGAATGGATAGTAACATTTGTAAATTATGTGTTGATAGTAAAAAATTTTGACTTATATTCTCTACTTCCATGCCTTTTTGTAAGGTACAACTGTCCAGTTGAAGAGTAGCAGATTAAAAAGTTATCATTGTCATTCAAATATTTCTGTCTCTGAAAGAACACTTGCTTTAAGAGGCAGACACAGCACTAATATATTAATACATTTATTTCGTGAACTTTTACATGGCTTGCAGCTGGATGAAAAATGGTAGATGCTGACCTGAGCGAGATCTGGAATTTCCATCCTGAGGGGAGTGCTAACTCCTTAAACTTTTGTTTTATTGCATTTTACCTATAAAAACGAAGTTTTTCTTGGAACAGATGTTGTTCTATAGAGAGCTTTGAACTAAAATATGCTGATATACCTGACTCTGACCAACTTCATTTTGGTCTATTAGTCTATTGCCTTTTAAATTAGTTAAGGATGAATGTCCTTTGATGTAAACTGATGCAGGGACCTGCAAATGTGGAAACCCAAATCTCTGCATCTCATGTGCTTTGTTCTTGTCTAGTACCATATGCATCCTAAGTTACATGGCTCTATGAGACACCATGCAGCTTGGTTAAAGACACTGCATAGAACAACACACTGCTTTCCTGTGACCTTAGACCTCGGGTTACAAAAGGGCCATTGTGTTCTCAAAAAACAACAGGTTGATATGGGGAAACAATTTCATACTTTGTTTCAGTGGTCCAAAATCAAATAGATTTAAAAAAATTGAATAGAATAACTTCTTTTAAATGCCAGTGTGGAAAACAACATTTATTTTTGAGATGGATGGCTAGTCAGGGTTTTTGGCATTTTGTGATTGTTGTAGTAAATCTGACTATCTGCAGAGGCAAAACCTGATGTTATATGTAGTGTGGCTTTATGAATAGAGTGTATAACAACCTATAACTCTGACCATGTTGTGCTCAGCATTGGCCTGAACAAAATCCTCATTTCCAGTTGCTTTTAACTTTGCTTTCAGCTACTCAGGATAAAATTTTCCATGTTACTGGTCTGCCTTGGGATGAGTGAGTCAGAGGTTCCATGGAAAAGATAGTAAGGAAATTCTAGGCTGTTATTTAATTATAAGCTGTACCGTAATTTGGACACGACAGGGATAAATTTGAACAGCATTAAGAGTGGCATTTCCTTACTTCCAAGTGCCTTGCTTGAAACATCCATATTCCTTTACTGTCATTTTTTTCATATTGCTTTGTAATAAATTTTACTGTCTACAAATGATATATAGCATGCTGACTGAATAAGAAACTTCTAGTCTTCCAGTCCTACTGATCAGTGCCTTTCAGTGTAATGCTCACCTTAAACAGGAAGGCCAATAACATTTAAAATTACCCCGTGTCTGCTGCTGGGCCTAGCCCAATATCATGGAGAGCAAATTCTGGTCAGTAGCATTTTTGCTTCTGCTTTCACAAGAGCCAGGATTTTACATTCACTCAAAAGACTCCTGCCTTTTAAATACAAGCAGAAGTTCAAATTGGAGCT